>NW_006203430.1:8487093-8496049 GCF_000334495.1 Tupaia belangeri chinensis
AGCAGGAAACAATGAATACATAGCTTTAGGCCGTGTGAGTGGAGTGAGGAACAAATCATAGGACTCATGAGGGCTTTGGAGCCTGTGTCCAACGCAGTCACCTCACCGTGTTGCCGAGTTGGCCCTTCAGTCAGCTCAGGGTGAAGGCTCTTGGAAAAAACCTTCATATAACTAAACCTCCCAATATGTGAGATAGGTCTGCTGAGGTTAGATCATCTTTGGGAGCAGTACATTTTAATTTCGTGAATTAATTTTTAGCATAAATAAATTTTTCTAAATTATTTTAAGGTACTGGCTTGGCATAGAAATCTAATAGGAGCAGAAGAGGGGAGGGGAAATAAGGCCCTGGAGACCTTTTGTCTTGTTCTCTTTCAGCCCATTCTTTGAGTGAAGGTCACCCAAAGGGGATGCTTACATCCTATTCCCTGAAACCTGTGAATGTGATCTTATTTGGAAAAAATGGTCTTGGTGGATGTAATTAAGACTCTCAGGATGAGGTCTTTCTGGATTAGAGTGGGTCCTAAATCCAGTGACCAGTGATCTCTTAAAAGAAGAAGAACAAAATGCAGGCACATAGGGTAAGGCAAGGTGACAAAGAAGATAGAGGCTGGAGTGATGAAGCCACAAGCCAACCAACTCCAGGAGCCATCAAAAGCTGGAACAGGCCAGGAAAGATTCTTCCCTAGAGCCTTAGGAGGGCACATGGCCTTGCCAGTACTTTGATTTAGAACCTCTGGCCTCCAGACTCTAAGAAAATAAATGCCTGTGTTTTTTTACGCCATACACTTTGCAGTACTTCGTTCCAGCAGTCCCAGGAAACTCCTACACATACCCTCCAGCAGGCTTACCTTGGCCTGGTACCATCATTACTTATAAACTCACTAGCATTTGACACTGCCTTTTATTTTCTCTTCAGACATTCCCTAAAGCTTTCAAGGATTTGGTACTTTATATTACTGAAAATGGTGGCCTTTTCATTTAGAAATTTGTTTTCAGTTTTCATAGGTACCAGAAATCAAGTCTGTTTCTCTATGAAAAGTATTCTAAGATCAGTAAGACAGAACAACCCTGTACTCACTTCAGGCACGAAAAGCTCTCTACGAGCATATGAGCTACTATAATTATTCCAGAGGCCGGTTGACAGTATAAAAGAGTTTTCAAAAAGTCTATGGAAAATGCATACTATGGATATGAAAATAGTTTTGCATCAAAGTAAACTTAGACTGTAACTCCATTTTTCCATGAACTTCCTGAAATTCCCTTATAGATTCATCTGTCAAATCTAAGGATGTTCAAGCAACTCAGTAGCAACATAACATTCTGAAGCATAGAAAGGAAGTTTCTCGACATTTTGTGACTCTGGTTCGGTATCCTTCAAGCCAGTGACAGGTGATTGCCAAATCACGGGCATCACAAATGGCAGGATCAACTGCTGTGTGGACGGCCATGATGTAGGTTTGCCTCGCCCACGCAGGCTTCTCTCTCGTTGCTCTTCAGCTGACTTCCTCTACAGAGTTGTGCTGTGAAGTTCCCTGTGACCGGAACTGGGCTGATGTGATTTGTCGATCTAGGAAATTCAGGCACCAGCTCCTGAGGGGTGGGATGCCAGGAGTGGAGCAGGAAAAATATTTGCTGATTGAGTGAGGAAAGGTTCAGGAGTGAGAGGAGAGTGTGGACTGCTAATCAAGGTTAACTGCTACCTCCAGTAGCCCCTGCCTCTCCTCTGCTCTTATTTCCTGAATGTATGTATGAAGCAGGACATCCCTTTCTTGCTGTCAGTATGTGTCAGATCTGGATTTCTCCCTTCCTCTAAAATGTCTTCTCTCTGCAGGACTGACCTCTTCCATTAACACATGTTCAAGGCAGTTTTGGTAGTGAGAGGCTACATAGCAACAGGTAGTAAAGCTGTCACTTGGTTAATTTGATTAGTATAGAGAGCCATGGAGAAAACTTTCTTCTGGACTACAGTGTCCTGGAAACACTGAGCCAGGCAGAATGCCCAATGGCCTTCATTGTGTGTGTCTACACTCTGCCAGTTACAGCCAGGGAAATGTCGGTAGTCCGGGACTGTGGTTAAAGTTCTTTGAGGAGTTACCATGTGGAAGGCATTATGCTAAACCCTTCTCAGAAATGTGCACACTTTTCTTAGCTACGTGCTGAGCGAAGGTGGTCAAGTCATTGCCATGGTTTCCCCTGGAGCTCTTGGCCTTGGTTTCTGATTACAATCAGGTAAAGATCATTTAAAATTCCCTAGCAACTTCCTCCTCTTCCCCTTAGCAACTAAGCTCTTGGAGTGTTCTCTGCGACTCTGTGTTCGTTGGTTTTTCAAGCTCCTTAGGAGATTTTTATATACAACAGTGAGGTTGAGGACCTCTGTCCCAGAGGGAAAGAACAGTTTATGAATACAATTATTTCTAAATCTCCTCCCTTTTCTTCTGTTTCTTCTACCTCTTCTCCTGGTTCAGATAGGTCTATACTGGTGACTTAGGACAGTCTTTGCTTTTCTATTTGAAGAATTTTGTAAATATATCTATGCAGTCAGATAGGTTTGGGTTTGAGTCCTGGTTGAACCATTTAAAACCCCGGAAGTTAGATTGACCAGTGCCCTTAGGATAGAAACAGATTTATCTCCTACCTACTCTTTTTTTAACTATCTTCATTCTGATTTCCAATAAATTAAGAACCCTAGAGTTTTCTTCCTCTGAATGGCAGGTGCAGAAAGAACTGGAAATGTTGATTAGTCCTTGCTGCTGTTGTGGTGCTGCAAATTGAATTACAGGATACCCAGTTAATGTCTGTTGGATAATTGACTGTTTCTTTTTTTTTTTTTCTTTTTTTTTGGAGAGGTTTTTGCTACAGGGCGCATGCGCTTGCCAGGAAGAGAGAGAGACAAAGAGACAGAAAGTGAGAAATCACCCCCCAGGGGGGATGGTCACACCACAATCCCTTCTCCTCCATTCTCCTCTCTGGATCTTGGGCATGCACGCACACGTACCCGGCATAAGTTTAAGCCACCAGGTCCGGGACTCAAACCGTAGTCGACCACATGGAAGTCCAAAGACAAAGCCATTACACTAACTGCTGGTCCCGATAATTGACTGCTTTTTGATGTCTGGAGAAAACCCTTTCACCTTTGGTCATGAAAGTCTTCTGTGTTGATTGCCGAGTGAGAGGACAGGACAAACAGATACTGAGTTTCCTCTCCATATCCTCAGAGTGTTATGGCTCTTGCACTGGGACAGTAAATGACTGTAGGCTGTATGTTTTTAAATGAAGTGATTCTGAACAAAACCATATTTATTTTATCCTTTTGTGATAGGCAGCCTCCAAGATGGACCCTGTGGTCCCAGTCTGCCGGTGTTTACACTCTGTAGCTCACTCCTTATGAGTAGACGGACACAGTGACTTCTAATAGATGGGATATAGCAAACTGCTGGAATATCATTTCCAAGGTCAGGTTATAAGACTGTGGCTTTCATGTTGGGGGTCTCACCCTCTCCTCTTCCCTCTCTTACTCATGGCCTAAAGAAAGACAGCTGTCATGTCGTGAGTAACCCTGAGAAGAGGCCCATATACCAAGGAACTGAAGACTTCAGTCAATATCTACCAAGGACCTAAGTCTTGCCAACAACCTACGTGAGTCAGCTTGAAACTAGACCCTCCTCCAATCAGACCTTCAAATAACTACAGCTGTGGCCAGTCTTGACTGCAGTCAATGAGAGACTCTGAGACAATCATTCAGCTAAGCCATGTACCCAGACTGCTAACCTGCAGTAACCACAAGATACTAAATGTTTTTTTTTTTTTAGTCTGCTCAATTTGGGGATAATTTGTTATGCAGCAATAGATAACTAATACACTATCACTCAAGAAGCCGTTGGCAGCTTTTTTGCTTGTTTATGTATTTCTTCTGAAAGAGAGAGAGAGTGCAGTGCACCTGCAACAGGGTCTTCACACTGTGATCCATTCCCATTCTCAGCCAGCTAGGATCACAGGCACATACAACGTGCACATAGAGACCTCTGGATGTGAGCCAATGTGGCCTTAGCAACACAGAGTTGTGTTACCATTGTACTACTGCAGCTAGTAGCACAGCTTATCTTTATCTTTTTTATATGTTTGGAGGTTTTTTTTTTGGTTTTTTTGTTGTTGTTGTTGGTGGTGGTGGTTTGTTTATTTTTTGTTATAGGGCACATGCACTCACCAGAAAGACAGAGGGAGATAGAGAGACAAAAAGTGAGACATCCCTCCCCCAGGAGGGATGGCCACACCACAATCCCTTCTCCTCCATTCTCCTCTCGGGATCTTGGGCACTCACGCACATGCACCCGGCGTGAGTTTAAGCCACCAAGTCCGGGGCTCGAACCACGGTCAACTACATGGGAGTCCAGCGACATTGCCATTACGCTAACTGCTGGTCCCAAGCTTATCTTTATCTAACCTCCACCCACTCAAATTAAAATCTGCTTATGTGATATCACTCTACTTATTATAATAAATACCCCACTAGAACAAGGTGATTGTACATAATATGCTTACACCTTCCTGGTCCTCCACCTTCACCGATTTAGTACAGTGATAGTGCTAAACAAAGAGATGGCTCTCTTTCTTCCTTCCCTCTCTTTAGTATAAGTTACTATTTAGAACAAATCATAAATTCTCCAGAACATTATTAGCCGACCAGTACACAATTTTTCAAAAGTTTAAGAGAATCGAAGTTGGGACCAGCAGATGGCATAGTGGTTATGTTGCTGGACTCCCACGTAGTAGAATGTGGTTTGGGTTTCAGACCAAGCAACTTAAACTCATGTCAAGCACATATGCAAAAGCCCCGAGAAGAGAGAATGGCAGAGAAGGGATTGCAGCGTGGCCATCCCCCCAACGGATGATTTCTCACTTTCTGTCTCTCTGTTTCTCTGGTGAGCAAACATGCCCTACAGCAAAAATATCTCTTAACAAAAGAGAGAGAGAGTCTTCAAGGTGAATGGTCCATAAATATGCGTTCACTCAGACTATGGGAAATTGTCATTTTTGTAGATTGAAGATGCTCACTGTCATCTTCCCAGTATCTGCTACGAAGCACAGCCCATAGGAGATGCCCAGTAACATACTTACTGTATCACCTAAAGTCTTCTTTATATTAGGTTATAAAAATTAGCTCTCTAGGGACCAGCAGTTGGTGTAATGGCTATGTCGCCGGACTCCCATGTGGTCGACTGTGGTTCGAGTCCTGGACTCAGTAGCTTAAATTCATGCCAGGCATGTGTGCATGTGTGTCCAAGATCCCAAGGAGAATGGAGGAGAGGGGATTGTGGCGTGGCCATCCCCCCCGGGGAGAGGGGGGAGGGGGGGATGATTTCTCGCTTTCTGTCTCTCTGTCTCTCTCTCCGTCTTTCTGGCAAGCGCACGTGCCCTATAGCAAAAAAAAAAAAAAAAAAAAAAAACACAAACACCCAAAAACTGTCTTACTAGAAGATTCCTGCATATTCCTCAAGGCCCAGTCCAAAGATCATATTTGTGTAGCTTTCTCTGACCTTCTCAGGCAGAATTGATTATGTCCTTATCTGTTCTCTTCTCTACTTTGGGATACTCTCCACCCACTTGCCACATTAATAATTTATGCATCATCCTCCCGGACTGGCCAGAGACTGACCCAAGGACAAAACTGAGGCCATGAGGCTCTATACTCAGGGCCAGGATGCACAACTTCTTGTGAATGTTTGTGAACTGAATGGAAAATTGCATAAAATATCCTTTTACATTTTTTTATTAACAATGAATTGTTTTTTCATGTTTCAAAAGAAAAATAATTTATATCTTTTAAATTACATAATTCCTAACAGATTTTCCCCCCTGAATTCAGTAGACTCCTTTGGTAGGAGGAGACAAAAAAAAAAAAAAAACTAACAGAAAAAACAACTTTTCACATTCTGTTCTCAACTACTTCCTCACGCAAGCCTCTTTTGAGCATTTTTGTCATATAGCCTTGGTCTTAAAGCCAGAACACTAGGAACAATAGGAAAAACAGTTATCTAAGATGCATTTTTTTATGTAATTGTGAAGGTAACAAAAATATACTGTAAAAGGATGCTTCTCTCTGATATGAAAATTAACTTTAAAGCTCTCTTGGATCAGCGTGATTGTTGGCTCATGGAGCTGATGAACTTAAGAAAAGGGTTGTAGACTAACTGTAGAATGGGCTCCAGGCACACACCAGGAGACGGCCCTGGTCTCCACAGGCCTGTTCTTGTGAGTGCACTACCACTTCCCAGGGTTGTGTTTGAAATTCGCGGCAAACACAGCATGTGACTTGTTCCTCTTCACTAAGTTCTATCTCCTTAGCTGGCGTCTACCTCATCAAAAGCTGGACGTTTGGTAGAGAAGTCAACCACCTGAAGTCATCTGTGTAAGTTTTATCTGGTCTATCGAGGAGACACAGCCATCTAAAAGGAACACACCTGGGACCAAAGGGTGACATTCCCTCCTCCAATGCTACAGAATCTACTCCAGTAAATAGGAGGAAGTGAATACTGAATCTGATGGCCAAAAACCAGTGAAGAGATTGGAAAAACATGAGAAAACAAGAGAGTATCTCACAAGTGAGCACAGTAGCCCCTCATCCATGTTGGACAGCATAAAGGAATTCACAAAAATGTCAGAAAAAGATTTCTGAACATTCATAGTGACAAAACTCAATGAGATGCAAGAGAAAACAGACAATCAATTCCAGGAAATAAGAAAATCACTCCAGGACATGAAAGAGGAATTCCATAAAGAGATAGACACTTTAAAAAGAATCAACAGGGACCAGCAGTTAGCTTAATGGCTATGTCGCTGGACTCCCATGTAGTCAACCGTGGTTTGCGTCCCAGATCTGGTGGCTTAAAACTCATGCCAGGCGCATGTACGTGCGTGCCCAAGATCCCGAGAAGAAACTGGAGGAGAGGGGATTGCGGCATAGCCATCCCTCCTGGGAGTGATTTCTCGTTTTCTGCCTCTCTGTCTCTCTCTGTCTGACTGGCGAGCGCATGCACCCTATAGCAAAAACCTCTCCAAAAAAGAGAAAAAAAAAATATTCCATGCAAATAGAAACCAAAAAAAGGCTGGAGTTGCAATACTCATATCAGACAAAATAGAATTTAAAATGAAATATGTAAGAAGAGTCAAAGAGGGGCTAACAAGTGACATAGTTGGTTAAGACACTGGACTCCCATGTGGCTGACTACAATTTGAGTCCCAGATCTAGCAACTTGAAATGCACACTGTGTGTGTGTGCTTGCATGCCCAAGATCCTGAGAGGAGAAGGAATTGCAACATGAACACCCCCTCGGGGGGGGGGGGGCGGGTGTTCTTGCTTCCTGTCTCTCTGTCTCTGGCAAGCTCACACACCCTGTAGCAAAAATCTCTAAAAAATAAAAAAAAAAAGAAGAAGAGACAAAGACTTTATATAGTACTAAAAGAATTTATAAATATCTATGGACCCAACACTGGAGCACCCAAATACATGAAAAAGAGACTGTATGATCATATCAATCAATGCAGAAAAAGCATTCAATACAATGCAATCTTCATAATTAAGACTTTCAGCAAAATAGGCACAGAAGGGACATTCCTCAAAACAATAGAAGCCATCTATGACAAACACATAGTAACATCAAACTGAATGAAGAAAAGCTGAAACCTTTTCCACTAAAAATAGGAAGAAGACAAGGCTGCCCACATTCTCCACTCCTTTTCAACACAGTAGTAGAAGTTCTAGCCAATGCAATCAGACAAGAGAGTCAAATAAAAAGGCATTCAAATAGAAAAAGAAAGTATTTCTATTTGCAGATGATATGATTCTATACACAGAAAATCCGAAAGAACCCACAAAAAAAAAAAGAAGAAGAAAACTGGAAGTGATATTACAGTAAAGCAGCAGGATACAAAATCAAAAACAACATTTTATACACTAATATTTAACAAATTTAAAGAATTGAAGAAAGCAATCACATTTACAAGAGCCACAAAACCTATTGGTTTCCTATATCTAGGAATAAACCTAAGAAAAGAAGTGAAAGGCTACTACAAGAATAACTATGAAACACTAAAAAAAAAAAAAGAAATTAAAAACGATACCAAAAAAGTGGAAAAACATCCCATTCTTCTGGATTGGAAGAATTAATATAACCAAGATATCAATGCTACCCAAATTAATCTACAAATTCAATGCAATTCCAATCAAATTACCAGAGATATTCCTCACGGAGATAGAAAAAAATTGTTCTGGAATTATAAAAGGCCCTGTATCATAAAAGCAATACTGTGCAAGGGAAATAAAGTAGGAGGCAGCTTATTCTTTAATTTTTTTTTTTTTGGAGAGGTTTTTGCTATAGGGTGCGTGCGCTCGCCAGACAGACAGAGAGACAGAGAGACAGAAAGCGAGAAATCACCCCCCAGAGGGGATGGTCATGCCTCAATCCCTTCTCCTCCATTCTCCTCCATCCTCCTCTCTCGGGATCTTGGGCACGCACGCACACGCACCCAGCGTGAGTTCTAAGCCACCGGGTCCGAACGGCGGTAGACTACGTGGGAGTCCAGCGACATAGCCATTACGCTAACTGCTGGCTCCCCGAGGCAGCTTATTCTTAACCTCAAAATATATTACAAAGTTGTGGGGCGCCGGGCCTGTGTGGCCGGGGCTCTGTTCCGCGTTCCGCAGCCCGGGCCACCCGGCCCCCGCTGCCTCTCTGGTGCTGGGTGTGTCCGGTGCTCGGCGCCGACGTGGGCCAGCAGCGTGGACCAGCCGAGGTCCTTCCTTTATCTGGCTGGGTGGCCGAACGGGAGGTGGCGCTGGTTCCCGCGCACATTCCCGCGCTTGGGGCTGGCGTGTGGCTGCCGGGCCTGCGCCTGCACGTGACCACCGGGCCTGAGCGTGGTCGCAGGGCCAGCATGCAGGGCCGCAAGGCCTGCACGT
>NW_006203430.1:8496404-8504167 GCF_000334495.1 Tupaia belangeri chinensis
TCATCTCTGCTTACCAGAACCGCTTTCCTGAAACTGTATTCCATGGAGACTCACCTACAATTACAGAACTGCATGAGACCCACCCTTAATCCAACCCTGAATAGAATCTATGTTCCCTATTGTTAAAAACTTTACGAGCTGATAATTGAAAAAAATAAAAAATAAAAAACAAACATACATACACACACATATATACATAAAAAAATTATATTACAAAGTTGTGACAATCAAAACAGCATGATATTGGCACAAAAATAAGCAGACCAATGTAACAGGAATGAGAACCAAAAAAATAAACCCCAAAACATGCAGCCGTCTGATCTTTGACAAAGTTCACAAGACAATCCAGTGGGGAAAAGAAAATCTCTTCAGTAAGTGATGCTGGAAAAACTGAATATCTACCTGCAAAAGAATGAAACTGGACCCCTATCTCTCACCATTAAGAAAAATCAATTCAAAATGAATCAAGGATCTAAACATAGATCTTCAATCTATAAAACCACTGGTGGAAAACTCTTGGAGAACTTGGAGTAGCCAGAGACTTCTTAAAGAAGACCCACCAAAGCACAGTCAATAGTCCCAAAATAGACAAGTGGACTAGATGAGGTTAAAAAGCTTCTGCATGGCAAAAGAAATAATAATTACAGTGAGGAGACAGCCCTCGGAGTGGGAGAATATATTTCCAAACTATGCCTTAGATCAGGGACTGATAACCAGTATATGCATAAAACTTAAGCAGCTTATCTGCAAAAAAGTAATCAATCCAATTACAAGATGGGCAAATGAGCTGAACAAACAACGCTCCAAGGAAGACATAGGAATGGTCAAAAAAACATATGAAACATGCTCAGCATCTCTTATCGTAAGGGAAATGCAAATCAACACCACAATGAGATACCACTTAACCCCAGTTAGAATGGCTAAAATTAAAAAAAAATAAATGAAGAATGATAAATGCTGGCAAGACTGTGGTGAAAAGGGAGCTCTCCTACACTGTTGGTAGGAAAGTAAATTAGTACAACCACTATGGAGAACAACACGGAGGTTCCTCAGAAACCTACAAATAGAATTTCCATACAACCCTGTAATTCCACTCTTAGGTGTCTACTTAGAGGATAGGAAAACCCTCACTCAGAAAAGCACTTGCACATCCACATTTCTTGCAACATTTTTATAATTGCTGGGACATTAAATCAACCTGAATGTCAAAAAAAAAAAAACTAGTGGATGAAAAAATGTGGCCCATGTACTCTGTGGAATACTACTCAGCAAAAAAAAAAAAAAAGAGAGACTCTGACATTTGATACAAACTGGAAAAATATGAAAGACTTAATGTTAAATGAAGCAAGCCAGGCTATGAAAGACAGGCTTTTTATGTCTCCACTCAATGAATACCAAATATCTGTGTTCTGTAGCAGAAACTGGAAGATTGGAAAGTATAATAGCAGGGAAGGCAAATATAGGCACTAAAGATCTTGGGGTGGAGGTCCTAGGAGGTGGGTTATAGGAGGAGGGAGGGAGGGGAGCAGGGAAAAAAAACAAACAATAATACATTTAATTGATGCAAAAATGAAAAGTTATTTGTTGATGATAATGTATATGTTAATGTCTTTGTCTTGACTAATATGCACTGTATTCATGCTGAGAAAAAACCATGTTGTACACTGTAAGGATGTAGAGTGATTAAATGAAAATAAAAAAATATATGTATGTTTATATTCATAATTTTAAAAAGAAAAAAAAAGAAAAGGCTTCTAAAATTAAAGGCAGAAGAGCTGGAAGAGAAAGAACTTAATATGGGATATTTCTTACATGCCAAAAAACATATTCCATTTCTACCTCTTAAATCAGCTTTCTGAATATGATCTCCCCAGGCCCAGTTTTCTCATCTCAAAATAAGTATATCTTCTCTGGCTACCTGGCAGGCTGTTGGAAGAGTAAGACAATGATATCACACAAGTGTAGGACTCCTGACAAATCTTTATACATTTTTTTATTTGCTCATGACAGATTGTGTGCATATAAGAGGGAGAAAGTGCAAGGAACGCCCTCTACAGTTCCAGCTATTCCAGTCCTCTAGTCCATTGGATCCTGAGAACTGCATGCATGCTCAACATGTTTCAGACTAACTAGTCTGTGGATTCAAACTGTGATCAATGTGATGGAAGTCCTCTTACTAACATGGAATATCTGCTACATCGCAATGATAAATGACTTAAGAATGTGTTACTGCTGGGGACCAGCAGATGGCATAATGGTTACATTACTGGACTCCCATGTAGTCTACATGGTTCAAATCTCAGGCCCAGTGGCTTAAAATTCATGCCAGGCACGTGTGCACATGTGCCCAAAATCCCAAGATGAGAATGGAGGAAACTGGATTGCAGCAAGGCCATCACCCTGGGTAGGGGGAGTAATTTCTTGCTCTCTGTCTTTCTATCTCTCCAGCAAGCACACACAAAAATATATTTTTAAAAAAAAGAGTATTACTGCTATACTACAGAGCCTGCCCTCCTCACAAATTTTTATTATAACTTCCATAATTTTTTTCCAACTCAAATTATTAAAATCAGCTGGAGGAAGGATAAACTCTATTATTAAACCAAAAAATAAAAAAAAAGCTCAAATGTCTACTTCTTGTGTAAATTCAAGCTAAGTGAGTGGTTGTATTATGACTTACTGGCTATATGGAAAGTCCTTGTGTCATTCAGTCTACTTCCTGTGGCTTCTAAATGTTTCCCACAAGGCTGCCTTCAAGAGTTTCCTTCCAGCCTCTTCCCAGCTATTCACAAAGGGCCATGATCCAAATGCTTTTTTAAGAGGGATTTGTAATTTTATCACTTCTAATGAAAATGTAGGTTTCAATAAAATATAATAACCCTTTGCTGAGGAATTTGCTGTTACAAAGTATAGTGGTTATTTTCTCAGAGTAGCTTATGATCTTGCAATAAGAAACTGGACTCAAGAACCATGGGGACTGTGCCGCCCCATCTGGAGACTTATATGTCTCTTACAATGAGTTTCCGGGTGAAGTTAAATGGAACACCAGAAGCTGTATTTTCCCTAACACAGAGGTTACTGTGTTTGGCAGTTAATCTTTAGAGAGTAGGATTGTTGAAGGAAAGCTCATTCACCCATTTGGAATTATGACAAAAGCTATAGACTCACCCCCTACCCCCATTTAATTTTTTTGTTTGGTTGGTTTTTCTGTTTGTTTGTTTGTTTGGTAATTTTGCACACTGCTTTAGGGAGTCCACAGAACTGCTGGGCTATTGCGTAAACTCTTCAAGCAGTGATTCCCAATTTTGGAGTCATTAGAAACAACCCAAGGAATTTTAGAAAGGCTGGATGCCTGGACCTTGCCCTGGACTGCTTAATTATGTACAATTGAAACATAGCATCAGTGTTTTTTATGTTTTTTTTTTTGGAGAGGTTTTCACTATAGGGCACGTGTGCTCACCAGACAGACAGAGACATAGAGACAGAAAGCGAGAAATCACCCCCCAGAGGGGATGGTCACGCCGCAATCCCTTCTCCTCCATTCTCCTCTCGGGATCTTGGGCACGCACACACACGCGCCCGGTGTGAGTTTTAAGCCACTGGGTCCGGGACGCAAACCGTGGTCGACTACGTGGGAGTCCAGCTACATAGCCATTACGCTAACTGCTGGTTCCCAGTATCAATGCTTTTTCAAAGCCCTGAGGTGATTTTATATGTAGCCAGTGTTGAGACTATCTTAGGTTGAGAAACTTGTTAAATAATGAATTTGCCTGTCTCTGAAGTTATATTTTGGTTTTTTGGTGTTGTTTGGGTTTTTTTGTTTGTTTGTTTGCTTGTTTGCTTTTTAGGTTTTTGTCATAGGGCATGTACTCACTAGAGAGAGACAAAGAAAGGGAAAGTGATAAATCACTCCCCCCCCTCCCCGGAAAATGGCCACACCACAATCCCTTCTCCATTCTCCTCGTTGGGATTTTGGGCATGCCCACACACATGGCTGGTGTGATTTTCAAGCCATCAGGTCATGGACTTAAACCACAGTTGACCATGTAGGAGTCCAGTGCCTTAAACACCATGCCATTTGCCAGCCCCATATGATTTTTCAAAATGAATTTTATTTTATTGAAATTACTCATGCCTGAGATTTAAGAAGTTGATTGGTAAAAGCAACACTGCACAGAAGTAACCACTTTCTACTTTTTAAGTTGTTTTTTGTTATTTACCTCTACAGGCTAAATAATATGCATATATTTCTATGTCTTCATTTATTCTTTTTTTTTTTGGAGAGATTTTCACTCTCGCTCGCCAGACAGCCAGAGAGAGACATAGAGACATAGAGAAAGCAAGAAATCACCCCCCAGGGGGGATGGTCACGCCGCAATCCCTTCGCCTCCATTCTCCTCTCGGGATCTTGGGCACGCACGCACACGCGCCCGGTGTGAGTTTTAAGCCACCGGGTCCGGGACACGAACCGCGGTCGACTACATGGGAGTCCAGCGACATAGCCATTACGCTAACTGCTGGTTCCCTTCATTTATTCTTTTTAGACATACTACAGGCATACTGCTAGCTTCCTTTCAGGACAGATAAGAAATGTAGTCTGTCACACCTTCCTCACTCCTTCCACCTTCTCAGTGTAGTTAGGTGACATTTTCTGGTTATATTCATATTTGGTGTTTTTATTATTATGAATATGTTGACTATTGGCTACTGAATCATAAACATATACTATTATGGAGGATTTGCCAAAAGTTTATGGAAACGTATATTATGAAAAAACTATGCACGGATTTCAGAAAAAAAAATTTAAGTTAAAATAAATTTGTACTTTAATTCAAGTTTCCCATGAATTTTTGAAGTTCCTGCCTCCATTTCCTTCCTTTCACCATGTTTTGGTTTCTGAGAATTGATAGGTGTCTCGTTTTTAAACTTGTCTTGGATTTTATGTTTGGTTCTATAAAATGTGCCACAGAGCAGTTGACTGTGGGGTGTTCTAGCCTCTTGTTCCACCACGTCCAGTCATCCTCCAGGCCACAGGACCACTGCTCTACTGACGCTTTCTTTGGCTGATGTTGGCATACCTCATTTATCAGTCTCTGAAGTTAGATTCCCTCATTCCTGAATCTCCTTAGTTATCTTTCCACGGGGTGCACCCTTGTTTTGGTGGAGTATACTTTTCAGTAATTTTCTGAGAAAATGTGCATGAACAGTACATTTTTCGGTTTTTCATACCTGAAAAATGTCTTTATTATACTCTTGTATTTGATGTGAATGTGTTCGGTAGAAAACTCTAGGTTAGAACTAATTATCCCTCAGAAACTGAAAGCATTGCTCTGTTTTCCTCCACCATCCAATGGCACCAGCCATTATTGCCATTAACTTTCATGCCTCTTGTGAGGACATTTTTCATTAAAAAAAAAAAAAAGAATTATTTTATTGAATTTTATTTATTTCATTTCACCAGAGAGGGACAGAGTGAGAGAGAGAGAGGTAAAGTGAGAAAGTAAGCCTCCAGGTCCAGGATTTGAACCATGGTGAGGACATTTTTCTTCCCAATGCACTGTGCAGCATGTGCACTTGAATCCTTTCACATCAGAGACTCATGTTCTCTCATGGAAAAATTGGGTGTTATTTGCTTGATAACTTCCTCTTCTTGGTTTTCTCTTTTTGTTTATGAAACTACTATAAGGTGGACATGGAACATTCTGGATTGATTTTCTAATTCTGATTCCCATGTTCTTGAAGGGAAGGGTAGCATAAGGCCCTCCCTACAGTTCTCTTGTTTACCAGGAGAACTGCTTTTACACTCTCGCTAGAAAAGAAGGCGCAAATGAGGGCACTCACACTGGCCTGCTTTGGACTGCCTTGCTACACACAGTTCTTGCCTAGCTTTAAGGAGCAGAGGCATCATGGGGAACAAATATTTTTCATGTTATGCCTGACATTTGTCATACTATATAGGAAGGCTGGCAAGATCGCAATTTCAGAATTGAGAAACTGGAACATGAATGCAGCTGAGGAGTTACACAGAAATCTCTTCATAGAGACTTGCCAAATATGTGAAATGAAATGGAGAACTCAAGTATTTGTTAGAGAAATGAAATGAAATAATCCCCTTTTCCTTCAATAGTACAGTTCTCCCTTATAAAACTATTTTCCCCTTTAAACTTAAGCAAAATCTCCTCAATACTTTACATCATTTCAATATGATTTAAAAAAACAAAAACAAACAAAAAAAAAAACCCAAGCTAGAAATAATGTCTTCAGCTCTGAGTTTTCATGAGTTATCAAGGATTTGCAAATAGCCTGGATGATTTTGTAAAGATGATGCATCTTGAAGATAACATCAAAGAGGGGCATTCATTGAATATACTTAATGATCTTATCTTCAACCACCTTGAGACAATTAGTATGAGTTACAAATGAGGATCAATTTCCTTTAACTAATAAAACTTTTCTCTAAATACCTAAGAACAATGTATTTTTTTAGTAGACTAAAATGTTCCCATGACCATGACAAGAATAGGAAAAAAGGCTACCATTACCTGAAATAAATTTTATTGATTGATTGATTGATTGATTGAGAGAGAGATTTATTGAGAGAGAAATGGGATCTTCACACCATAAATTTATCCCCAGTCTTAGCTGGTCTGGATCGTGGACAGACCCATGACTAAAGTGCACAGGGAGGTCACAGGTTGCAAACTCATAGAGTTCCCATGTGGGTCCAGTTGTGTTACTGCTATGCCACCACCTGGCCCTGCCTGGAAAAAAAGAAAAAAAAAAAAAAGATGGAGAGGCACTAATTATCATAAATGTTTTGAATTTAGTTAAATCTTTTGAGAAGTATATTTTTTAAATTTGCTTTAGGGCGCATGTACTCACCAGAGAGAGGGAAAGTGAGAAGTCACTCCCATGTGAAGATGGCCATGCTGCAATCCTTTCTCCATTCTCCTCTCAGGATTCAGGCATGTATGCACACAAGCCCGGGGTGGTTTTCAAGCCTTGGAGTCTGGGACTCCAACTGCACAGTTGGCCATGTTGGGTCCAGTACCTTAACCTCCACCACACCTGCTGGCCCAACATCAGACATTTTAAATTCAAGTTTTTTCTAGGTAAAAGGCCAAAGGCAGAAGTCCTCAGGAGATCAATCCTTTTACCTAAGGATATGGCAATATAAACCATGTTGTCCAGGCCAGATGTTATCAGTAGAAGAACCACTTCTCCTTCACTGATTAATTTCTTTTTCTTTTCTTTTTTTTTTTTTCCTTTTGGAGCAGTTTTTGCTATAGGGCGCGTATGCTTGCCAGAAAGACAGAGAGAGACAGAGAGATAGAAAGCAAGAAATCACCCCCCAGGGGGGATGGCCACGCCGCAATCCCTTCTCCTCCATTCTCCTCTCAGGATCTTGGGCACGCACACATACACACCCGTTGTGAGTTTAAGCCACCGGGTCTGGGACTTGAACCGTGGTCGACTACATGGGAGTCCAGCAACATAGCCATTATGCTAACTGCTGGTCCCTCACTGATGAATTTCTCATAATAATCATAAAATCTAGGGAAATCAAAGGCAATGCTTTATTAAGAAATGTGGCGGGAACCAGCAGTTAGAGTAATGGCTATGTCGCTGGACTCCCACATAGTCGACCGCAGTTTGCGTCCTGGACCTGATAGCTTAAAACTCACGCGGGGCGCATGTGCGTGTGTGCCCAAGATCCCGAGAGGAGAATGGAGGAGAAGGGATTGCGGCGTGACCATCCCCCC
>NW_006203430.1:8504195-8509497 GCF_000334495.1 Tupaia belangeri chinensis
CCTCTTTGTCTGGCAAATGCACGCGCCCTATAGCAAAAAAACCCCTCCAAAAAAAAAAAAAAAAAAGAAATGTGGCCAGTTAGCTGGCATGGTGGTTAACGTGACTGGATTCCACAAGGCTGACTACACAGTTCAAGTCCTGTACCTGGCAGCTTGAAAAACGCCAGGCACGTGTGTGTGCATGCCCAAAATCCCAAGAGGAGAATGAAAAAGAAGGGACTGTGGCAGGGCCATCCTCTCTGGAGGGTACTTTCTCTCTCTCTCTCTCTCTCTCTCTCTCTCTCTCTCTCTCTCTCTCTTTATCTCTCTGTGGTGAGCCCACATACCCTATGGCAAAAACCACAAAAATGTTTACTACTCAGATACTCATTTTGAAAAAATATTTTTACTACATTCTACACAACCAGTATCTAAAATAAAACAGCAGATTACTAAATCTGCAATCTATTTAACTACTTAGTTCATCTATTTAACTATTGTGCCTGACACTTAAAGAGAGAACTGGTTATAGATAGGCATATATTCAGAGGTGATGCAAAACGACAAAATGTTATTTTATGCTATTTTATTACCTTCTTCATCAGCATGAACAAGAAAGGATGTGCATTTTACAAGTAAAAGTTTCCACCCTTCTTTTGTGGATGTCCCAGTTGTTAAGGTATATATATATATATAGTCATTCCTTCTTTCTTTCTTTTTTTTTTATCCTTCCTAGTCTAGGTTGGTTTTTATTATTATTATTATTATTTATTTCTATGCAGTTCAACTTACCATAGTGGTGAGTGCAAAGGTCAGTGAGCCCAAGAGTGGCATGAAGACAACAGAAAGAAGGCTAGCCCCATAGCACAGTAAATAAGTACTCCACAGAGGATAATGACCAGCCAGGGTTTGAGTCCTGGCCAGGAGACTTGAAAAACAAGTCAGTCATGTGCATGTGCCCAGAATCCTGGATAGAGAATTGCAAGAAAAAGGGATGAAAGAATCAGAAAGATTGCAACAAGACTGGGCCTTCTTTAGGATATATTCTCTTTCTCCATCCCTCTCTTTATTTTTTTCTCTGTCTCTTTCTCCCTCATGTGTGTACATGGCGGAGGAGGGAAAATGAATAGGGAGGATAAGGGGAAGATGAGGAGGAGGTGGAGGACAAAGCAAAAAAGAAAGAAAAGAAGGAAAGAGGAGAAATAGCAACTTCAAGAGATCAGAAATCCTGGAAACGCTGGTAAGCATAACAAGAGCTTTTCTTGGGCATTTCCCTTTTCTCTGGGTTTGTGTCTGCCCAAGTAGATGGTGGAAAAAGAGGAGCTTAAATAAGATACTTTTAAAACAGTCCATACAATGTCTATTAATTTGGTTCCATTTTATAGCACAGGTATTTGATATGTGTACTTTCTGAATTTTTGAGGATTTTTAATTCAAAGTTGTATTTTCATTTTAGAAAAAATTTTAATGCAAGAAAGAACTGCTGTCACCCTTGAGTCCCACCCTCATTCTACTGATGGGACAACTGGGTGTGGAGAGAAGAACTTGTGCTCCAGTGAAGCCCTCAACTTCCCCCACTTTTTTCTGAGAGAGATTTTTGTTATAGGGTGTGCTCACCAGAGACAGAGCCAGACAGAAAGTGAGAAATCAACCCTTGGGAGGGATGGACACACTGCAATCCTTTCTTTTCCATTTTCCTCTCAGGATTTTTGACATGTATGCACGCACACACATCTGGTGTGAGTTTTAAGTCACCAGGTCCAGGACTCAATTGGCAGTTGGTCATGTGAGAGCCCAGCACTTTAACCATTATACCACCTTCTGGTCCCATACTTTCACAACTTTCAATCCAGGGCTTCTCACTGGACTCTGATGCATCCTGGAGGTCTTGGATCTCAACCTGGGGACCCAGTACAAACTAGAAATTTATGTCATGATGTTCAAACTAAAATAGTCCAGTGTATGGGTATATGATCTCTGGATTCAGTGTCTGTTCTAGTCTGTTCTATTGCTAATAACACAAAATACCCAAAACCTGATCATTTATAAGAATAAAGCTTTGTTCAGCTCATGGTTTAGAGATCCAAGGTCCAAAGGTCACCACACAGTGAGAGACAGGAGCACATGCATCTGTGGTCTGGTGTCTCTGAGCTGGTCTCACTCCTCCTATGAACTCACCAGCAGTTAATCATGAGGGCCCACCCTGATGACCTTTATCCTAATCCCTAATCAATCACTACAATTGGATTAAGTTTCCACCTTCTTAATCCCACCAAAACCAAATCTCAACACATAAATTTTGAGGAGACATTCAAACCACAGCAGGCTCTGTTGTTACAACCTTATTCTGAAGCTTTACTTTGTTCTAAAACTTCAAATTATATGTGGAATTTTTTTCAGATAAAATGAAATCGATAAAAGGGTAGAGATGAGAAGCAGTTGAGGGCAGATCTGCAGATGGCAGCTATGACTTTGTGCCCACCATACTTCTCATTTTAGATAGTCTTGAAGTGCATATGAGGACAACACTTCTGTCATTTCACATCATTTAAGTAGGTGTGGGAAAGAAGTTGACCCAGTCTAGACTCAGGTTGACATATGCAAAGCATGACTCTCCCAGAGGGGTTCCTCAGCTGATTGCTAGAGCCACAGGGAGGTTTCACAACCGTTGCTCAATTTCTAGAGCTAGGGCTCTGGCTGAGTTTCCATAGGCTTGGGATATCCACTAGGGAATAGCTCAGCATCTAGCCGTTGGATATAGAACACTTTTTCTTCAACTCTTTAGCCAGATTAAGCCTTGTGTTAGCTGCTGTAAGATTACCATTGGTGATAAATCAGTGAATTATTAATCCTTACACAGGTTTATAATCTGGAAAAATCATAAGCCAAATATGATTTGTTAATATTGACAGCTGTAAAAGAAAGCAAAGAATTCAAAATAATGAGCAGAAATTATCCAGAAAGTCTAATAGCAAGTTAAGTTAAGATGGACATAGTTCTTTTATCATACTCTTTAAATAAATGTATCATAGAAGCTTTGTTAGGGTGTTTACAACACAATCACCATTATTTGTTAAGATTATAGCACATGTTATGGAAGAGTAGGTTATAGCTGCAGAAATTGGCTTCAGGTTTAACAACAGAGTATTGTTTTATAAGTAACTCTTCATTCTTGATGGTGTACTCATTGTTTCACTCTGCATTCGAGATTTATTTTCCAAGAAATTGATTATATTTTACTAAACTTAAACATTGTTTTAAGAAATATGATTCATGGGCAACAGGAGAGTCTTCTGCCTAAAATTATCTGCTGTATACATTCTGAATATTTTTCCCTGCTTTGTTTTTATGCCTTAGATTTCTCTGTGTAAGCCTTAATTTATTTTAACAGATTGGTCTTTTAGCAAATACTCAGGGTGGTAGGGTATACTGCTATTCACAGATCATCGACATCTTCATCCTAATGAGGTATGTAAACCTCCTGTTTTCCAGCATTGGGTTGGTAGACTAAGATATCGATAGAATTTTCCACCCTACGTCCACAACATATATATTTTTCTCGCCCCAGGATGGAACCTTTTCAAAGATTGATCATATGTTAGGACACAAATCAAGCCTTCACAGATTCAAAGGCATAGAAACTATATCCAGCATCTTCTCTGACCATGACGGAATTAAACTCAAGATTAGTTCAAGAAACACCCTCGAAAATACACAAACACATGGAAACTGAACAACCTACTTCTGAATGACTTCTTCACTACTGAAGAAATTAAGGCTGAAATCAAAAAATTTATGGAAATAAATGATAATGAGTACACAAGTGTCCATAATCTATGAGACACGGCAAAAGCAGTCATAGAGGTAAATTCATAGCAATTGGTACACATAAAAAAAGGATGGAAAGATGGCAAATAGATAACCTAACATCATGCCTCAGGGAATTGGAAAAACAACAGGAAACAAACCCCAAAAATGCCAGGCAAAAAGAAATAATAAAGGTTTGAGCAGAAATAAATGAAATTGAAAACAAACAAACCATACAGAAAATAAATGAAAGCAAAAGCTGGTTCTTTAAAAAGATTAACAAGATAGACACACTATTAGATAGAGTGATCAAGAAGAAGTAAAAAAGGGACCAGCAGTTAGCATAATGGCTATGTCATTGGACTTCCACATAGTCAACCATGGTTCGAGTCCTGGCTTAAACTCACACTGGGTGCATGTGCATGTGTGCCCAAGATCCCAAGGGAAGAATGGAGGAGAAGGGTTTGCAGCTGGCCATCCCCCGGGGCGGGGGGTGATTTCTCACTTTCTATCTCTCTGTCTCTCTCTGTCTGCCTGGCAAGTGCACACGTCCTATAGAAAAACCTCTCCAAAAAAAGAAAAAGAAGAAGAAAAAAGAAAGAAACCAGATTAATCAAATAAGTGACAAAACAGGCAACATTACAACAGATATAATAGAAATACAAAATATCATTAGAGGATACTATGAACACTATATGCCAACAAACAAGATAACTTGGAGGAGATGAACAAATTCCTGGATGCATATAATCTACCAAGATTGAATCAGGAGGACCTAGAGAGCCTGAATAGACCCATAACAAGCCAGGAGATTGTATCAGTAATAAATAACCTCCTGACAAAGAAAAGTCCAGGTCCAGATGGCTTCACTTCTGAATTCTACAAAACTTTCAAGGAAGAGTTAACCCTTATCCTACTAAAATTATTTCTAAAGATTCAAAAGGAAGGAAACCTTCCAAATTCATTTTATGAAGCCTCCATCATCCTCATCCCCAAAATAGATAAGGACATGACAAAAAAGGAGAACTACAGACCAATATCATTGATGAATATACATGCAAAAATTCTCAACAAGATACTCGCAAATCGTATCCAACAACATATAACAAAGATTATTCATCACGACCAGGTAGGCTTTATCCCAGGGATGCCAGGGTGGTTCGACATATGCAAGACCATAAATGTAATACACCACATTAACAGAAAGAAAGATAAAAACCATATGATCATTTCAATTGATGCGGAGAAAGCATTTGATAAAATACAACATCGTTTTATGATTAAGACCCTCAGTAAGATTGATATAGAAGGGTCATTTCTCAACACAATAAAAGCCATCTATGAAAAAAACTACAGCTAACATTATACTGAATGGAGAAAAACTAAAAGCTTTTCCCCTAAAAACGGTACTAGGCAAGGCTGCCCACTTTCTCCATGCTCTTTAATACAGTACTGGAAGTCTTAGCTAATGTAATCAAAGAAGAATACAATATAAAAGGCATTTGAATAGGGAAAG
>NW_006203430.1:8510344-8530250 GCF_000334495.1 Tupaia belangeri chinensis
AAAAAAAAAAAATTATTAACCCAATTAAAAGATGGGGAAATTAGCTGAATAAAAAATCTCTCTAAGGAAGACAAACGAACAGCCAAAAAACATATGAGGAAATGCTCAACACCCCTCTCCATAAAGGAGATAAAAACCACAATGAGATACCACCTAACACCTGTCAGAATGGCAAAGATTAAGAATGTAAAAAGTGATAAGTTTTGGCAGGGATGTGGTGAAAAGGGAACTCTCCTACACTGTTGGTGGGAATGTAAACTAGTTCAACCACTGTGGAGAACAATATGGAGGTT
Source organism: Tupaia belangeri chinensis (assembly GCF_000334495.1). Taxonomy (NCBI): domain Eukaryota; kingdom Metazoa; phylum Chordata; class Mammalia; order Scandentia; family Tupaiidae; genus Tupaia; species Tupaia belangeri. The sequence goes on from NW_006203430.1 coordinate 8,510,638, forward strand.
CCTCAAAGATCTACAAATAGAACTACCACTTGATCCAGCAATCCCACTTCTGGGTATCTACCCAAAGGACAGGAGAATGCTCAGTCAGAAAAGTGCTTGCACATCAATGTTTATTGTAGCTTTTTTCACGATCACCAAGACATGGAACCAACCTAAATGTCCACAAACTGATGAATGGATTGAAAAAGTGTGGCATATATACTCTATGGAATACTACTCAGCCATAAAAAACAAGACCCTGACATTTGACAGAAAGTGGTCGCATATGGAGGACCTATTGCTGAGTGAAGTAAGCCAAGATATGAAAGAAAGATATTGTATGTATCCATTTAACATATACCGACCATCTGCATTCTATGGTAGAGAGCAAAATATTGGAGGACATAAAAGCAGTGAAAATACTTAATGAGGATAAGACAGTGTGGGATGGGGGAGGGGGGAGAGAAGAGTATGGAGAAAGATAACAAGAGAACAAATAGAGAGGCATGACATCAGTAGGACACAGATATGGTTTATTACCTGTTGATGATGACCTGTATAGTATTCTCAACTGGATTGATCTGAGAAGTATTACATGTTGGGTAAAGTCTTTTTACAAGCAAAATGAGAAATAGCGATTGACTAGTTAAAAAAAATAATTGGGATAAAAATAATAATGATCGAAAAAAACAATGAAAAGATATTAGATGATGACGCAGGGATTTTTTTTTTTTTTTGGAGAGATTTTCACTGTAGGGCGCGTGCGCTCGCCAGACAGACAGAGAGAGACATAGAGACAGAAAGCGAGAAATCACCCCCCAGGGGGGATGGTCACGCCGCAATCCCTTCTCCTCCATTCTCCTCTCGGGATCTTGGGCACGCACGCACACGCGCCCGGCGTGAGTTTTAAGCCACCGGGTCCAACCGTGGTCGACTACGTGGGAGTCCAGCGACATAGCCATTACGCTAACTGCTGGTTCCCTCGCAGGGATTTTAATGTCTCTGTACTGACTGACATGCATGATATTCCTTCTGGGAAAAGAAATGTAATACACTATAAAGTTATATGTGATTCAATGTAATATAAACAAGATTACAATGATAATAAATTAAGTAATAAAAATTTAAAAAAACATGTGTGAATTAACAAGGAAGAAACTGACAGAGAAAAGGCTAATTTCTATATTTGGAGGATGGTGTTCCACATAAAAGGATAATTTGAGACAATTTTTATGTCTATAAAAATTGAAAAAGGATAATTTTGAGTACCTCAAAAAAGGGATGGTGCCCTCAAAAAGTTGAGAGACTGATTTTGAGCTGGTGAGTAATAAAACAGATGAGTAATAAAATCAAGCATCTGGGGAGTACCAGGAGAACAGAAGCAGAGCTAAGAAGTAAGAAGTGGTGGTTAAGGTGCTGGACTCCCGCATGGCCAGCCACGGTTTGAGTCCTGGCAGCTTGTTTTCTCACTTTCCTTCTCTCTCTGTCTCTCTCTGGTCAAATTAAAAAAAAAAAAAAAAAAGATTATGAATAAAATTAAATTAAAAATAAATAAATTTTTAAAAAATAAAAAGAAAGAAAGAAAGGAAACAATTTTGTCACTGGGGATCTCAATAAATAAAAAATAAAAATAAGAAGAATGTGCACCAAAAGGAAACTGAGAAATGTTAGATTTTTTATATCTTAACAATGGTAATCAAAAATGGTCATAAAAATAGTTGTTTTTTAATTATTACTATAGGGACCAGCAGTTAGTGTAATGATTATGTTGCTGGACTCCCATATAGTCGACCGCAGTTTGAGTCCCAGACCTGATGGCTTAAACTCACACCAGGCGCATGTGCGTGTGTACCCAAGATCCCGAGAGGAGAATGGAGGAGAAGGGATTGCTGCATGGCCATCCCCCCTGGGGGGGGGGGGTCTCACTTTCTGTCTCTCTGTCTCTCTCTGTCTTTCTGGTGAGCATACGCACCCTATAGCAAAAGCCTCTCAAAAAAAAAAAAGACGTCATCCTTCTCTCTAAAGGAGGGTCCATAAATTTCCATCTGTTATTTGGGACAGATTTATTTCCCTTGTAGCTGAGGTATACTCCTCCTTTGCTATTCTGCAACTTAAATACTGAAATAAAGCATTCATCACTATTAACAGACTTTACAGTACACAGCAGTGGAATGAAAGAGACGAAAGAGAAAGAATTGGCTAATGTATATCAAACATAACAAACATACTCATAAGCAAGCATGGAGGAAATATTTCTAACTACAGTCTTCCTAATGTGTACAAATGTGGTCATGGCTGGTAATTCAATTTCCCTTGTTTCACCTTCTGTTCCTCATCCCACTATTCCTACTCTTTTTGCTCTCAGCAAACATTTCACTTTCTTAGAGTTTCCTGCCCCATTACTCTTTCATTCCTAGTCTGGGTCATTAACAGCTTTTCCTGAATTGAGATCTTAAGTTTTCTGCTAACTCTCTGTTAACAGACACACAAACATGCAAGATTTTTACTTTGTGCTACTATAACAGTTTTATTATGGACCAATAGAGGGGAAAAAAGGAGATCTTTTTCCACTTGGTCAATTTATTGTAATGTCCTCTTAAAACAGACCCAATGCCTACCAAATTTTAAATATATAGGTGGGTGCTGAAAGAAAAATTTTACACAGTCACTATTCATCAAAATTGAAAAGCCAAGCTGTCCTGGTGGCTCCGTCCGTGCTAGAAGCCACATGGCCTCCTGCAGGTTCAGATCTCTGGATCAGCTTGAAAACACACTGGGTGCACCCGGGTGCCCAACATCCTGATGAGCTGGAGGGCTAGGGAGGAGGAATGGCAGCATGACAAGGCCTTGTCAAGGGTGCTTCTCCTTCTCGTGCTCATATAATGCACATATCTCTACCATGAGTAAAATAAGTAAACTTTGGAAAAAACAGGAAAACTTTCCTGCATGAAAAATATATTAGAAATCATAAGAATTAAAAAAAAAAAAACTGAAGAAATACTGACAATCCCATAATGTGCCATCTGTGCATATTTATTTTTCTCAGAGCCACTTAATGATAGATACAGAGACTTTTTTTCCGTCTGCTCTTTCCACCTCTTATGCTGTGTTTTACCCAAGAGTATTCACTAAGGCAAGCAAAATCCCTTTCGGCAGATGTCTTGCGGAAACTGTGGTCAGATACCAAACATTTTGCATTCAAACAGGCTATCACATCCACAATCTTTAGTAACATACATTACGTATATATTTCTGGAATAGTGACAAGAAAAGATTAAAATGTTTGTTAACAATGTCAAAGGTTTAGAATTCAGTGTCCAAGTAGTTACTAACAATACTTCCGCAGCTTTAAACTTTAAACAGGATATAATTTATGTAGATGTATTAAAGAATGAAAACTTGGTAAACTAAGCAAGTTATTAAACTATATATAGAGAACATAAATGATAAATATAGAAAGAAAAATTCTATTTTTCTTTGAAAACTGGCAAAACTTTTTGCAGTCTTGAAAACTGACAAACTTTCTGAGAGTAGTTCTATCATATCAAACATTAGGTCACCACAAAAATCTAACACAGAAGGTGATTTAAAATATAAAAGATGGGGGCCAACCAGCTGGCATGGTGCTTAAGGTAGCTGTATCCCATATGTTCAGTTGTGTAGTTCAAGACCCAGATCCAGTGGCTTAAAGGACATTTGTACCAAGAATCCTGAGAGAGAAATGGAGGAGAAGGGATTGAGGCATGACCTTACCCCCTGGTGAGTGCATTCTCACTTTTCCTCTCTCTTTCCAGCAAGCGCATGTGCCCTATAGCAAATTAAAATAAATAAATAACTGTTTAACCAAAAAGAAGAAAACTTCTTATTAATACTCCCAGGTGAGGGGCCAACAAGTGGTGGGGAGCTGAAGGCACTGGACTCCCACATGGTTGACCAGGGTTCAAGTTCCAGACCTGGCAGCTTACTTTCTCATTTTCCCTTTCTCTCTCTCTGGTCAAATTAAAAAATAACAATAACGAATAAAATTAGATGAACAAATTTCACTTGGGGGCTTCCAAGGCACTCCTATAGGTTCACCAAATGAGGAAGTTGTCCTTAAAATGCTCTCCAAGTCATTAAAAAAAAAAAAAAGGTGTGTATGTGTGTGTATGCTGACTGCACATTTTGAGTCCTGAGTCCTGGACCCAGTAGCTTGAAAAACACCAGGCTCATGTGCATGTGTACCCAAAATCCCAAAAGGGAGAAATGGAGAAGGGATTGTGGCATGACCACCTTCCATGAAGAGGGCTGTGTCAATTTCCCTCTCTTCCTCTCTCTGTTTCTCTTCAACAAGCACATGCACACTCTAGCAAATTAAACAGACAAAGGATGACTTTGCATGTTTAATACAATTCAATTTATAGTGGATTATTAGGTGTACTAGTGGAAAGAGACATTTTCATGCCTACACTGTGATTCCTAGACCCACTTATGTTTGCTACGAGATACATAAAAAATGTTGGTTGCTGATTCAAAGCATTTGCTGCATCCTGAGGATATGTCCCCATCTCTGCACAGTTTCATCCCTGAACCAATATTCTAACAATTTTCAAAAGGCGTGTCACCACTGTGTCAGGCCACCTGCTTCGTCATGGTGGAAAACATGATAAAACTAGATAATTCATGAGCAGAAGACAGTTGCCTCACTTATTCATGGTAACTGAAATGTTGATCATGAGACCAGCTATGGCGGTGGATAAAGCATTCTGCAGTCCTCAGAGAATGGTTTGACTAAAGCATAACAGATGAAGAAAGCAAATCCATGCTTTCAGAATGTCTGATCCAATGGAAATAAAGTCTTTTAAACCAAAAAAGAGAAGAGGTCTTTATCCTACAATCCATATTCCAAATCTGCTTAAAGAGTGAGACTGGCTTTCTTTCGATGATATGCCTATGGAGGAGCAGGCTGCTCTGATTAGCTAGGCCTCTGAGAAGGTGGAGGCAGCAACAAGAGGAGACAGAATAGTAGTCAGCCCTCAGGACCAGCAGTTAGCATAATGACTATGTTGCTGGACTCCCACGTAGTTGACCATGGTTCGAGTCCTGGACCCAGTGGCTTTAACTCATGCTGGGTAATGGAGGAGAAGGGATTGCAGCGTGGCCATCCCTCCTGGGGGGTGATTTCTCGCTTTCTGTCTCTCTGTCTCTCTGTCTCTCTCTGTCTTTCTGGCGAGCGCACGCACCCTATAGCAAAAACCTCTCCAAAAAAAAAAAAAAAAAGGTAGTCAGCCCTCCTTCTCCCAGCTGTGTGGAATGGGCTTTCCACATGACAATGAGGCCTGATTATCAGAAAAGGTGAGCAGGGATCACTGGCTATGTAATTATTTTGCTGCAAGGTCCATCCCATTAATTATATTAATTTAATAGAGATTAGACTCTAGTTTTACCTTTGGAGATAAAAATACATTAAGCAAGCAATAAATTGTGGACAACCTACTTAAGTATAGTTTGATACCAATCTAATCCAAAAGCCTAGAGTCATCTACCTTATGAAGATCTTTCTAGTATTAAAAAAGTATTTTGGCCTGACCCAATGGCCTAGTGATTAAGGGAGCCATATTCCACGTGGCTGACAGCGCAGTTGGAGTCCTAGCCCCAGTGGCTTGAAAACCATACCAGGCACGTGTACTTGCATGCTCAAGATCCCAACAGAGTGGAGAAATGGAGGAGAATGAATTGTGGCATATGAGGTGCTATATCCTTCTCCTTCTTCTTCTTCTGTCTCTCTGTCTCTCCCTAGTGAGTGCAGGCACCCTCTGACAATTTTTTTTTAAATAAAAAGGAGCCATTTGGTGGCATTATGGTTGAAGCAGTTGGATCTCACATGGCCAACTGGGTGGTTCAAGTCCCAGACTCAGTAACTTGAAAGACACAACAGGCACATGTGCGTGTGAGCCCAAAATCCCAAGAGGAGAATGGAAGAGAAGGGATTGTGATGTGCCATCCTCCCTGGAGGATGCTTTCTCACTTTCCCTTTCTTTATCTCTCCAGTGAGTGTACACTCCCTCTAGATAATGATTAAGAAGAAAAGAAAGAAAAAGCTTTTCAGTCTAGCCTCTGGGTTAATGCCGGTGTACAGCCTCAGCGGGGGTGGGTTATCTCGACAGAGGTAGTGCAGTAAGGAAAGACTGAGGCCTCGGTGTCTTTTTCGTGCATGTCCTCAGGCTGACACTCTGAGATCGCTCTCTGTAGAGTGACCACTGCTAGGAATCATCATGCCTTTTTATTGAAAACGTGATACATGCAAGGAAATGGGTGAGGGGCTATGTGTTCTAATTATCAGTTTATAAAGTTTTAACAATAGGGATCATAGATTCCATTCAGGGTTGGATTAAGGGAGAGTCTATTACAGTTTAACAATTGTTTGTTTGATATAAGCAGATTTTCAGGAACTTTAAGGAATGCAGTTTCGGGAAAGCAGCTCCAGCAAGCAGAGATAATTATCAGTCGATGCTCGGTGGCAGCCATCTTGCAATTAAGTACAATGCTAAGAAAAGAAAATCTCAAGTATAGGTATTAGTTCTTATGGATCTCAATAAAGAATGATACTTATATAATTTTATAGGGATCTAAAACTTAATTTAAGGAATCCTAACATATCTATTTATTCTAAAAGGGTGAACCTATTGTTCACTTGGTGAGGGTGGGGATACTTTAAACAGCTTCTTTAACTGGCGGTACTGGTTTTTCTTAAGTCAAAAGTAAAGTGACTGTCAAGTTAATGAAAAACTTTAAAATGGGTTTGTGGTATACCTAGTGTTCTGTTGTGCCTGTGCTGCCACTGTTATGTATTCTGTTAGAACATTAGCTACCATGGGGCGAGAGTGTCCTGGGCCAGTTTCGGCCTAATCCTATTTTATGTAAAGAAAAGATTATTTTTAAGCTTATGTTAAATGTGTCTTGAAGGGCCTTCCAAAGGTCAAGAAGATTTCTGCCTAGATGGAACTTCAGCACACCCTCCATTGTGACCGCAGGAATGAAACATTGTAATTAACAGTAGGTGGTCAGGGCAAAAGGGAGCAGTCAGGGGACTTTCAGGAAATCTTATCACATACTCAAGATGTATGAGAAAGATATGTATTTCTTTTATAGTAGTATATCAGGGAGTCAGAGGGGGGGTCTCTTCCCAGCAAGGCTACCACAGTCTCTGGAGCATACAGCAAGTGGCCTTGCCAGCATGCTGAGTCAACCCAAGCTTTGCTCATAGGTCGAGAGGGGGGCATACAGCAGCGGCCTTGCCAACGTGCTGAGCCTACCAAGGTTGTGCTCAAAGGTCAAAGGCTCAAACAGATCCTGGGACCCCACTGGGTCGGATTCCTCCAGGTTAAAAAAAAAAAAACTGGGAGCCAGCAGGTGGCATAGTGGTAAAGGTGCTAGACTGTCACACGGTCAACCATGGTTTGAGTCCCAGACCCAATAACTTGAAAATCATGCTGGGCACATGTGAGTGGATGCCTAAAATCCCAAGAGGAGACTAGAGGAAATGAGACTGCAGCATGACTGTCCTCCCTGGGGATTGATTTCCCACTTTTCCTATCTCTGTGTGTGTCTCTCTCTCTGGTGCATGCACGCATCCTATGGCAAAATAATAATAATAATAATAATAATAATAATAATAATAATAATAAAATCAAGCTGGTTTGGACTAAGTGTTAGAAGGTACAATTAAGATTATTGGAAAATTTTACAAAGTTGTAAATGGGCATTTTATTGCAATTTTGCCTTTTTATTTACTGTGAAAACATGCTGTTTATTTTTCCATTTTTATTTTAATTTGCTTTTGAAATGGACCCTAATTTTGTTTATTTTATCTCTCTGATTTTTCAGACAGGGTCTTGCTGTGTCATCCACAGGCATGTGCTCCATGCCAACTTTTAGGGTGGTTGAGAATTAAACCTGGACCTCATATGTAGCCTCAGCCTACTGAGTTGTAGCATCCACCAGTGCAACTGCTGTAGCTGGGCCTGATTTTCATTGTTCAGGATATAAATGGAAAGCGCTACTTTATGTAGTTAGCATCAGCTATGGCAAAACCTGTGTAGTAATGTAAGATGTGCAAAACCCCGTCACTATTTGACAGGAGCATAACTGGTTTTGGGTCAGGAGTCTAAGGAGAAAGTACTGAACAATGAAATCAGGTGGAGTCAGCCATGTCACTGGGCTACGTGACGTATGCAGTCTCAGCAATGCCTCACTATCCCGGCAGAGGACAGGCAGAACCCGTCCGCAATCTAGCACCAGGGTCAAAGTACTGCTGCTGTCACTTCTCACATCAAAAGCCCAGGAGAATGATGAGAGGACCATTTGGAAAATGGCCTCAACATTTTTAAAAGTATGATTATTTTCTGGGAATCACTGTACATGCTACTTTACCAAAATAAAACAAAATAAAGAGTTCCCAGAAATCTCCTTAATATCCAACTTTTAAACCAAGTACAAAATTATAACTTTAAGCATTTTATATCCATTTGTAGATGGATATGAAGAATATGAAGAATATCCATCTACAAATATCCAATTGATGGAAGACCTTTGCTGTCTTTTCAGGGAGGACAAGCAGTGATATGGCTTTCAGATCACAGAGTAACCAAGGGCAATGAAGAAGTGATTCATGAACACTAACTTCCAGAACTATCCCCTCATTGCTGACAAGAGGGAACTTCTGTGAGAGGCATCTGTAGTGCAGGGCAAGCTATACAAAAAGTGTCCCGAATGGTCCATGTTTAGTATCTCCTTTCACTGAGAAACTCAAAAAGAGAATGTAAAGGATTTGTCTGTTACAAGTGCCTTGCCAGCCCCTCCTGTCCCAGGATTTGTGTCTATTTCCAGATTGTTCTAAATTAATTAAAAGCAAAAGCAAATATATATATATATATATAATTTAAAGAATCTTCTCTGATGCCCATTTATTTCCTGATAGATACTCATGTTTTGTTAAGGCTTTTGCCACAGGACACCTGGTCTCACCAGAGAGGCAGAAACAGTGAGAGGGAAAGTGAGAAATCACATCTACCTCTCCAGTGGGGGATAGCCACACTGCAATCCTTCTCCTCCATTCTCCTCCTGAGATTTTGGGCACACATGTACATGCTCGGGGGCTTGAGTTTCAAGCCACCAAGTCCAGGTCCACCATGTGGGAGAGTCCAGAGCCTTAACCACCATGCCACCTGCTAGCCCCCTGATAAATATCTTTAAGTAGTAAATGAATGATTTCATATTTAAAGCAGATACTTACTAATGAGAAAGATATTTCCCTAACATGATACAAAAATTAATTTTCTGAGTTTGTGTGTGAGGTTGTGTGTGTAAAGCAGTTAGTGAGGGTTTAGATTTTCACTCTTTCTGTGCACTTCTGGGAACTTCTTTAGCCATTGCCTCAGGAAGAGAGGACATTGCAGTCTGTTGAGAAAAGAAATTAAAGGAAAGTAAAAGCAAAGCTCCTGGGCTGTGGGAATGGGAGGTGTGCACATACCTTTGTGTAAACACATACCTTTGTGTTTACACTACAAAGAACCAGGGGCATGATAGATTTAAGACTATCTCATGAATAATGCAGATCCCTCTTTGCAATTTAGATAAGTGTTCCTGGACTGAGGGATGCCAGATAAGAAGAACTAGAGGAAACATGAAGAATATGGATCCTGAGGATGCAGTGGGAGCGTGTTTGACACAACCTCCAGACACACGGGAGATCTGGGCATGGAAAGAATCTGCACCTGCTTCCCAGGGAAACAGAGGCGCACTGTGTCTGTGCAGGGATGGCTTGAGTCTGTCTAGAGGCTTGAGGTCCTTGGAGGTATCAGAGAAACAGAGACCACTGCCCTCAGTGGTGCCAGGTGTAGGAGCTGCAGTTGTCCCCAGAAGGACACACACCCAGAGAGACTAGTTCTGTGAGAAGCCTTGAGATAGGAAAGCGGGAATATTCAGGAGCATCCTGTGTGGTACATATCAGAGGATGGCCCCTCCCACCCATTGTCTGAAAGCTACAAGACGCCAGTCCACTTAAACCACCTCCCTAAAACCGCAATGAAATTCATAACAAAAGTTAAGTCAATTATAAAGAGAATAAATAAAATTATATTTTCTTAACATTGTATTTCCTAAGCACCTTGAATCCATGGGCTAATATTTGTACAAGCCATTTATATTCATAACAGTATTGATGTCATCTGTCTATGTCAACATTATGTCCTTTTCAAATATGTAGAGAGACAGGGGAAACTAGAATAAGGCCAGCAAATAATAACATTTTAAAATCATAGATCCCATTTCCATATTCAATACCAAAAAGGTTTTTTGAAACATGTCTTTTTTTTTAACCAGAAGGCTCATGAACAAAAGAGACATAGAGACAGGGAGAGGACGAGAGGACTCCCTAGTAGAGCACAGTCATGCCACAATCCCGTCTCCATTTCTCCATTCTATCAGGAGTGGGCAAGCACACACACACACACACACACACACACACGCACAGTGTGTTTTTCAAGCTGCTGGTATCTGTATTCAAACCAAGGTGAGCCCATGGAATTCAGCTCTCTTAATATTATGTTAAGGATTTGGTATGAAATCTGTCTTAAGACCTTTTATTAAGGAAAAATTTAAACATACATAAATTTAGAGAGGTTATGGGACCTGCAGTTAGCATAATGGCTATGTCGCTCCACCACGGTTCGAGTCCCAGACCCAGGGGCTTAAACTCACGCCGGGAACGGGTGTGTGTGCCCAAGATTCCGAGAGGAGAATGAAGGAGAAGGGATTGCGGTGTGGCCATCCCCCCCAGGGGGTGATTTCTCACTTTCTGTCTCTGTCTTTTTGACAAGCGCATACGCCCTATAGCAAAAACCTCTCCCCCCCAAAAAAAAAAAAAATTTAGAGAGATTAGAACGTTAATCCCGTCATCATTGCTCAGCTTCATCACTATCAGTCATCTATTTTTTTCCTAATTTTCTAGTGCTTTTTTTCACTTCCTTCCCCATGTTAATTTCTGGGCGAAAACAGACAGGAATATATATATATATTTTGGAGAGGTTTTTGCCATAGGGTGCGTGCGCTCTCCAGACAGCAGAGAGAGACAGAGAGACAGAAAGCGAGAAATCACCCCCCAGGGGGTATGGCCATGCCGCAATCCCTTCTCCTCCATTCACCTCTTGGGATCTTGGGCACGCACGCAAATGCACCCGGCGTGAGTTTTAAGCCACCGGGTCCGGGATGCGAACCGCGGTCGACTACGTGGGAGTCCAGCGACATAGCCATTACACTGCTGGTCCCAGACAGGAATATTTTAAGGCAAATCTCAGATAATACATCATTTCTCTTGTAAATACTTCAGTCTATGTGACTGGCTGATGGACATTTATTCTACATAACTGCTATGTTGTTATCAAACCTAGTTAAACTAACAATAATAACCTTAATGTCATTTTACCCATAGTTTATATTCAGATTTCTCTGCTTATTTCAGATATGTTTAAAAAATTAACTTTTTCAAATCATCTCCACAATTTGCATTTGCTTGTCATATATTTTAAGTTTCATTTCTTTTTTCCATGCTATTGATATGTTGGAGAAATTGAATCATCTGTCCTCTGGATTGTAAATGTGATGCACTCCCCTGGTGTCTTTTCATTTATTCCTCTGTCCCCATGTTTTCTGCCTAGTGGTAGTAAGATGTAGAGGTTTGTTTAGGTAATGATTCTTTGTCTTCTAAAGTACAGCCACTCCTCACTGAACGACCTCTTTAATGACCACACTGACTTAAAACCAGCACAGCAAATCTCCTTTCTCAGGCCATGTGAGTCTCAGGAATCCCTTTTCTTAGTCTTTGTCTTGCTCTGGCGTGGATTAGTATTCACCACACGAAGCCCTAGAAATCATGCAGGTCTACATATTTTGTTTATAGTAAGAAGGTTCTGGCTCACCTTGTGTGCGTCTCAGGCACCACGAGAAGGTGTCAAACACAAGCTCCTGGGGCCTCTCTCTCACCTGGGACATCTGCAGTGTGGACTATGGCAGAAGAAGCTGCCCTCAGCTGGGCCCACCATCCACACCGCAGGACCTCACCACCAGGCAGCACTATGGACGTCCTCAGTGAAAGTGCCAGCGTCTGTCCCTCCTGGAGTCACAGCCACCAGTACCTTGACAGCCTCCCCTTGACGTGGAGAGCCTGGAAGCGATCTTGTGGGCCGTGGGGTGCTGAATGACTCGTAGAGGGAGCTTGGAACACAAAGCTGTGGGAAAGGAAGAAGAGCCTTCGAGCGTCTTCCAAGCGGGTGCAGACCTGCAGTGCGCCTGGGCTGCTAGGGCCGGGCAAGCGTGACAGCTTGGAGAGATTAAGACGGGCACATCCTTGGGACCAGCAGATGGCGTACACTGCTGGACTCCTACTTAGTCAACCTCGACTGGCGTCCAAGACCTGGCAGTTTAAAACTCAGGCCCTGCACTTTTCCGATTAAGTGTTCTCTGTCCTTCGGGTAGATGCTCAGGAGTGGGATTGCTGGATCATATGGTAGTTCTAGTTGTAGATTTTTGAGCAATCTCCGAATTGTTCTCCACAGTGGTTGGACCAATTTACATTCCCACCAGCAGTGTAAGAGAGTTCCCTTTTCACCACACCCCCGCCAGCACTTACCATTTTGTTTTTTTAATCTTAGACATATTCTGACTGGGGTTAGGTGATATCTCATTGTTGTTTTGATCTGCATTTCTCTTACAATGAGGGATGTTGAGCATTTTTTCATGTAAATAATTTGTTTAAAATAAATAAATAAATAAACAATGAAACAAACAAACCAAAAAAAAAAAAAAAAAACCCTCAGGCCAGGAGCATGTGCATATGGGCCCAGAATCCTGAGAGAATGGAGGAGAAGGGATTGCAGCGAGGTCATCTCCCCCACCCCACCCCTCAACTCCAGGGGATGATTTCTCACTTTCTGTCTTTCTGTACTCTCTAGCAAGCACTTGCTCTATAGCAAAAAATCTCTCTTAAAAAAAAAAAAAAAAAAAAGGAGATAGCCACATTCATTATAGCCAGTCTCCTTGACCTGTCACCAGGCTCTGGAAAGTCTAACCAATGTCTGTGATCAACCACCCATCTGAAAAAGATCGCTTGGCTCCAAATTCTGAAGGATTGCTATAGTTACTATTGACTTTTAATTAGATGTATATTTATGTATGTTATATGAGGGGTCTTCAAAAATTCATACAAAATTCATATTATGAAAAATGTAGGGGCAAGCCAGTGAGTGACCTGGTGGTTAGGCTGGCTACATCCCCCATGGCTGACTGTGTGGTGTGAGTCCCAGACTCCTGACTTGAAAAATACAACAGGCATGTGTGCATGTGTGCCTAAAATCCCAAGAGGAGAAGGGATTGTAGTGTGGTATACCCCTAGTATAGGGGTGATTTCTCGCTTTCCTTCTCTCTCTCTCTCTCTCTCTCTCTCTCTCTCTCTCTCGTGAGCATACATGCCCTATGACAATAATAAAAACTAAAAATGGGTATGCATGGATTTCAAAATTTTTTCACCAAAATAAATTCATACTTTAATTCCATTTTCCATGAACTTTTGACATTCACTCATATATATACACTTATATTTAAGTATAGATAATATATAGTTATTATTTATAAATACATATGTGCATGCATGCATAGATATAAATAATTGTCCTCTAATAAATGTATTTCCACAAACATTACCTTGGGAAACTCTCAGGTGTACAGTGGGTCTTAGCAGGCTGGGACTCAACCACCATATTGGATTTGAAAATTATTTTCTCACAGTTAGAATCCTTCTCATTTCCCCTCACTGTGATGTTTTATATTCCTGTGTTTGTAAAGTGGAATCAAAATAAACAGTGATAGTTTTAAGTGATTTTTTTCTGGGTTATTTTTCTCCAGTACAAAATTTTGAATAAGGTCAATTAATCAGACTGCATAAAACATTGGCAAAGAGCCCGAACCAGACTCGAACAAGTGATGCAAAGCCTCTGTGTTGCTCCTTGAAGGAAGCTGCACAGAAATCTTAGAGGAAGTCATCAGCAACAGCATGAGGAAAGGAAATGGACATTCACCTGGAGGAAAAAAAAGGATCAAATTTTGAAGAAGGAGATCAAGAGAAATAACAAAAATGCTGGAAACATTTTCAGGAAACAATCACAAAGCAACAAACAGATCAAAGTGTTGGTGTCCACCCTTAGCCACATGATCTGATATTTGCTCTTTGAAAGTTTTAAATAAATATAATGAAAATTCTTGATGAATCTTCTGGTGAAAAAAAACTTTACTTGAAAAATACTAGCTGTAGGGATTATTGAAAACAACCAGAATTGATCCCAACATTAACAGTATTGCAATTTGGAGACTTTCTTGGGAAATAGAATTTTTTCTTTTTTTAGAGAGATTTGTTTGCTGTAGGATGTGTGCACTCACTGGAGAGACAGAGAGACAGAGAGATAGAAAGTGAGAAAGCGCCCCCTAGGAGGGATGGCCATGTCACAATCCCTTCTTTTCCATTCTCCTCTCAGGATTTTGAGCACACATGCCCATGCACTCAGCATGAGTTTCAGGTCGTCAGGTCTGGGACTCAAACCACAGTTGACTACGTGAGAGTCCAGCAACATAGCCATTACGACATCTGCTGGTCCCTAGGATTTTTTTTTTTTTACGTCTCTTAAGATTATGACTTTTTCTAACTTTATATATACTGATGCCTAATGTAAAAGAAGTTTTTCAGAATTAAAATAATTTTAAAATAATTCAGTTATAAGTGAAGGTAGGTGGACAAATATGGTTATATTGTCTATTGAACATGAATATGCAATAAAGAAGTTATTGAAGAATTAGCAAATACTATTCATCACTGCCACACTGATCAATGTGGGTCTAAGTTTTATTTCTCTTTTAAAAAAAAAAAAACGAAATGCATTTTAACATTAAAATGTAAAAATGTTTTTAATGTAACATAATTTTTATACTGAAATATTTATCAAGTCTCTTTACTTACATAATTATATGAGAAAGGTCTTCAAAAAGTTCATCAAAATGTATAGTATGAAAAAACGAGGCATGGGATTCAAATTGCTTTATTGCCAGAGGGAGCATGTATTTACTAGAAAGAGAAAGAGAGGAGCACCCTCCACAGAATCATGCCACAGTCCTCTCCTCGTGTCCTCTAGCTCATGGAATCTTAGGTGCTCACACACGTCTGGGGTATTTCAAACGGACCTGGCTGGAATTCAAACTGAGATTGCCATTGGCTTCTACCTCTGCAGTTCAGCATGTTACTGTCTGCAGAGTAGACCAGGGCTGAGCCATTTATTTTTTTCTCTTTCTCTCTTTTTTTTTTCTTTTTTTTTTTTTTTTTTTTTGGAGAGATTTTCACTGTAGGGCGCGTGCGCTCGCCAGACAGACAGAGAGAGACATAGAGACAGAAAGCGAGAAATCACCCCCCAGGGGGGATGGTCACGCCGCAATCCCTTCTCCTCCATTCTCCTCTCGGGATCTTGGGCACGCACGCACATGCGCCCGGCGTGAGTTTTAAGCCACCGGGTCCAGGACACGAACCACAGTCGACTACGTGGGAATCCAGCGACATAGCCATTACGCTAACTGCTGGTTCCCTTTTTTTCTTTCTTTTGTAAACCAGAAAGATATAGCATGCTCAGGGAAGTCCAGACATGAACCTGGAACCTTCCCATGTGAGTCAGCCTCACGGAGCACCGTGTTTTACTGATATGCCACGGTCTAGCCCATACATTACTTTTGATCTGTGATGCTCTGCAAGGCAATCCCACATGGGAGGGTTCTCATTTCACGCCTACCTCTCTGAATATGCCAGGCATGTGCATGCCCAATGATCCCGGGCTGGATCAAGGTTCATGGTAGAGCACATTGTTCAGACCCTGTTGGGCGTGCTCTCTCTTTCTCTCTCTCTCTTTCTTGCTCATGAAATAAAGTTTAAAATAGACCATCATGGGTAAAATAACAACGAACGACTATTTGTTGTGGGGTGAGGGAAAAATGATAAAACCGCTGGTCAAACGACTGCAGAAACTTTTATAAATTGAGATAAAAGTTGGGTGGACAAGCTGGTGTCTACTGGGAATTGCTAGTAGTTTGTACCTTCATAAATTGCCTTTGGCTGCTAACACCTAAGGGCTGTGGCTCCTCTCTGTGCATTCTTCAAGAATGAAGCTCGTATTTTCCAGTTTATCCTAAAATGAACTAAAAAAGAATCCTTATGTACTCTTGAGTTGCCAAATGAGCATATTAAAAGCAAATTATGGGAACCAGCAGTTAGCATAATGGCTATGTCGCTGGACTCCCATGTAGGCGACCGTGGTTCGCGTCCTGGACCCAGTGGCTTAAAACTCACACCAGGCGCGTGTGCGTGCGTGCCCAAGATCCCGAAAGGAGAATGGAGGAGAAGGGATTGCGGCATGACCATCCCCTCTGGGGGGTGATTTCTCGCTTTCTGTCTCTCTGTCTCTCTCTGTCTTTCTGGCGAGCGCACGCACCCTGTAGCGAAAACCTCTCAAAAAAAAACAAAAAAAGGAAAGTATGATTAAATTCAAGCTATCTTGAAAGTTTTTCTAATTTATCAAGTCGGGTAACAGATGGCATGAAAGTTGTAAAGTTGCTGGGAATAGTGGATAAGGTGTGGGATAGATTCCTTCTTCATTTTACTCAGGGAAGTTGGTGAAAGCAATGCAAAGTAGAAGTCATCCTATCATTAGGATGCAAGAGGCCTGGTAACAATACAGAGTGTTTAATTAGGATACATGAGTAAAGGCAAAGGGTCTAAACACTAAGCTAACGTTGTTTTTAATAAAATTATTAAGGTAAGTTTATTTTCTCTTTTACCATTAGTGAATGTATTTAGAAACACTTATGAAGTTCATAAAAGACACCTCCACATAATCCAAGAAAACATATACCCAATATGGTTTAGAGTCTATTGCCAAGTAAAGGTGTCTTTCCCCAAATGGGAAAAGAGCCCAAATTCTTTTAATTTATTTATTTTATATTCACTCAATGTACATCATCATAGAGTACAAAATGTGATTTCCTATCTAGAATACACTGTATATCGGCTTAATCATACATGTTATTATCAACAAATAATTTTCCATATATATCCTTTTTTTTTATTCCCTACTTCTCACCCTCTGCCATTTCCCATCCTCCTCCCATACTGTCTCTGGTATCTACAGCTGCTTTCTATGCCTTTTCCCCCACATTTTATTGATTCACAAAATATCTTAATTAATCTAAAAATTTTCAGTAGCAAGTTCAGCTGATAAATACATATCTGTGAACACATGTCTGACTTTAGGCATGAAACTCAGTGAGTAGAATGAACATACTATAAAGTAGCACCTAGCTGAAGCTATATAGCTTACTGTGGCCATTAAATAGGTATTTTTAATGTGTTTTTTAATTTCAAGAAAAGCAGTTTTAGCCTTAATAAATCAAAATTTTAAAATGTTAAGAATAATTTGCTTAAGAATTAAAGCCAGAAAACAGGTTAGGATTCTGTTCAAATAGAAGGTACATAAACTTATCAACAGCTCAAGAGAAGATTCTAAGAGGGAAAAACTTGGCATATGACAGGCAACTAGCAGTCTTTAGAGAAATCAGAAAGATTGCTGCTGCTTCCACATAAATACCAAAGAGATGCTTTGATTAAGTGAAGGTGGGGAACAGCCTGAGAATCACACAGTTTGAGCCAGGTGATCGAGGCAGCGTGAGCTAAGTCCTGGAGACCTGGAGGTAGGAACAGAACCACACAGATCTAGCACTGCTGAAAGGCACGGAATTGATCCTTCTCATTGGTTCGACTTCTCCACTTAACTTTGCTTTGACATTATCTGTTTCTTGCTGTTCTTTTCTCCAAATGTCCTTTTTATCTGTGTCTTTATATCCTGTCCACCCACCTGAATAACTCCATCTGTCTTTTTTCCCCCTTCCCCCCCCTTCAAAGTCTTTCTCTGCCTTCTATAACATGACTTTAATAAATGTCTGTAATGAAACTTCCAATCAAGATTAGGTTTCTTATTACTAACTGATATATAATTTAATTTGGTTATTAATATATTTTTACTCTATAGAACAAGTCTCAGAAAAGCTGAAGCTGGTACATTTTAGCTGTAAGTCTCCCGAGTGACTTTGGACATGGATTGGGGTACTTATCATAGCAGGGATAGCAGTCCTGTCTCCCAGGAAGAATTACTTCTCTAAAAAAGACCAAGACTCAGGAAGGAAATGAACTTATTTGGGTCAGTCCCAAGGGAGAGAAATTGTTTTGTAAGATGAGTGGGTTTCACTAGCAGTTTTTGTGACCCACACCACGTACCTGAAGATTCTTCTAGATGACCTTCCTGGGCCTGTGTTCCAGGTCTAGTTTTGACTGTACATTCAAGAATGCACAAGTCTAGCAATCTCCAGAGAACTCAGAAAGATTGCTGCTGCTTCCACAAGAATACCGAGGAGATGCTTTGATTAAGTGAAGGTGGGGAACAACCTGAGAATCACATAGGCTGTGAATTATTTCACTTTATGATGCCTGTAAAATGATACCAGGTTTTGTCAGAGATGAAAGCCAGTTAGTTATTGGGGACTGCAAGTGGCGTGGTGATTAAGACACTGGACTCCCACAAAGCTATTGCAGTTCGAGTTCTGGACCTGGCAGTTTGCTTTCTCACTCTCCTCTCTCTCTCCTTCTCTCTCTCTCTGTCAAATTGAAGAAGAGCAATGAATAAAATTAAATAAATAATTCTTAAAAAAAAAAAAAGAAAGAAAGCCAGTTATTACTAATTTCCACTAGTATGCATATCAGAGAACTAAGTATTTAATCAGAGGATGGTTAAAGAGGTTTACAATTATATCTTCCAAAGTACTGGACAGAGGTTTGTGAGGCAAAATTATTATTTTTAAAAAAGGATATTTAAAAAGGATGCAGACCCGGCAGAGGAGCTGAAGGCCTGAGGACGAAAGACGACCAGGAGCAGTTCGAGTGCCAGGAGCTGCTTGAGTGCCAGATGCAGAACCTTCTGCAATGGCCGCTGTCAGGACTTCCGTAGGACCCGGGAACCCAGGACAGCGCAGAGGGTGAATGACAACTTTTGAGCTGTTTACATACTGGAGCTGAAACTGGAAGTTCAAGGCTACAATGACTCAGGACTTCGTGCGGAAAGATAAAGGTCAAGAATAGCTATGTGGAGAACAGCCCTTCTTCAAGAGACAGACAGCTCCATGGCTCCTGCGATCTAGCCATTTGGGGAGAAAGGAAGATGTCCCACTGATAACTGGGCCTCCAGCATTCAAAACTCATGTGATTGACCTTCCAAGTTTGGGAAGAAACCGACCATCCACCAGATGACTAGAAATCGCTGCAGGACCACAAGAAATATGGGGAAGCAGGAAAATACCTCTCCCACAAGGGAAAAGGATAGCTCCTCTTTATCCACACACAGTTCAATGGAAATCATGGAAATGTCTGATAAAGAATTCAGAACATTCATAATGGCAAAGCTAACAGAGATGGAAGAGAAGAGAGACAAGGAACTGCTGAAGAGGAAGGAGAAAGGAATTGA
>NW_006203430.1:8531568-8539668 GCF_000334495.1 Tupaia belangeri chinensis
AAAAAAAAATTTTCAGAAGAAAAAAAAAAAGGCATTAGAAATACCTATTTGATGACTGCAGTTAAGCTATATAGCCCTAGTTAGGTGCTACTTTACAGTATGTTCATTCTATTCACTGAGGTTTATGCCTAAAGTCAGTCTTGTGTTCATGGATATGTACATATCAGCTGTGCTTGCTATTGAAAATATTTAGATTTATTAAGATATTTAGTGAAACAATAAAATGGGGGAGGCATAGAAAGCACCAATAGATACCAGACACAGTGTGGGAGGAGGGTGGGAGATGGCAGAGGGTGAGATAGGGAATCAAGAATGGGGAAAAAGGCAAAATATACAGAAAACAAGAAATGGAAAATGATTTGTTGACAATAACACATATGTTGATGTGCTTGATTGAGCCAATATACAGTGTATTCTCAATGGAAAAATCTCATTTTGTATGCTATAATGATGTACAGTGAATGAATGTAAATAAATAAAGAAAAAAAGGTAAAAAAAAAAAAAAGGATATTTAGTTCATTGTACTGCAGAAAATATATACCTCTAAAATCTTCTTTAAAAAAAAAAGAAAACATTATTTTGGGACCAGCAGTTAGCATAATGGCTATGTCGCTGGACTCCCATGTAGTTGACTACGGTTCACGTCCCAGACCCAGTGGCTTAAAACTCATGCCGGGCGCGTGTGCGTGCGTGCCCAAGATCCCGAGAGGAGAATGGAGGAGAAGGGATTGTGGTGTGGCCATCCCCCCTGGGGGCTGATTTCTCGCTTTCTGTCTCTCTGTCTCTGTCTGTCTGGGGAGCGCAAGCGTATAACAAAAACCTCTTAAAAAAAAAAAACATTGAGATTATTTGTATATAATAAAGTACATACACTTAAGAGTAAAAAATAAGATGCACAGAACATCTCGAACTCTTATCCGGTTTGGTTGATATTCTTTCTTAAAGAATTATTTTATTTAACTGTATTTATTTATCTTACTTGACCAGAGACAGAGAGAGAAAGAGAAAGTGAGAAAGCAAGCCACCAGGTCCATGACCCAAGCCACAGTCGGCCATGTGGGAGTCCAGTGCCTGTAACCACCATGCCACCTGCCTGCCCCTGGTTGATATCCTACTTTACAAAATGGCATTTCTATTTACTTAATAATCTTCCATTGTGGTCTGAGTATAGTACGAATTTTAAACTTCCTCCTTTTATTAGCTCTGGAGGGGCAAACTATTTTGTGGTTTAACTCACTGATGTGGAAAAGAAGAGGGAAGTGATGCAGCTATCAACAGCTGCTGGGCTCACCATGTCCTTCAGTTGACGGTGCTGGGAATACAACCGAGATGGAGCAAGTGGGTGTATTCTTCCTGGCAAGGAGAAAGTGGGGAACCGTGGGGCATCATAGCAAGAGAGCATGCGAAAACAAGGGTAAGAGGATTCGGGCTTTGATTTGGTGACTTTGGGGAAGGTCTAAGCAAGCAGAGATTTGCTCTGATTTGGGGGTTATCAGAAAATGGTAACAATTCCACTGTTGGGCATCTAAATAATTCTTTATCGATTTATAGATAATGGCAGACTAAAGCGAGAATAAAGCTATAGTTCATAAATACGAAATCGCCATTTATATTCACTAGAGAAGTAGATGTTTGGTAATTTTCTGTGGTTTTCACATGGTCTTGTCTCACTTTATCAAAGTCTCAGCATGGCCTTGCTCAATATGGATATTCTTTAATATTGGCTTATGGCTTAACGGGCTTCGCTGTGATTATCAATTCAGTTTCTAGACATCAAGGGTAGATTTTTTTTTCTTTCTTTCTTAGCCCTTAACCTATTTTGCATCTTTCAAGAGTTTATTGGCATAGGGAACCAGCAGTTAGCGTAATGGCTATGTCGCTGGACCCCCACGTAGTCGACCGCAGTTCGCGTCTCGGACCCGGTGGCTTAAATCTCACGCCGGGCGCGTGTGCGTGCGTGCCCAAGAGCCCGAGAGGAGAATGGAGGAGAAGGGATTGCGGCGTGACCATCCCCCCTGGGGGGTGATTTCTCGCTTTCTGTCTCTATGTCTCTCTCTGTCTGTCTGGCGAGCGCACGCGCCCTATAGCGAAAACCTCTCAAAAAAAAAAAAAAGAGTTTATTGGCATAATAAAGACCTACAAAGAGGAAAGCTAAGCTATTATATTATATGTGGGTTTTTTAATGACAAACACTTCTAAGCTAGGACGGGAACTCCCATTTGCAGATCTCTGCTTCCTTTCTTTTCTGATAACCTTCCTGTTAGTTATCAAGAGGTACGGATTGGCAATGGGAAGACAGATGAGCAAGAAAACATTTGTGTTATGAGCTACTACGGGAGCTGTTCTTCAGACAGAAAAATTAGCTCCTTTCAGGACACCAGCGCACACCACCCAGCCAATAGAGCACCCCAAGGTCCCCAAGTCAGATGGCATTTTTCCTAAATTCCACAGGCTCCCTCAGGGTAAATATAACCTAGGGAGGCATGTCTGCCACTATAATATATGGAGGGCCAGATGCTATTAGGAAAGGTTTATAAAACTTGGGGAGTAAGTCAATAATATGAAGACTTTAAAGAAATTATTCTCTTTGCATTTTTGACAATATGTCATTTGGAATGAATGGTGGATAGTGTTGGAAACAAGCATTAAAGGGAGACCTACAGGAAGCTTCTAGAGCAACCAAACTATTCTTTTGGCATGATGCAGCTTTCATCATCTCTCCTGGTGACTAACAAAAACCAGCAACTCTGGATCCCAATAACTCCCTACAACTGAGTAGTTTACATATCAGAGACTCTGCTGCAAATTACTAATTTGCTGATCTTACAGGCAGTGATAACATGGCAAGTATCTGAGTTTCTGAGAGTTTGATCTGTAAAAAGTAGAGAACTAATTCTCATAGACTGACTTTATTGGGAAAATTAAATTGTGACACCAATTAGGTAATGCTACTAGGACTTTCCCTTGTACAGTTGGGGTTGAGGACTTAGGAATAAAACCGACAGTAGCAGGTTTAATAGTACCCCCCCCCAAGGTTTCTGCCCTATATCCTGGAACCTGAATATTGGAAATGGGGTCTTTACAGATGTAACTAAATGAAGGAGTCATCTGGGTTTTCTGGATGGACCCTGAATATAATAACAGGTGTTCTCATAAGAGTGATCCAAGGGGGAGATTACACACAGAAGACACTGAAGAAGGCATGAAAACAGAGGCAGAGATTGAAATGATCCTTCTACAAGCCAAGGGACAAAAAGGATGCTGGCTGTCTCTGGAAGTTAAGAGTGGCATGGAGTAAATTCTCCCCGAGAACCAACCTTTACTGACACCTTGATGGACTTACAGGGCTCAGGAACTAGAGGATATTGGGAAATTTGGGACCAAATATCCAGATGACCAGATGACAACAGCATCTCTAAGAGCAAAAGTGTTTAGCGATTTTCCTTAGTCTTCGTGGCTGCGGGATTTTTTTCATTTGCTGCCTCAGAAGTTGCAACATGGTGTCAGGAAATGGTGCTGTTAGCCACAGATGGTACTATGAGAATGCCCAGAGGCTGTGAAGTTCAAAACTAAGCAATGTTATTTTAGTCTTGAAAATATCTTTTTAATTAAAAGAAAATAGCAGAGGATTTTACCACAATGTTTTATATAAAGCCTAACAATGAATTTTTGTTTTATGTAACTCAACTAGAGTTTAAATATTTACACAAGCCAGAGGATATGAAGTAGGGAGTTGAAGAGTCAAATATAAAGTTTTATGAAATAAAGTTAGCACAGAGATGCTGCTAAAAAATACGAAATACAGAATTTCAAGTAATTATAGAATCAGAAAGGAGAACATTAGTAAATATCTTAGAGAAATCACCAAAATTCCCATAGTATTCTGATTCTGTTTCAATCCTCTGCATTGTTAGAAAAATAATTTTGTTTCAATTTTCTGAATTTTTTCATATTACACATCAAAATCATATTTTTCTTATTTTTTTAAGACTGTCTAGTGAAAACATATTTTAAAGAGAATAAACAAAGGAACATAACACTATGTGTAGTCACTAAATATAGTATGTTTTCATCCGTAAAAATGCAAATGGAGTTTAGATTATTGTGTTAGTTATCTTGTTGCATAACAAATTATTCCAAAACTTGGCAGTTTACAACAGTTTCTGAGGGTCAGGATTCCAGGAACAGCTTAGCTGGGTGGTTCTTCCCCAGGGTCTCTTGGGAGACCAGTCAAGTTCTCAGCAGGGACTATGGTCAACTCAAGGCTCAGCTGAGGCTGAAGCATCTGCTTCCAAGCTCATTCACATTGATGTTGCAGGCTTCATGGTTCCTCATCTCCCAAACCATGATCATGGCATGTTTCCTCATTTATTCTTGTTTTCTTTCATTTCATCCAATACTGCTTTATAGCATCAGAATATTAGTTTTCCATTTATCTTGGTAAATGTATTCTTAAGTCTTTTACTTTCTTTTGATGCTACATTAAATGAAATCATTTTCTTAATTACACATTCGGTTTCCTCATTACTGCTATAGAAACACAATTGGTTTTTGTTTACTGATCTTGCATCCTACAACCTTGAACTCATTTATTGATTTTTAAAAATAATTATTTATTTAATTTTATTTATTCATTCATTTAAAAAAAATTTTTAGAGGTTTTTGCTATAGGGTGCGTGCGGTCACCAGAAAGACAGAAAGTGAGAAATCACCCCCCAGGGGGGATGGCCATGCCGCAATCCCTTCTCCTCCATTCTCCTCTCAGGATCTTGGGCACACACACGCACACGCACCCAGAGTGAGTTTAAGTCACTGGGTCCAAGACTCAAATTGCAGTCGGCTATGTGGGAGTTCAGCAACAGAACCATTACGCTAATTGCTGATCCCTATTCATTTATTTTTTAATTTGACCAGAGAGAGACAAAGGGTGAGAGTGAGAGAAGTGAGAAAGCAAGCCACCAGATTCAGGACTCAAACCCTGGTTGGCCATGTGGGAATGTCTAGTACCTTAACCACCATGCCACCTGCTGGTCCCGCATTTATTGATTTTAATTGTTTTTAAATTGGATTTCTTAGGATTTTATGTTATGATTCTGCAACTAAAACAAATATGTATTGGTTTTTATTTTCACCAATATCTATTTATTGATAGGCTTTATATGAAACACTGTAAGATCTTCTGCTGATGTTTTTTTAATTAAAAAGATATGTTTCAGCACCAAAATAACATTGCCCAGTTTTGAGCTCCACAGCCTCCAGGCATTTTCATAGCACCATTTGTGGCTAATAGCACCATTTTCTGACACTATGTTGCAACTTCTGAGACTACAGGGCTATTCATGATGTGGCAGATTTCTTCATCCAGCATCCTCAGTGAGATGCTATTGGTCCATGGTATGCAATGTATGGCACTTAAGCAAATTGTTATCTGTGATTCACTAGAGATAAAAAGTCTGTCCAATCAATCAAGTGTTCTAGGGGAAATAATGGCAGCTGCAGTTGTTTTTACAGAAGGAATAATGATCAAAAGGGCTCTCATTGAGTAGATTTATCTTAGAGCACTAGGGTGTTCACAGAGAGAAAATGACAAGTTCATCTCTTTAAATATCTGACTCACATCATGTTCACTGTAAAAGAACCAGAAAACCTCCATGGAAGTCATTAAACAAAACAAAACAAATGCATATACACACAAAAACCTATTTCTTGTAGCCACAGGACAAATACTGCTGAAAATAAAAACCAAAATGTATTTGTTTTAGTTTCAGAATTATAGCATAAAATCCTTGAAAATTCAATTAAGAGGGACCAGCAGTTAGCGTAATGGTTATGTCGCTGAACTCCCATGTAGCTGACCATAGTTCGAGTCCTGGACCCAGTGGCTTAAACTCACGCCAGGCACGTGTGTGGGCGTGCCCAAGATACCCAGCTCCCCTTGGGGGTGATTTCTTGCTTTCTGTCTCTCTGTTTCTCTCTATCTTTCTGGTGAGCGCATGCACCCTATAGCAAAAACCTCTCCAAAAAAAAAAAAATTAATTAAGAAAAACTATTACAACCAAAAAATGAGTTCAACAGGGGTGTAGGATATAAGATCAGAAAACAAAGAAACTTTTTGTGTTCCTATACAGTAGTAATGAGGAAACTGAACATGTTTTACTTAAGAAAAAGATTCCATTCAATGTAGCATTAATAGAAAGTAAAAGATTTAAGAATACAGGGACCAGCAGGTGGCGAGGTGGTAAAGGTGTTGGAATTCCCACATGGCTGACTGCTGTTCTAGTCCTGGACCTGGCAGCTTGCTTTCTAACTCTCCCTCTCTCACTCTCGATCTTTCTCCGGCAAAACTCATATGAATAATAATGATAAATAAATAAATAATATTTTTTTAAAAAAACAAAGAAAAATAAAGAATAAAAAAGATTTAAGAATACATTTAGCTAGATAAATGGCACACTAATATTCTGATACTATAAAGTATTATTAAATAAAATTAAAGAAGACAAAAATAAATGGAAAAATATCCCATGATCGTGGGTCAGAAGACAATATTGTTAATATGACTGTATTGGGTTGAATAATGATTCTCTAAAATTCCTGTCAACCTGGAATCTGTGAATGTGACCTTATTTGGATATAGGATCTTTGCAGATGTAATCAATAAGGTCACCCTGGGTTATAAGCCCTATGTTAACTCTTGGTGTCCTTCAAGAACAGGGAAATTTGGACATAGACACATAATAAAAATGCCACGTGATGATGAATACAGAGATTGAAGTGATGCATCTGCAAGCCAAGGAACACCAAGGACTGCCAGCAACCCTCAGAATATAGGAAGAAGTAAGGAAAGATTCTTCCCTACAGTCTTCAGAGAGACTATAAAACTGAAACTTTCTGGTCTCCAAAAGCTGCAAGATAATACATTTTTGTTGTTTTAATACACCCAGTTTGTGGCACTTTGTTACAACAGCCTTAGGAAATTAACGTAATTACAATACTTTCCAAATTGAGCTACAGATTCAATAGTGTCTATCAAAATCCCAGCAAGATTGTGCTTTTGTTTTTGTTTTTGTTTTTGTTTTCAGAATCTAACAAGCTGGTCTTAAAATTCATTTGAGAGACATGGAACAACTAAAAAAAAAATCTTTAAAAAGAACAAAGTTGGAGGATTTATACTTCCCAGTTTCAAGATTTACAAGGCTACAGTCATCAAGACACTGTAGTACTGGTGGGAGACTAGACATATGAATCAATGGAATACATTTGAGAGTCAAAAGTAAAACCTTACAATTTATGATCAATCGATTTTGACAAGGATGCCAAGACAATTCAATGGGGAAAGAGGAGTAGAACTTTCAGAGAGTAGATTAGTGGTTTCTTGGGGATAATGAGTGGATGGAGGAATTGTAGGGTGACAGCCAGCAAATGTGGAGTTTCTCTTGGGGTAATAAAATTACTGAAATTTATAGTTTACACATAATTGATGTATATCTTTGTGGACTACAATTGAGTTTGTTAAGGCATGTGGACAGTGTATAATAATCAAGTCAAGATTATGCCCACATGTATCTTCTTCAACAATGAACATTATGTTATGTTGTACACAGTTGTTAATACTTCTATTGGTTCTTTTTTAAAAATATGTATTGAATTCTTCATATTTTTTCTGCTGTGATACACCACCATAGCCTCTTCCTAATATTTACATGCATTCTTTTTTTTTTTCTTTTTTTTTTTTTATTATTATCATAATCTTCTTTATATTACATTGGATTACATATAACTTTACATTGACTTCCATTGCTTTTTCAAAAGGGAATGCCATGCATGTCAGTCAATACAGAGGCATCGATCTCCCCGCTTTATCATTCAAAGTCTTTTCCATGCATTTCCCAATAATTATTATTATTATAATTTTTTAAAACAGTGAATCACTATTTCTCATTTTGCTTGTCAAAAGACTTCACCCATCATGAAACACCTCCCAGACCAGTCCAGTTGAGAATACTATACACGTCATCATCAACAGATAATAAACCATATCTGTTTCTCACTAGCATCCCCTCTATTGTTCACTTGCTATCTTTCTCTATCCTCTTCTCT
>NW_006203430.1:8540694-8545110 GCF_000334495.1 Tupaia belangeri chinensis
CGTTCCCGGCGTTTGGCTGCGCTGGGGCGGGGCGTGAGCCCCACCCGGCCGCGTGGCGCGCCCCCCGGAGTGGAGGGGCGCCGGCCAGTTACATGCATTCTTGTGTCCATAATAAATTTTCCCATAAACCATCTACCCACTTTCCCCCAAGCAGGCCCAGATAGCTACCATTACTATTTCTGTTTCTGTTTTTGAGTCCTTCAGCTTCTGCCATGGAGTATGGACAGCTGGTATATGCTAAGCAAGTATATGTAGTATTTGTCTTTCATAATCTGGCTTATTTCATTATATCTTCCATACTTGTCCTCTTTGTGTCAAATGACAAGATTTTGTTGTTGTTCTTTATGGCTGAGTAGCATTCTATTCTGTATATGTACTAAAATTTTCCCAATTCATTCATCAGTTGTTGGGGACTTAGGTTGATTCCATAACTTAGCTATTGTGAATAATGATACACTAAACATGGATATGCAAATGTTCCCCAGCTGAGTAATTTTCTATCCTTTGGGTATATAGCCAATAGTGGGACTGCTGGGTCATATGTTAATTCTACTTTTAGATTTTTAAGGAACCCCATACTGTTTTCCACAGTGATTATACTAATTTACATTCCCACCAACAGTGCACAAGGATTCCTTTCTCTCCACAACCTTGTCAGCATTTGTTATTCTTTATTGTTTTGATCATAGCGATTCTGACTAGGGTTAGGTGATATCTCAATGCGGTTTTGATTTGTATTTTCCTTATGATATGAGAAGTTAAACACTTTCTAATGTATTTTATACTCATTTGTATGTCTTCCTTAGAGAGTTGGCTGTTCAGGGTGGTTGCCCATTTTTTATTGTATTATTGTTGGGGTTGTTGGGGGGGGTTGAGTTCCTTATACATTCTTGTTGTTCATCTTTTTTTCCAAAGTATAATTTTTTTGCAAATTTTTGCGATTTTTTTCTCCCATTTTGTGAGTTGTCTGTTTATTGTTTCCTTTGTTGTGTAAACACCTTTTGGTTTGATGTCTTTTTATATTATTGTCATTGCTTTAGAAATCTTATTCAAGAACTCTTTGCCTACTCCAATATTATTTGTCTTTTATTCTAGAAACAATAATATTGCCCATAAATTCTGAATAATTATAGCTGAGGGTGAATCAACAATTTGTCTCTAGGTTAGTTAGAGTGTCTCTGACAGCCGCAAGCACAGAGGGTATCCATGGAAGGTTTTCCTTCACCACTGTCCTTTGGGTGTGTTCCAGAAAGTGGCTGTAGTGCTACAGCTGTCCACTTTTATGTGAGGCCTGCATATCATGCACAACCATCTGTGAACAAAGACTGAGTCTTATCTTCCTTCTTCAACTGATCACAGGGTACTCCCCATGAGGTCATGGGTGCAAGCTGGGAGAGACAGGGCAGTGTAGAAGGCATTTGAGCCACTTTTCATGTGACTTACTTGTGCCTTCAAGACCTGCTTGGACTTGATCATATATATAGTCACCCTCAACATCTCAAAGAAATTGGTTGCAAAACACTACCACCACCACCACCACCCCACCGTGGATATCAAAATGCTCAAGTCCCTTATATAAAATGGTATAGTGATAGACTCAAAGGCACATATAATTCTTGTATACACTTTCATATGCTGCATTAGATTAAAAGTGGGTGTCCCATCAAGTGTAACAATCTTAGCCCTCCCTTATTAGTACCAAGATTTGAGGTTTTCACTTGTTCATCAAATATCACTCTTGCCTGCCCCTGGCCTTTTTACAGAAAATTAATGAGAGACTGCAGAGCTTGCATAAACAATGAGATAAGATAGCCTGTCTTTGAGATCCCAGTTCCCCACTTACCAACCATGTGATCTTAGAGTTCATTTATTCCCTCTTAACAACCATTTCCTCATGTGAAATAGGTACGAAAGAGGTCCTCCCTCTTCTCATTTTCCAAAAGATTACCAACTGATATCTGTAAATTGCCATTTAACACAGTGCTTGGCAGAGTGTGCCCTTAATGATGAGATAGATATATAGATATAGATATAGACAGATATAGATATATAGATATCTTCTTCTGTATATGCCAGACACTTAGGTGTGTTTCATCAAGCTGGACTAGGTCTTCACATATTTCCTGGGGTTTTGGGCCACTGGCTGTAAAAGTCACACCCTACCAAACCTTGTAGAAAGATAGAAGAGTGCCATGCAGAATAAGAAAGAGATCAGTGAAATAGAGTCCATTCTAGGTTCTTCTGTGCTCTCCACTGCCTGGTGACTCACACACTCTCTATCTCTTCCCACTCTTAGTCAAACCAGAAGGAACCAGCTTCACCTTTGCCTACTTTACAGAAGTGCCTTGAGAATGAAGGAAATAGAATTGGGATTGTATTTAGAAATCACTGGAATATGTGTTTCTATTATTCCAAAAAACTTTGTTGACAATGTCTATCAAATTTAGAAAACTCTCATTTTCAGTAACCCACATTTTTGTGATTCATTATAGAGAGCTATGAAGCACCATTAACTTTATCCAAGCTCAATTCCTTCTCTGTTCATTTGAACTGGCTAGTAGGCCATTATCCAACAACTGCTGGTGGAGATTCATTCAACCTCTGTAAAAGGTGAAACAATAAAGGGACCAAATGATGTAATGGCTACATTGCTGGACTCCCATGTAGTAGACCACAGTTTTGAGTCCTGGATCCAGTGGCTTAAACTCATGCCAGGCACTTGCATGTGCGTGCTCAAGATCCCAAGATGAGAATAGAGGAGATGGGATTGTGGCATCACCATCCCCCCTGGAGGTGATTTCTCCCTTTCTGTCTCTCTGTCCCTCTCTTTTCTGACACACACACGCGCTGTATAGCAAAAAACTCTCAAAAGAAAAAAAGGTAAAACAATCAAAACTGAAACTTCATTGATTGTATTAACTTCAATACTACCTGGAATCTAAACTGAGTAATCAAAATACCTTTATCTGTCAGTTATGGGTATAGTTGTTTTGTTTTGTTTTGTTTTGTTTTGTTTTGTTTTGTTTTGTTTTAATTTAAGGACAATTTTGGTGTGTTTCTCTTTCCCATATTACTTGTCCCTTAAATTTCTTTGATTTGGAGTGAGGACATACTCTTTCTGAGTCAATGAGCTATTGTGGGAGGAAAAGAGAACATAGAGTGGTTTATTAGTCTATACAAATAGAATCTCTTTTAAACGCTTGTAACAGGGATTCTTCCTGTATTTTGATAATTCCTTTTCTCCCATTTTATCACCCACTCATATATTTGAAAACTTTTCCTCCAACATTTCACAATCTCTGTTATGTACATTAAACCCAAAATATCATCTATGAGCATATGTGCAAAGGTGATGTTAATTAATTTACATATTTTTGCATATAGTTAAATTTATATTATCCAGAGCAGAAGTGAGACTCAATATGGGTGACACCAAACAAGGGCTCTGCCAAGTAATGGCAGGAAGAAAATTTCGGCTGTCCTGGGAATTGCTAATGTAATATACTTATAAACATTTAGTGTTTATGACAAAAATATTATGTAACAATAAGTTGTTCTCTGATCTGAAGATGCCCAGAGTCAGCTATACTGAAAGTACATCATATTGCTACATCAAGGCTGTAATTGTGGGAGAATTAAATGAGAAAGAAAAGGCAGGATGGGGAGCATGAGTGTAGGTAGCTTCGCAGGCCAATGGAATTCCTCTCTAATTAATCACTGGAGATACAGCAATGTGTGTGTGGCAGCAGGGTTGGGGGAGTTCATATAAAGTCTCTGCTTTCATGGAGCTTCTATTCCATGAGATGAAAATAGGCAACAAATATATAAGTAAATGTCTGGTAAATAAGATGGGAGTGCATGTTATGGATAAAATATAGCAGGATGCAGAGGATGGGCATGCAGGATGATGTGATAGATGCCATTTTGTATTGGATGGCCATGTAAGCCTTCTCCAGCAAGGCGATATTTGATCAGAGATCTGAAATAAGTGAGGGGATGAGTCATTTGGCTCTCTAGGAAAGGAGTATTCCAGATAGAGGAAAGAAAAATGTAAAAGTGCTCAGGGGGGAAAACATTTGTTGTGTTTGAAAAACAGTAAGGTAACTCTGAAATTGGGCAATTGATGACAACATGTCTTATAACCAATTTTTAAAATATGGCTTTTATTTGAGGTGAAATAGGGAGACACTAGGAGTTTTAGAGAATACTGGGGCCAACAGTTAGCATAAAGGATATGTCGCTGGACTCCCATGTAGTTGACCACGGTTTGAGTCCCAGACCCGGTGGCTTAAAACTCACACCGGGCACGTGTGCATGCGTGCTCAAGATTCCAAGAGGAGAATGGAGGAGAAGGGATTGCAGAGTGGCCATCCTCCTGGGGGGTGATTTCTCACTTTCTGTCTCTCTGTCTCTCTC
>NW_006203430.1:8545141-8556360 GCF_000334495.1 Tupaia belangeri chinensis
TGCGGCGAGCATACACCATAAAAAAAAAAAAAAAAAAAAAAAAAAAAAAAGCCTCTCCCCAAAAAAAGAAGTTTTAGAGAAGAGTAATGATATTTTCTCATTTTGATTCCTAAATTACCTGGTTGTTGTATTGAGAAGAGACTAGAATATACAAATGTAAAGTTAGGGAAAACAGGAGGTTATTACAGTAATATGAGGGAGGAAATTATAGGGGTTTGAATCAAGATGACAATAACGTGGGCCCGGCAGGTGGCATGGTGATTAAGTTGCTGGACTCCTACATGGCTAACTACAGTTAGAGCACCTGACCCAGAGGCTTGAAAATCACACCGAGTGAATGTGTGTGCATGCCCAAAATCCCAAGAGGAGAATGAAGGAGAAGGGATTGCAACATGGCTATCCCCCTGGAGGCTGATTTCTCACTTTCCCTTTTTCTGTCTCTTTCCAGTGAGTGCATGCACTCTATGGCAAAAAAAAAAAAAAAGACAATAATGTGATGAGCAGTTTGACTTATGGATACACTTCGGAGATATAGCCAAGGTCGTGGATGTAAACCACAGGAAGCTCAGCTGGAAGAATGGAATTGCTTGTATACTAAGAAAAGAACACACAGCATGAAAAACAGGCTCGGAGGGTGGAAATCTGTGGAAATAAAGACCTTTGTTCAAGACATATCAAGTGCAAATTCTTTTCTAAATGGAAACACTAAATAGCCCATTATGAATACCAGTCTAGAATTCATGAGAAATTTGGACTAAAGATATAGACTTGAGAAGTTTTAGTATCTACCTTCCATTTAACATCATTAAGCAATGAGACTTGCTACATGGAGAAGATATACGAGGACTAAGCCTTGAAGCACTCCACACCTCGTGGTGGGAGACATAGGGAAGAGCCAGCTTCAGAGACTGAGAAAGGGCACTCAGTATATGTAAAGAAAATGAAAAGAGTGTGGAATCCCAGAAGCTAAGTGAAGAAAATGTTTCAAAGAGGAAGGCATAATCAACTTTGGCAAATGATGAAGACAGGTATGTAAGATGAGGCCTAAGGACTGACCATTAAATTTAGAGACATCGTGGTCGCTCACAAGTTGGTAAGAGATAATTTACTGAACTTGTGATGATTGACACCTCACTGGAGAGTGTTTAAGAGAGTGTGAGGGGAGACATTTAAGACAATGCAGTAACAAATACACAAAATTGAGGGTTATTTCTTGTACAGTCCTGGAAAACTCCAGATTGGAGGACACTTGGACTTAAAACTCAATCCAGTTCTCTGGGGATCATACCAGTGGCTTTCTGTCATTCCCAATGTGTGTCTTCTGAAGTCACCTAGGAAACACTGTTGCAATCAGCTAGGCAGGAAATTAAACTTGGAGGATCATGCTTGAACATTTTGTGCAGAACCAGTGATGATTTTTATGGAATACTAGGGTTATATTCCTGAATATTGGATAATAGCTCTCTACTTGAATTCCACTGGGCCACCTCTAACTGCAAAGGGAGCTGAGACTGCTAGGTCAGGAACAGGAGGAAACTGATTTCATGAACAACCAAGCAGGCTAGTAGACAGAACTGTTTCAAGCAGGTCTGCTGTAAAAAATGGCTGAGGAATCTGTGAGAGCTAGAGAGTGAAATGGAATCAAAAGATGTCTTTTTTTTTTTTTTTTGGAGAGATTTTCACTGTAGGGCGCGAGCGCTCGCCAGACAGACAGAGAGAGACATAGAGACAGAAAGCAAGAAATCACCCCCCAGGGGGGATGGTCACGCCGCAATCCCTTCTCCTCCATTCTCCTCTCGGGATCTTGGGCACGCACGCACACGCGCCCGGCGTGAGTTTTAAGCCACCAGGTCCGGGACACGAACCGCAGTCGACTACGTGGGAGTCCAGCAACATAGCCATTACGCTAACTGCTGGTTCCCAAAAGATGTCTTTTAAAAGAAATTTATTTAATTGACTGTAGCAGATTATAAGCAAGCAATTTATGTACTATTTGATATTCCTAAACTATTTTGTTTATGTTGTTTTTATCCTTTTAGACCTCAACCACAGCGTGGTAAAGTTATTCCTAAATACCTGATACAGTATTTTTTCTTAAATATATTATGTATATTTTTAGTAGTTTTGTTTGAACCTTAATTTTAGGTTATTGATTTTTTTCTCCCATTGATCTATTTAATGAAAATAGTTGGAATAGTTTCTGATATGTTTGTTTAAAAATTGATTGAATAGGGGCCAACAGATGATGTGGTGGTTAAGGTGCAGAAATATTGGAGGCCATCTCTTTCTGCTCACCTCTAACACTCAGAATTAGCTCCAAGAAGGTGGGAAGCAATGTATAATCCACCAGATGACCAGAAACCACCACCACAGAGGTACAAAAAATATGGGAAGTCAAGAAAATGTGTCTCCCCCAAGGGGAAGGATGGCCCTTCATCATCCATATATATAGTACAATGGTACTCATAGAAATGTTAGATAAAGAATTTAGAATATTGAGACGAAGATTCCTCATGGCTCCTGAGAACTAGTGATTTCAGGGTAAAAGAGAAATGAAGATTTCCTACTGATAATTCAGCCTCCAGCCCACAAACCCGAGTGGCAGGAGAGACAAGAGGCAGGTCTTCAGATGAAGATTCCTCATGGCTCCTGAGAACTAACAGATCTAATAGAACTTGGCCCAAGCATCTACTATTATGGTAATATATTCCTCAATATCTACTGAATCTGCTGCACAAAAGGATCACAATGGAATGGCAAAGAGATTCCAGATCACCTCTTTCTGCACGCTCCTGAATGCTCAGATTGAACTTCAAGAATTAGGAAGAAACCCACCATCCATCAGATGACTAGAAATCACCGTAGAACCACATGAAATATGGGAAAGCAAGAAAATACCTCTCCTCCCAGGGAAAAGAATAACTCCTCTTCATCCACAGACAGTTCCATGGAAATCATGGAACTGTCTGATAAAGAATTTAGAATATTCATAATGGCAAAGCTAACAGAAATGGAAGAGAAGAGAGACAAGGAACTGCAGAAGAGAAAGGAGCTGACAAGTTCCAGGAGGTGAGGAAATTCTTGCAAGATCTAAAAGAGGAATTACACACTTTAAAAAAGAATCAAAGGGACCTGTTAGAGATGAAGGCTATAATACAGGAAGTCAAAATCTTCCCTGAAAGTATTAAAGACAGATTAGATCATACAGAAAATAGAATCTCAGATGTAGAAGAGAAAATGGCTCACCTAGAAAAATCAACCACAAAGACTGAGAAAATGGCTCAAAAAAATGAGAATAATATATGAGAAATACTAGACACCATCAACCGTCCAAACATCCAGATAACTGGTATCCCAGAAGGCGAAGACACTCATAAGGGCATTGATAATCTATTCCATGAAATCTTGCAAGGAAACTTTCCAAACCTAGAGAGGCACTCAAAGATATAGTCCCAAGAAATACAAAGGACCCCAAATAGAATCAACCCAAAAAGAGCTTCTCTAGGACACATTATAGCGAGATTGACCAAACCACAGACAAAGACAAGATACTAAGATTGGCAAGAGAAAAACATCAAGTTACCTCCAAAGCGTATCCCATCAGAATAACAGCAGACCTCTCATCGGAAACAATGCGGGCAAGGAAAGAATGGGAAAATATATTCAAAGTGTTAAGGAAAAAGCAATTTCAACCAAGATTACTGTACCCAGCAAGATTATCCTTCATATGGGAAGAAAATATAAGAACATTTCCAGATAAAGAAAATCTGAAAGAATTTACTAGCACCAGGCCAGATGTTCTCAAGTGAGTGCTATATCAGGAAAATTAAATACAGACACACAGAAATAAGAGTTTAAAAGCTAAGAAAATAAACAACTTCATCATAGGGACAAGTCTGTAATTGAATATTATATCCCAGAATTTAATCGGGAAAATTGAACCACAACAGAAGATAAAGTACATGAGATTGAATTGGTGAAATAGAATTTTATGACTTTTGACTAAGACATTGCTGATTTTCTTGTAGGCTTTGTTGTCCAGTTTTAAGGATTTGTGCCCTGTCTTGAGATGTCGACAGGTTCATGTACCTACCTTTTAAACAGAATCCTAACCTGTTTCCTGGCTTTAAGTTTTATGCAATGTTCGTTAGGATTTCTTTGATTTAAGTTAAAACTGCTTTCTTGAAATTACCAGCTGAACTTGATATTGAAAGTCGTTAGATTATTTAAGAAATTGTGTGATCGGGGGCCAGCAAGTAGCGTGGTGGATAAGGGTGCTGGATTCCCACATGGCTGACCACGGTTCAAGTCTCAGATCTGGTGGCTTGCTTTTTCACTTTCCCTCTCTCTCTGTGTGTGTGTGTCTTTCTGGTCAAATTAAAATAAATAAATAAAACGAATGAATAAATAAAATTAAATAAATAATTCTTTAAAAAAAAAAGAAATTGTGTGATCAATACAATGTGGGGACAAAGAATGGAAGACTACTGTAGACACCAGAGGTAGTGTGAGAAGAGTGTGGGAAAGGACAGAGAGTCAGACATAAATAAATAAGCAAACAAATAAATAAATAAAATACTTTTAAAATATCCCTTAATAATAAATGGGGAGAAGAGAACCTTAGATTTGATATTACAAAGCTCTAGCATTTTTTCTATGGAAAACAGACACCCTCCAAAATCATATTTTGTTTATATGGCAAAGTTAGAAGACTGAAAGACAACAAATTCTGCTCATTTTATTGGCTGTTCTGATTAGCACAGCTCTTTCTGGAGGAAATGAATTCTGACATTTTCCCATAAATCATGAGTGCTTTCAAATGTGCTAATTAAGCCTCCCAGCCATAGGGTTGAAGACGAACCACGTTGAGCCAGATAGCTCATCCCATACCCCAACCACAGGGATTGATCTAGATTGGACAAGAACCGATCACAATCTTTCCTGGGATTTTTTTTTTTTTTTTTTTTTTTTTTTTTTTTTTTTTTTTTGGGTTTGCTATGGATCACAGGGGCTGGCTAGAGAGAGACAGAGAGAGAGAGAGGGAAAGTGAGAAATCACCCCCCAGGGGGTAGAGCAATGCCACAATCCCTTCTCCTCCATCCTCCTCACAGGATTTTGGGCATGTACACACACATTCCCAGTATGATTCTCAAGCCACTGAATCCAAGACTATGGAGTTGGCCATATGGGATCTAGTTGCCTTAACCTCCATGCCACCTGTTGGCCAAGATTTTTCTAATTGCACTAGTGAGAAACAATTTTCTGTCCTCCGAGTTTAAATCTATACTTCTAGCTCTTAATGGAAATGTTTTTAGCTGAATGTACACAGTTGCCCCAAGGGAATGAAGCAAAAGGCAGAGAGAAGTCGAGATGAGACAGGACACAGCAGTCCTGATCAGCTAGATCTGAGCCAAATCACTCCCATTCTTTCAGTAGTTTGGCCATGTGAGCCAGCATGTTCTGATTTTTGCTCCCAGATATACCCTCTCCTCCTCATCAGACAAGGTCTTCCCCTACTGCACATCACCATAAAAGCCAAAAGGAACAAAGAGGCCTTGTTTGGACATGACTCTGTGGGTTGCAGTTCTGACCAGCAAGACAGAATTCCTTGCACCTTCTGCTCTTTCTTTGATGCATATTAACTGGTCACATCTGAACATTTCAAATAGCTATTTTGTGAAATATTCATAATTAAGGTTTATCTGAAGTGTTCTCAAAATTAAATTTAAGTCATGCATTTTCAGCAAGAATCCCCAGAAGAGTCCTTTGCACCAGAGTCTGTCAGGAGGCTTGAATGAGACAGTGCCAGACTTCTTCACGTGGTTTCTCTTTTCCCTTTGTGACTCATGCACATTTGGATGAGCAAAAGAGGTATTCTGAGACTTTGAATATCTCATTTCTCAACAGACTTTCTCCAACTAGTTTGAATATCTTTGAGTATTTCTTCAATTGCAAATGGTGATTTTCTAATTGATTAATTGTTTAACCTTTATTAGTCAGTAGTCTACTAAAAGGAAAAATTGTATATTCTCTTAATTCTCTCCTCTTAGCGTGAATTTAGGATATTCATAGTGACAAAGCTAACAGAGATGCAAGAGAAGAGAGACAACAAACTCTAGAAAATGCAGGAGAAAAGACACAGCAAGTTCCAGGAGGTGAGGAAGTTCTTCCACGATCTGAAAGAGGAAATGCACACCATAAAAAAGAATCAAGCAGAACTGTTACAGATAAAGGCTGTAATACAGGAAATCAAAACCTCCTTGAAAGTATTAAAAGCAGACTAGGTCATGCAGAAGATCGAATCTCAGATGTAGAAGACAGGACCTCTGACGTAGAAAAATTCACCAAAAAGACTGAGAAAGTAACAAAAAAAATGAGAATAATATTTGAGTAATACTAAGTACCATTAAAAGTCCAAACATCCAGATAATCAGTATCCCGGAAGGTGAAGAAACTAATCAGGGCATTGATAATCTACTCCATGAAATCCTGGAAGAAAACTTTCCAAATCTAGAGAGTCATTCAAATATCCAGACCCAAGAAATACAAAGGACCCCACATAGAATCAACCCAAGAAGAGCTTCTCCAAGGCACATCATAGCCAGATTGACCAAACCTACAGACAGAGACAAGATACTAAAATTGGCAAGAGAAAAATGTCAAGTTACTTTCAAAGGATATCTAACATCGGACCTCTCATTGGAAACAATGCAAGCAAGGAAAGAATGGGAAAATATATTCAAAGTGTTAAGTGAAAAAAAAATTTTCAACCAAAAATACTATAACCGGATAGATTATTCTTCATATGTGAAGAAAAGACAAAAACATCCTAAGACAAAACCTGAAAGAATTTACCAACACCAGACCAGCTCTTCAAGAAGTTCTCAAGGGAGTACTATACCAGGAAAACTAAAGACAGACAGACAAATAAGAGAACAAGAAAAAAGGCCAACTTAATGGTAGGAACACATTCTGAACTATCAATAATAATGTTGAATGTTAATGGAAAGGTCAGACCACAGTAACACTGCAAATTCAACAAAAGAGAGACTATATGAGACTGAACTGGTGAAATAAAACTCTATGACTTTTCTAAAACATTACTAATTTTCTTCTATGCTTTGTCTTCCATAATTAAGGATTTTTGTTTTCTTTTTAAAAAAGAATTTTTTATTTAACTATAATATTTATTTATTTTAATTTGGCTAGGGAGGGGGAGAGAGAGAGAGTAAGAAACCAAACCTCCAGGTCCAGCACTCAAATCATGGTTGGCCAAGCGCCCTTAACCACCATACCACCTGCTGGCTCCAGGATTTTTGTTTTCTTTTGAGTTCTTGATAGGTTCAGCAATTTGTTAAAAAAAAAAGAATTTTATTAATTGAAACATAAACTTTTCTCCCCTCCTGACCTCTTTGAAACTGGAAAATATTTGGAAGCATTCTTATTTTGCAGCAGAATGGTTATTTGCATAAGTTCAATAATTTAATAGTATCTGTTGCCTTGCATCAGAAATTGAATTCTTCTGGGACTTTGTGCAAATAACAGACCAAATTGAGATTAGCCTAATTTTTTTTCTGGCAAATAAGTTAATTTATATCTCTCTCTAGTAAAAGAGGGAATGGAGAGAGAAAAAAATGTTCCAAGAGAAAACTACAGTGCATTTGTCACTAGATTCTTGCTTTGTCCATACTTTGAGATCTTTTATGAATCAATAAAACGTGAAAAAAAAAGTTTGGTATGGAAGGGAGGGAGGGGAAAGAGGAAGGAAAAAACTGATAAAAGTATGCTTAATTGACAAAAAATGATAAGCTATTTGTGATGACAACGTAAATAGTAATATCTTTGTCTTGACAGACAAGCATGTTATTTGTGTTGGAAAAATAAATGCATACTGTGAATATATTTGATTAAATGTAAATAAATTTTAAATAATTTTAATGGATTGCAGAAGTGCATCAAAATGTCCTGATAAGAAACCATGTTGGATATATACTCTCCTGATCTGCTTATGACTCAAAAATGTCAAGAATCACTAAATTATTAAGAAAGTTTATGATGTCTGTACCTTAGCTGGGTTTTTTTGTGTTAAAAAAAAAATGTTAACCTAGAGAACTTTGAACTGAAGTCAATTTCTGAGACTACTTGGTTAAAGAAAATGCTATCTTTACAGTTAGCAAACCTTTGGTTACATGTGAGAATAATGAGTATTGAGATTTTTTGTAATTCTATTATATTATTAAAAGTTTAAATCCAAAAAAAAAAGAAAGAATGTGTCTGGAATATTAATAGACTTCATATTGCCAAAGCAATCCTGTGCAAGAGTAGAGTGGACAGCATCTCACTCCCTCACCTCAAAATATACTTTAAAGCTGTGATAACCAAAACAGCATGATACTGGTACAAAAATAGACAGGTGGACTAATGGAATAGAATAGAGACCCCAGAAGTAAACCCCAGAACATATAGCCAAACCGATTTTTGACAAAGGATACCAGTCAACCCAGTGTGAAAAAGAAAACCTCTTCAACAAATGTTACTGAAAAACTGGGTATCCATCTGCAGAAAGATGAAACTGGATCCCCATCTTTCACCATTAACAAAAATCAACTCAAAATGCATGAGAGATCTAAATCTAAGACCTCAAACTATGAAACTATTGATGAAAAACACTGGAGAAACTCTGGGAGACATTGGGGCAGGCAAAGATTTCTTCATTAAGACTTCCAAAGCATAGGCAGTAATCCAAAAAATAGGAAAGTGGAATTATATCAGATAAGATGTTTCTGCACAGCAAAGGACACAGTAATTAGTGTGAATCAACAACTCTCAGAATGGGAGAATATTTTTGTAAGCTATGCCTCAGATAAGGGACCGATGACTAGAATAAGCAGAGAACTCAAGTGGCTTACTTCCCCCACCCCCCAAAAAAAAAATAAAAAAGATTAACCCAATTAAAAGATGGGAAAATGAGCTAAACAAAAAACTCTCTAAGGAAGACATATGAACAGCCAAAAAAAACACATGAGGAAAAGCTCAACATCCCTCATCATAAGGGAGATGGCAGACTAAAATCACAATGAGCTATCACCTAACCCCTTTCAGAATGGCGAAGATTAAAAATACAAAAATGATTAAGTGTTGGCAGGGTTTTGGTGAAAAGGAATCTCTCCTACACTGTTGGTAAGAATGTAAATTGGTCCAGCCACTGTAGAAAACAATATGGAGGTTCCTCAAAGATTCACCAATAGAACTACCATATGATTCAGCAATCCCACTCCTGGGTATTTACCCAAAGGACAGGAGAACGCTCAGTCAGAAAAGCACTTGTAAATCAATGTTTATTGTGGTATGATTTGCTATTGCTAAGACTTGGAACCAACCCAATTGTACACAAATGGATGAAAGGATTGAAAAAGTGTGGTACATATACTCTATGGAAT
Source organism: Tupaia belangeri chinensis (assembly GCF_000334495.1). Taxonomy (NCBI): domain Eukaryota; kingdom Metazoa; phylum Chordata; class Mammalia; order Scandentia; family Tupaiidae; genus Tupaia; species Tupaia belangeri. Next base: position 8,554,582 of record NW_006203430.1, read on the forward strand.
ACTATTCAGCCATAAAGAAGAAGACCGTGGCATTTGATAGAAAGTAGTCAAATATGGAAGATTTATTGCTGAGTGAAGCAAGCCACGCTATGAAAAAAAGATATCGTATGTCTCCACTGAATATATACTGACTGTCCACGTCCTGTGATAGAGACTGAAAGATTGGAGAGCATAAAAGCAGTGAAAATAGTTATGGACGCTGGAGGTAGTGTGGAAGGAGGGTGATAGAAGGGAAGAGTATAGGGAATGAAATCAGGGAGAAGAAATAGAGAGGCAAGACATTTGTGGGACAAAGAAATGGTTTATTACTTATTGATAACGTATATAGTATTTTCAACTGGGCTGGTCTGAGATATATTTCATGTTGGGTAAATTCTCTTTACAAGCTAAATGTTATATACCAATCAAATGTTAAAAAATATATATAGTAAGAATTGGGACCAGCAGATGGCATGGTGGTTAAGGCGCTGGACACTCGCACATAGCCAACCACAGTTCGAGTCCTGGACCTGGTGGCTTGCTTTCTTGCTTTTCATGTCTTTCTTTCTGTGTGTGTGTCTCTCTCTGGTCAAATTAAAATAAATGAATGAATAAATAAAATTGAATAAATAATTTTTTTAAATAGTAAAAAATAATAAAAATTTTAAAAGTTTGTGAAAATCAATATCATAAAAATCTATGTATGATTTCAAAAACCTTTTTGTGCTAAAATAAGCTCTGACATTAATTCCATGTTTTAATGTATGAATGTACAAGGTGATATTGTAGGTATCAAGGGAATAGATACTGTTCACAAAGGAATGCTCCACAAATGGCAAAACTGGAAGTCTACAATGTGACACAGCATGCTGTTGACATTGTTGAAAACAAATTATGAGCAAGATTCTTGCCAAAAGAATTAATAGGCATTTGAGCATACTAAGCATTCTAAGAGCAGAGCAGCTTCCTGAAACATGTGAAGGAAAATGACCAAAAAAAGAAGGAAACCAAAGAGGAAAAGTACCTGGGTTCAACTGAAGCGCTAACCTGCTTCATCCGGAGAAGCACACTTTGTGAGAATCAATGGAAAGGAACCTGAGCTTCTGGGACCTATTTCCTACGAATTCATGGCATGATGGGTGTTAAAAATAAACAAATTATGGGGACCAGCAGTTAGCGTAATGGCTATGTCGCTGGACTCCCATGTAGCGGGCCACAGTTCGAGTCCCAGACCCAGTGGCTTAAACTCACACCAGGTGCATGTGCGTGCGTGCCCAAGATCCTGAAAGGAGAATGGAGGAGAAGGGATTGCGGCATGGCCATCCTCCCTGGGGAGTGATTTCTTGCTTTCTGTCTCTTTGTCTCTCTCTGTGATTTCTTGTGTCTCTTTGTCTCTCTCTGTCTTTCTGGCAAGCGCATGCACCCTATAGCAAAAACCTCTCAAAAAAATAAATAAATAAAATAAACAAATAAACAAATTATGGTCTACTAAAAAAGAAAGAAAGAAAATAAATGAAACAAGTAGAATTCCTAGACTTACCTAATAAGGCAATTTTCCCTTAGTTTACCACTTGGATCCTAAGATACCAGAGAGGCCAAATCTGTCTTGAGCAGGGGATCAACAGTTTTCTGAATTTTTCATTTCTGTTCATATATAAGATCTGGAACCACTAAAGAACTTTTCTTTTTTTTCTTTTTTCTTTTTCTTTTCTTTTCTTTTCTTTAGAGGTTTTTGCTATAGGAAGTGTGTGCTCATCAGAAAGACAGAGAGAGATAGAGAGCCAGAAACCGAGAAATCAC
>NW_006203430.1:8556391-8572702 GCF_000334495.1 Tupaia belangeri chinensis
GCCGCAATCCCTTCTCCTCCATTCTCCTCTCGGGATCTTGGGCATGCACGCACACGCGCCCGGTGTGAGTTTTAAGCCACCGGGTCCAGGACGCGAACCGCGGTCGACTACGTGGGAGTCCAGCGACATAGCCATTCCGCTAACTGCTGGTTCCCAAGAACTTTTCTTCATAGTAAAATGCTGCTCTGAGACCTTATTAAACTGAAATAACCGTCAACTGTTGCCATTTTTAGAGAGAAAACAAGCTCCTGTTGGAGCAGCAGAGTTTGGCCTTTAAAATGGTGTTTTGTTTATATGGAAACATAGAAACGCTGCAAATCAGGGCTTCTTTTGAAAGGAAGAGCAAAGTTCAGTTGAAAAGCTAGCAACCATATTTCTGAGAAGAAACCCTACAGGTGTACAAGGAAAAACATTAAAATGATGCTACTTTCATAACTGAGAAAACAGGCTGCCCTGACATGCTGAGAAGAAAAAAAAAAACTTAGAAAAGAATTATGTGCTTAAACAAGAATTTCATTATAGATATTAACTTAAAGATATAATCTTATGTTTTTAGAATTATTTACTTAATTTTATGATTTTTATTAGTATTTTAATCTGCTATAGGACATGTGCTCAGCAGACAAGAGTCAGAAAGACAAAGAGAAAGAGAAAAAATGAGAAAGCAAGCCACCAGGTCCAAGACTTCAACAGCAGTTGGTCATGTGGGAGTCCAGAGCCTTAACCACCATGCCACCTGCTTGCCCCAAGATATAGTCTTATTTTTAAAATCAAACACTCAAGCAGTGTTCAGAAATTACTTAGAATAGTGAAAGAAGAAATGACTGAAACATCTGTTTCTCCCTAGACTTTCCCCATGGATTTCTAACAGGGCAATGGCCTGGGGGTTTGCAGCCCTTGCCAAGTAGGCAGCGCTTTCCTCTCTGTTGTGTTGCCCGTGCTAATTCAGTATCACTGATGGGCTGGTTATTTTTGTAATTTACTTTATCTCGCATATAATAACATAATTCTTAAGGCCTGTGGGAGACGGGTGCTGTTACGAGCTCCAAATGTTCATTGTCATCATCACACTGCAACACACCTCAGACACCTACCCTGAAAAATGGGTGCAGGGATCGAAGTCAAAGATCCAGGTTGAAGACTCAGGTGTGATTTAGCCAAACACATAACTTCTTTGAATCTTGGTTTTCACCACTTGTTTTCCCACTTTTAACTTCAATTGTAAATATCATATAAAACAATTTATGTTGAAAAGAGCTCCACAAACAGATGAATAGATTGAAAAGGTGCAGGACAATATATACTATGGAATACTACTCAGCCATAAAAACAATAAGACCCTGGCATGTGATAGAAAGTGGACGAAGATGGAAGATTTACTGCTAAGTGAAGCGAGCCAGACTATGAAAGAGAGGCCTTGTATGTCCCCCACTTAACATGTACCAAATGTCTGCACTCTATGGCAGACACTGAAAGACTGGACAGTATGGAAGCGTGGAGAGCAACTGCGGATACTAGAGGCAGTGTGTGAGGAGGGTGGGAAGTGGGGGAGGGTGAGAGAGAGGAAGGGGGAAAAACAAAGTAAAATAAGTAAGAAACACAACACATAAATGAGATTAAATAAATAAAATATTAAGTATTTTTAAGAACGAGCTTTGTAGATCTCTATTTTTGAAAGCTTTTATGATTAATTATTATTAATATTAGTTACTTGCTTCTTCCATGAGAGGGGGCAGAGAGAGAGAAACACTCCCAACAAGGTCTTCACACTACAATTGACCCCCGTCAGCCAGCTGGACTACAGTCACACATACATGCCCAAGGAAACCTCAACAAGCAAATCTTTTTCATGTGACCTCAGCTTCACTGAGCATTGTGTTACCATTGTGTCACAGTGACTGCCCCCCAACTTTGCTCTACTTATGTCAGCTACTGCCGCTATCCTCGCTGTCAAATTTAGCCCCCACAGGGATGGCACACGGAGATGCTCAGGCAATGTGAATTCATACTATTCCCTTTAGGACCAGCCTCCCAGGACAGAGACTGCTGTGGCCCATTTGGCACCCTGGCCAGATTCTGATTTAGTCATACTAAAGGCCAGTTTTAGAATTGAGAGGAGAGAGCAGCAGGTGCCTGCTTCTTCAGGAAGACTTGAACCATGGCAGGTGCAAGCCCAGAGCAGGAAGCTTCTGAGGAAGTGGCTAGGATGGGATACACCCCACGGGGGTACAGAAGTAGAGTCCACAGATCCAAGATCAAGCCAGGGCTCTGCGCAGGATCTGACCTTGTGTCTGGACAGAGCCAGAGACCCAGGGCCCTGCCGTTAGGAGGAGGGGAGTCGCTTCTGTGCCTGTGCCAGTCCTGGTCCCAGACGTCAGGTAGAGCTGAGCGTTGCTTCACAACAAAAAAAAATTGAATCCTCTGTCCCATGAATGATGGGAAAGCAACAAGTGATAAAATTATGAATCCTGTTTAGATTACTTAATGGATTATTGATTAGATAAGAGGAGAGGGTTAATGTTCTCAGCATTTAAAGTTCAACTGGCAGATGAGGAAAACTGACTGGGTCTTCCTGCATCATTTATGTGCAAAGCAACTGTATTTTCCCCCCCTCTATTCTTATATTTCCTCTTTCCGTCCCTCCTTGGATGAATTCATGCTATTATTTTGGAAAAGTGTGTTTCCCAAAGACCAGTTTTTACTAGCTAACTGGAAATCTGAGTCATTGCACCACACACGTGTGCATTCTCTGGTTTATGTGTCCCTTTGTAGGCTGGTCCATAAAGGGACATTGTTTCCATCTTTGCTTTTGTTCGTACAGCAGGCTTAACTTTTCTTTTCAATTATTTTCATTCATAGAAAAACATTTCATTCACCACATCTATTCCCGTTAATTCTGCCTTATGAGACTTTCTACCTCTTTTCATTTCTGCCTTTTGTTTCAACTCTCTTCATTTCATCTATTTTGTGGACTTTGGTCCCCTCTGAAGTTGGCATGTTATTCTTGGAACTGAAACACACACAAAGATAAGTGCATTCGTACTCATGGAAATCACAGTTGCACTAAAATTTCATATTTTAATATTCTTGTCCCTGAGAAAGTGATTTTATGTTGTTTTTAGTAAAAACCACAGGAACTTGGGCACCAGTAATATTTGCTATCAGGAACCACATCTTTCCTGAGCCTCCTTCCCTTCCTTTCTGGTTCTTTCCCTCCTCCTCTTCCTCACACCCCACTTTCATCTTTTTTAATTTCTCATTTTCTTTCTCAAAGTACGGTGGAATGTGTTTCATTGCTGCATTTGCTTTGAGTGATGGATCAGAAATGCTTCTCCCCAGCATGAACCTGCTGTGTCCTTCAGATAATTAGCACCTGTAGGCTTTCTGTCCTGCTCCCCACAGTGGCTGAGAGAAACATGGCAGACAAGAAAGAAGAAAATGTGTAAAGTGGCATTTCACAGTAACTGGTCTTGATTATTCCCTATGTTGGCCAGGATATTCCAACCCAACACCTGTGCCAATTGCATTACATTTTTTGTTATTTGGTTATATTAGTCAAGGTTAAATTGCTAAAAATAGATGCTATTTGGCAAATACCTTTTCATTTAACCTACTTTATTACCTCTGTTATTTATTTAATATGGACTGAATATAGGATGGCTAGGAATACTAGCAAAATTGTTTAGAGTTTATTTTTTTAATTGTTTATTTTATTTATTCATTCACTTATTATTATTTTTTAATTTGACCAGAGAGAGACAGAGGTTGAGAGTGAGAGAGAGAGAAAGTGAGAAAGCAAGCCACCAGATTCAGGACTCGAACCCTGGTCGGCCATGTGGGAGTGTACAGCGCCTTAACCACCACGCCACCTGCTGGTCCCTAGAGTTTATGTTTTTGAACAGAGGGAGCCTTGCTTTGATTCCAACGGGCTGGGACAGGCAGCATTTGATCAGAGACATTTTCATTGCTTCCTCTCCTCCCCACTGTCAGCTACCTACTACTCCTTATTCCATAAGGACCAGGCATCTGGACTTTCTCTTTATGAACAGCCTCAGCCTCAGAGGGATGAACCATCTGATAATTTAATTTCAAAATTCCTCTGCCATACTCCTTCCCAAATCATCTGCTCATCATCCATGTCTGGAACAGAGCAACAATCAATGCTGGCTTCTCACTGGTGATTGCTGACCCTCCCTGACCACAGTCTTCTTCTCAGTCCTTCACATCTGCCACAAACTATTCCATCACAGCTTGGCTGCAGCCCCTTGACTGCCCCAGTTTTTCCCACTGGTCTTTTGAGGGTTCCATTTCTTCTTTCTTCAGTGGTTCCAGGTGTTCCATTTGATCACTGCTCTCTTCTTCTTCTTCTTCTTCTTCTTCTTCTTCTTCTTCTTCTTCTTCCTCCTCCTCCTCCTCCTCCTCCTCCTCCTCCTCCTCCTCTTCCTCCTCCTCCTTCTTCTTTCTTCTTCTTCCTCCTCTTCCTCCTCCTCCTCCTTCTTCTTTCTTCTTCTTCCTCCTCCTCTTCCTGTTTTCTCCTTCTCCTTCAGAATTATTTATTTTATTTTATTTTTTAATTAATTAATTTATTAAATTTGCTATAGGGCATGTGTGGTCACCAGAGAGAGAGAGAGAGAGTGAGAAAGCAAGCTGCAAGCCACCAGGACTGGGACTCAAACCATGGTTGGCCATACGGAAGTCCAGTGCCTCAACCACTGCACCACCAACTGGCCTCCTCACTCCTCTTCTTGCACTTCAACCTTCACACTCCATTTCATTTTGACTCTTCTCCCTAATCCTCTCCCAAATGCAATCTTCACATTTCTGTCACTATAGCTATAGGCTTAGTTCCATCTAAGGCCTTTCTTATGTATTTTTTTCTCTTCTCTGAAGAAAGCAGTTCCTGTCCTGGTAGAGTCAATGGGGAGATGAAGTCACAATCACGGCCTCCCCACGCCCACTCATCCTCACACCATACACCACCACCCCATTTCTGGATGCCATAGGAGTTACAAGAAAACATAGACTAGGACAGAGGGGCAGGAAAAGATGGAGACAGCTTTCCATGAACGCCTCAGAAACTCTCCCTAAGGATATGTGTTTTAATAAACACCTGTGGAAGAAGGTGAAGGAACATGCCATGTGCCTCTAGAGGAGAAGCCGGCTTTAGATGAACCAAAGAGAACATGGAAACATTCTGCAGTAGGAGAATGGCGAAGAGGACAGACTGGTTGGGACACAATGACTGAGGGAGGGGGGTCCAGGATTCCAGAATATTATCATAAGCATCTCCCCTCCAGATTAGTCCACACACCCCTACCTGCTTGGCAAACTTCTTTTTTTTAAAGGATGGATTTTTTAAAATTTATTTATTAATATACCCTATAGGGAAGGAGAAAAAGAGAGACAAGAACCCTCAACAGGATCTTGCCATGCCTAAATCCTCCCGCAAGCCAGCCAGACCACAAGTGCACCCGTGGTCTGCCTAGAGTGTACAGGTTGACCTGGGATCTGAACCCCAGGCATTCCCACATGGCTCACACATCACACAGTGGCACCCTACTACTTGTGCCACCATGGCTGGGTCTTTTCCACTTTTAAAGAAGCAAATCACCTCACTTGTGAAAACATTTCAAAGTTCCTTAGACTCCTAGGCAGAGGGAAACACCTCCACTGAACTGTAAGGACCTTCTACTTTTCAGTTTTACCACCAGGGGCAGGCCGTGTTCCTGTCAGCTATGTGCATAGATAGCTCCTGCCATGGAGCCTGACTCTGCCTGTATCTTGGCCTCACTCCTGCATGTGGTAGCCACTGCTGACCCTCACCCTAAACACAGGAAGTGGATAAGTTCTTCCCAACACTGGGAATCCTGAGAGCAGTGAATCATGGAGACAGCTTTGCCTTAAAGCTGCAATTATGAGGAGGGGCCTCACCAGCCCAGTGGGCAGGGTAGGCAAAGATTCTTAAAACCAAAGCAGTAGTACACAGCAGAGTGGAATAAGGCTCCCTCCAGATCTGAGGTTTCTTACAGCAGACACAGACTGTAGCCTACGGGGCAGCAAACGGAGAGGGGAACATGAAAACCAAGTAGTATTACATTGTGTATATATGCCACATTTTAAAAACCCAGTCATCAGTTCTGGGGCACTTAGACTATTGTGAATAATGCTGCAATAAACATGGATATATCAGGATCTTCTGACTGAGTGATTTCCTATCCTTTGGGTAAATACCCAGGAGTGGTATTACTGGGTCATGTGGTAGTTCCTATTTGTAAATTTTTGAGGAACCTCCAAATTTTTTCCACAGTGTATTTTTTAAAGAGAGTTTTGGCTATAGGACTTGTACACTTGCCAGAGAGACAGAAACAGCAAGAAATCACCCTCTAGGGGACAAGGCCATGCCTCAGTCCCTTCTCCTCCATTCTCCTCCTGGGATTTTGGGCACACACACACACACACACACACACACACATCTGGCATGAGTTTTAAGCTGCCAGGTCCAGGACTCAAACTGTGGTCAAATATGTGGGAGTCCAGCAACGTAAACATTATGCCATTTGCTGGTCCCGCCAGTGTATTAATTACTAACTTACAGTATATTAGTATGCTAATTTACGTTCGTGCCAACAGTGCAGGAGGGCTCTCTATAAAATACTTTTTAGAAAACTATGAGAGCCACAAGAGCACACTGAGACATTTCCCTAATAATACTTGCTAATGTTGTTGTTACTTAAATTTACTCAATATAGAAACTGACAAAATAGCATGGTTTTATTTAGTTCCTTCAGACATTTTCAGAAGGTCATTTTATCCCTCTTTTAGTAATTGCAAAAATCCCTCACGCTATAGGGAAGCTCAAAACAGAAAGGAGCATTTTCTTACAGTTTCATTTTTGCTTGACTCTTTCAGCAAAACATGAACAAATGTGCCTGAAATGTCATGTGGTTACAGATCAGGCTGGTCTGTGCTGGATTCTCAGTGTTCTCACACTTACATCAGCCCTGTCATCTCACCTTCCAAGGTCTTCCTTTTCATAATAGAGAAAAGGAAGCATTAGCTGGTACTCAGAATAGCAATACAAAATCATTCTCTTCAGCAAGGATGTTGATAAATACATCTTTTAACCAATAACATTTTCAATGTTTTCTGTTTAAATCATATGTCATAACGAGATTAACATTTTACACTTTCCTAGAAATAATGAATAAAATTTTACAATAACAAAAATGGTAGAGATATATCAAAATATCATTTATCTTACTACAACAATATGTCCATCATGTGAAATTAGAGATGTTAAATAAGCAAAAAGAGAAGAAAATACATAAATTTATCAACCAGAGATAAACACTGAATTTATACTCTCTGCTTATATATAAAACTACATCCACATATTTGTAGATGCATGAAAATAGGGCTATTTCAATGTCATCAGACAAGGGAAGGAAATAAAAGGCACTCCAATAAGGAAAGAAGAGCTGAAATTATCTGTTTGCAGACAGCATGATTGTGTACATAGAAGACCCAATAGTGTCCACAAGAAAACTTCTTAACGTAATAAATGCATACAGTAAAGTGACAGGATACAAAATTAACTTACAAAAATCTATAGCATTTCTGTACACAAGCAACAAGCAGACAGGGACAAAACTGAAGAAAGTAATCCTGTTTACCATAGCAACAAGAAATATAAGATACCTAAGAATAAAACTAACCAAGGATATCCAAGACCTCTATAATGAAAACTTTAAAAAGGACACAAAAAAGTGGAAGGATATCCCACGTTCATGGATTGGCAGAATTAATGTAATCAAAATGGCAATACTACCCAAATTAATCTACATGTTTAATGCAATCCCAATAAATTTACAGGAGACATTCTTCACATACCTAGAAAAGACAATCATAGAATTTCTCTGGAATCATAAAAAAATCCCGTATTGCCAAAGCCATCCTGCGCAAGAAGAGTGGAGTGGGGAGTATCTCACTTCCTGACCCCAAAATACATTACAAATCTATGATAATCAAAACAGCATGGTATTGGCATAAAAACAGACATGAGAACCAATTAAACAGAGCAGAGACCCCAGAAATAAACCCTAAAACATATAGCCAACTGATCTTTGACAAAGAGTACCAGTCAATACAGTGGGAAAAGGAAAACCTCTTTAGCAAATGGTGCTGGAAAACCTAGGTATCCACCTGCAGAAAGATGAATCTGAACCCCTATCTGTACCATTAACAAAAATCAACTCAAAATGGATTAAAGATCTAAACCTAAGACCACAGACTATAAGACTACTGGAGGAAAACTCTGGGAAAACTCTGGGAGACCTTGGGGTAGGCAAAGACTTCTTAAGCAAGACCCCCAAAGTACAGGCAATAATTCCCAAAATAGACAAGTGGGATTACATAATATTAAGAAATTTCTGCACAGCAAAGGACACCATAATTAGTGTGAATAGACAACCCTTGGAATGGGAGAGAATTTTTGTTAACTGTACTTCAGATAAGGGACTGATAACCAGAATATACAGAGAACCCAAGCGGCTTATCCAGAAGAAAATGATTAACCCAATTAAAAGATAGAAAAATTAGCTGAACAAAAACTCTCTAAAGAAGACATACGGGGATCAGCAGTTAGCGTAATGGCTATGTCGTTGGACTCCCACATAGTCAACCGCAGCATCCCGGACCCGGTGGCTTAAAACTCACACCGGGCATGTGTGCGTGCATGCCCAAGATCCCGAGAGGAGAATGGAGGAGAAAGGATTGTGGCGTGGTCATCCTCCCTGAGGAGTGATTTCTCGCTTTCTATCTCTGTGTCTCTCTTTGTCTTTCTGGCGAGCGCACACACCCTATAGCAAAAACCTCTCATAAATAAATAAATAAATAAATAAATGAAATAGAGAATAAACAAACTATAGAGGAAATAAATAAAGCCAAAACCTGATTCTTTGAGAAGATAAACAAAATTGACATACCATTAGCTAGTCTAATTAATAAGAAGAGAAAAAGGAACCAGATAAATCAAATTTGCAATGAAACAGGCAATATTACAACAGATATAACAGAAATACAAAAGATCATTAGAAAATATTGGGACCAGCAGTTGGCATAATGGATATGTCACTGGACTCCCATGTAGTCGACCACTGTTCGACTCCTGGACCCAGTGGCTTAAACTCACAGCAGGCACATGTGTGTGCATACCCAAGATCCTGAGAGGAGAATGGAGGAAAAGGAATTGCAGCGTGGTCATCCTCCCTAGTGGTGATTTCTCGCTTTCTGTCTCACTGTCTCTCTCTGTCCTTCTGGCAAGCGCACACACCCTAAAGCAAAACCCCTCAAAAAAAAAAATACTATGAGCCACTATACGCACATAAATAAGAAAACATGGAAAAGATGGACAAATTTCTGGACACATATAGTCTACCAAGACTGACTCAGGAAGACATAGAAAGCCCCAATAGACAATAAAAAGTAATGAAATTGAATCAATAATAAATAACCTCCCAAGAAGAAAAGCCCAGATTCCAATGGCTTCGCTTCTGAATTCTACAAAACTTTTAAGGAAAAGCTAACTCCTATTCTACTCAAACTATCTTTAATGATTCAAAAGGAAGGAACCTTCCCAAATTCATTTTATGACACCTCCATCACCCTCATCCCCAAACAGACAAGGACATAAAAAAGAAAACTTTCTTAAAAAAGAAAACTATAGGCCAATATCTCTAATGAATACAGACACAAAATTTCTCAACAAGATGCTAGCACATACAATGATCCATAAAAAGTACTATACACCACAACCAGGTAGGCTTTATTCCAAGAATGCATAGATGGCTCAACCTATGCAAAACCATAAATGTAATACACCATATTAACATGAAGAAGGATAAATAAATATATGATCATATCAATTGATGCAGAAAAAGCATTTGATAAAATACAACATCCATTCATAATTAAGACTCTCAGCAAAATTGGCATAGATGACTCATTAAAAGCTATACATGACAAACCCATCACTGACATCATACTGAATGAGAAAAAGCTGAAAGCTTTCCACCAAAAACTTGAACAAGGCTGCCCACTTTCTCTATTCCTTTTTTTTTTTTTTGGAGAGGTTTTTGCTACAGGGTGCGTGCGCTTGCCAGACAGACAGAGAGAGACAGAGAGACAGAAAGCTAGAAATCACCCCCAGGGAGATGGCCATGCTGCAATCTCTTCTCCATTCTCCTCTCAGGATCTTGGGCACGCACACACACGCGCCCGGCATGAGTTTAAGCCACCGAGTCTGGGACTCGAACCGCAGTCAGCTACGGGGGAGTCCTACATCACCATTACACTAACTGCTGGTCCCTCTACTCCTTTTCAATATTGTATTGGAAGTCCTAGCTGATGCAGTCAAATAAGAAAACAAAATAAAAGGCATCTGAATAGAAAAAGAAGTGATATTATCTCTGTTTGCAGATGACATGATTATATATACACACAAAATCCAAAAGAATCAAAAAAAAAAAAAAAAAACCATTCTGGTAGTAATAAATAAATACAGGAAAGTGACAAGGAACAAAATTAACATGCAAAAATCTATAACCTTTCTATACACAAGGAACAGACTAAGGTAGAATTGAAGAAAGTAATCCCATTTTCAATAGCCAAAAAACTAGAGATAAGCCTAACAAAAGAAGTCAAAGACTTGACAAGGAAAGCTATGAAAACCTTTAAAAAGAAATTGAAAATGGCACAGAAAAGTGGGAAGATATCCATGTTCTTGGATTAGAAGAATTAATATAATTAATCCATAAAATGTCGATCCTACTCATATTAATTTACATACTTAATGCAATCCAAATAAATTTACCAGAGATATTCCTCACATATGTTTTTTAATTCATAGAGTTTGGGAGCCAGCAAGTGGCATGGTAGTTAAGCTTGCTGATTCTCACGTGGCTGATTGTGGTTGAAGTCTCAGACATGGTGACTTGCTTTCTCACCTTCCCTTTCTCTCTCTCTCTCTCTCTCTCTCTCTATATATATATATATATTTTTTTTTTGTCAAGTTAAAAAATAATAACAATTGGAATTAAATAAATAAATACTTTTTTAAATCATAGAATTTGTCTAGAATCATAAAAGTCTGCATTATTAAAGCAATACTGCACAAAAAGAGTGGAGTTGGAGGCAGTTCACTCCCTGACCCTGAAATATATTATAAAGCTGTGATAATCAAAACAGCATGATATTGGCACAAAAACTGGCATGTGGACTAATGGAACAGAATAGAGACCCCAGAAATAAACCCCAAAACATAGAGCCAACTCATTTTTGACAAAAGTCACCCATCAATCCAGTGACGGAAAAAAAAATCTCTTTATCAAATGGTGCTGGAAAAACTGGGTATCCACCTGCAGAAAGATGAAACTGGACCCCTATCTCTCACCATTAACAGAAATCAACTCAAAATGGCTCAAATATCGGGAACCAGCAGTTAGCGTAATGGCTATGTCGCTGGATTCCCACGTAGTCAACCACGGTTCGTGTCCCGGACCCGGTGGCTTAGAACTCACGCCGGGCGCGTGTGCATGCATGCCCAAGATCCTGAGAGGAGGATGAAGGAGAAGGAAAAAATGTGGCGTGACCATCCCCCCTGGAGGGTGATTTCTCGCTTTCTGTCTCTCTGTCTCTCTCTGTCTGTCTGGCGAGCGCACACGCCCTATAGCAAAAACCTCTCAAAAAAAAAAAAAAGGCTCAAATATCTAAATCTAAGACCTCAAGCTATAAAACTACTGGTGGATAACACAGAGGAAACTTTTGGAAACATGAGAGTACACAAAGTTTTCTTAAATAAGATCCTCAAAGCACAGGCAATAATCTCAAAAACAGAAAAGTGGGATTACCTCAGGTTAAAAAGCTTCTGCAGAAAAAGCGAAAGAAACAATAATTAGAGTGAATTGGCAAGGCTAAGAATGGGAGAATATATGTGCAAACTATGCTTCAGATAAGGAACTGATAACCACAATATACAGGGAACTCGAGCAGCTTACCCGATAAAAGGTAAGCAATTCAATTAAAAAATGGGCAAATGAGCTGAACAGATAACTCTCTATAGAAGACACACGAACAGCCAAAAACCATATGAAAAAATGCTCAACTTCCCTTATCATAAAGGAGATAGAAATCAAAAGCACAATGAGATACCACCTAATCCCAGTCAGAATGGCTAAAGTTAAAAAAATACAAAACGCTAAGTTCAGGTGAGGCTGTGATGAAAAGGGAACTCTCCTGCACTGTTGGTGGGAACGTAAGTTGGTCCAGTCACTGTGGAGAACAATACAGAGGTTCCTCAAGACCTACAAACAGAACTACTTCATGATCCAGCAGTTCCACTCCTGGTTATCTACCCTAAGGATAGGAATGCACTCAGTCAGAAAAACATTTGCACATCTATGTTTATTGTGGCATTATTCACAATTGCCAAGACATGGAACTGACCAAAGTTCACAAGCAGATGAACTAATTTTTAAAACTGTGGCACAGATATTCTATGGAATACTACTCAGTCATAAAAAAGAGGCTCTGGCATTTAATAAAAAGTGGAAGAATATGGAAGATTTTTTTATACATATATATATATTTTATATCCTATGTTTGACCCTCTGCCCTTTCCCACTCTCCCATTACACTATCTCTGCTATATACAGTTGTCTTTATGGAAGATGTTTTAATTCATAGAATTTGCTAAGCAAAGTAAGTCAGACTATGAAAGAGAGGTATTATACATATCCACTCAGTATACTCAGAACGTCTTCACTCTATGGCAGAAATGAAAGATTAGGAGATATAAAAGCAGAGGGAACAATTGTGAGGACTAGAGACAGTGTAGAAGGAGAGTGAAAAATGAAAGACCATAAGAGGAAGGGAATCAGGAGGAAAAGAAATAAGCAAATATTTAAGGGACACAAAAATGGAAAATATCTATTGATGATAATGTGTATGATACTCTTTAACTGGACTAATATATAGTGTATTCATGCTGTAATACTATACAGTGACTGAATGTATAAATATATATATATTTTTAATTTTTTATGAAAAGCAAAATAAACTATATAACTTTCTCTAGACAGAATAAAAGTATTTTGACAAACATATAAGCCCTTACACTCCAGAATAATAGCAAAAACAAAAATATCAATAATCAAAATTGAGGGGAACAAATTTAAAACAGACTTTTTCCAAATATTTTTTCTTTTTAATATTATATGACCAATATTTTCCCTAGTCATTTTCTTTTCTAAATATTTAGCAATAAGCTTATTTTCATGTGTATTCATAGTCCTGTGTTACATAAACCCATCATACATGCTAATAATTTTCCTAATCAGATCACATTTGGCAACTGGGATCTGAAACATCAATAATAAAATTCTCTCCCATTTTAATCTTGCTTGTGTTTCACAGTGGCATGTGAATAGTCTCAGTTTCTTGGAAGAAGATAAAAGCAATTTCTCTAAAATCATGCTTGAATAAGAGGAATAACTCTGAAAATATAAATTAGGCATTTTCTAACATTTTCAGAACTGTGCAATTGGCATGACTTTCTATGAAAAAACTGCTCGTTCTAACAGGAGTGTAACCGTGACGTTCTCAAAAATACCTTTATAGATTGAAAGGTCTGCAAAGCTGAGTATACACATATGAACATATCTACTATATTTCCAACCGCACAGAAAGTGTTTCCTTATAGCTTTATAAATATAGGAATATATAAGTGCAGAAAGTGGAATTCTTCATTTTAATTTGTTAAGAACCATCTATAATTATTTTGGCTAAAACAATGCAATGTTCTTAAAGTCATCCTATTTAATGACTTGATTTTTTTAACCCAATTCCCTGATAGCAGATGGAGATTTGATTGAAAATCTAATTTGTTATATATCCAGTGCCAGTAGAGAGCTAGAGAGCAAAAAGCTTGATAAAAATTGCTTTAAGTACAATGAGAATTCGGGAAAGTAGAAGAAATAGACTAATTTCCATACCGATAAAAATGTAATGTTTGGTTTTAATTTTCTGGTGAGGGCAATGGTCGTTTACATATAAGGAAATCAGGGCTGGCCTCCCTGTTCAAATTTTGAACCCTGTAGCTGGGGGAGATGTGTAGGGAGTGACTGGATCTGGGTAGAACACCGGAGATGCGTAGGGAGCAGCTGGATCTGGGTAGAACAATGGCAGTGTTCAGAAATTAGTAAAGGGGGAACCAGCAGTTAGCATAATGGCTATGTCACTGGACTCCCACGTAGTTGACAGCGGTTCGTGTCCCGGACCCAGTGGCTTAAAACTCACGCCGGGCGCGTGTGTGTGTGCGTGCCCAAGATCCTGAGAGGAGAACGGAGGAGAAGGGATTGCAGCGTGACCATCCCCCCTGGGGGGTGATTTCTCGCTGTCTCTATGTCTCTCTCTGTCTGTCTGGAGAGCGCACGCGCCCTACAGTGAAAATCTCTCCAAAAAAAAAAAAAAAAAGAAATTAGTAAAGGCAGTTTCCCATGCCTTTGTGCCCGCATTGCAAGGCCAGCGGAGGAAGAGAAACTGTTTCAGCCAAACTGAGCCAGGGGAGACAAGAAAAGGCTAGAACTGCCAGACACAGGATGTTCCGCAGCACCCACTTACATTTCACAAGGCATCCAGCTTCACATCGTGAATCCACCCCTTTTTGCCCTAGAAAATAATAAATCTGAGAACGGCTCAGGACCACAGCTATCTCGATCAGAGATGCCCCGACTACCGAATCCTCGCTTTTCTCTACTTGTCTCGGTGTCTTATTTCTAAATCTACCACCGCTCCCCCTAAGCTATTTGTCTTGCCGAACAGGCCTCCACGGGTGGCGCCTGAACAAGGACCTGAGTACTAGAAAACTACAAAGAATCGGGTGAGCGGACGCTCCTTGAGTCCGGGTCCGGAATTGAGATATTAAGGTACGGAGTGGATTGGAGTCAAATATAAAGCATAGTGATACAACTGTATAAAGACCAATAGTAAAAAAAATTGTAAGTAAATTACAATCGGGTGTAAAATATGGGAACACAGTTGTCTAAAGAGATATGTGAGGTTTGTTCATTGGGACTTGGAGAAGCCCATCTTTCCCCTGCTCCCTGCGCCGTCAGGACACTTGCCCCAAACAGCCTTGCTGAATGAAAAGCCATTTGCAGCTGGGGTGGGGTGCTGCAGAGTGTGCCTCGCCCCTCCCCCACACACACACCTTTGAACTCTCAGATGTATTCAAGGGAAGCCGGTATTTTCTCACTCCCCCACCTTCCAGACATCTGCCCCAGGCGACATTGCTGCTTAGAAAGCCATTTGCGGCTGGGTGGAGGTTCTGCAGAGCGTGGCTAATCCCCTCTCCCACATGCCTTTGAACTCTCAGTTGTGTTAATTGGGACTTGAGAAGCCCGTCTTTACCGGCTCCCTGTGCTATGTAGATAACCTCCGCAGCAACGCAGCAACCGGCCTGGCTGCACTGAATGGCAGGGACACTGAACTGCAGACAGACTGTGGCCCAACGCCTCAGAATTCTCAGACTTCAGCATTTCCTGATGCACAGGGTTTGACCTCTTCTGTCTTCATCAGGTGAAGCCCAGCAGCTCAACCACAGGTGTACCTTACTCTAGAAACTGAGAGGACTTTGACTTATCCAAATCCAGAGACAGCAGTGCAGGTTGCTGGGTATCAGGGATGTAGAACAGAGAAATTGCCGATCACTTCCTCCTGCTCGCCTTTGAACACTCAGAATTAACTTGAAGAATTTAGGAAGAAACGTGTAATTCACCTAGTGACTAGAAACCATGGCAGAGGCACAAGAAATATGAGAAACCAACAAATAATCTCTCCCCCAAGGGAAAATATCAATTCTTCATCATCCACAGACAAGACTATGGAACTCATGAAAATGTAGGATAAACAACTCAAAATAATTATAGTGACAAAATTAAATTAGATGCAAAAGGAAAGAGACAACAAACTCCAGAAGCTGCAAAAGAGATAATGAGCTCCAAGAGATGAGAAAGTCCTTTCACAATTCGAAAGAAATAAACACAATAAAAAAAGAACCATTAAAGATAAAGACTGCTAGAGATTGTTAGAGATAGATCATAATTTAGGAAATCAAAACCTCCCTCAATGGGAATCAGCAGTTGGTATAATGGCTATGTCGCTGGACTCCCAAGTAGTCGACCATGGTTCAAGTCCCAGACCTGGTGGCTTAAACTCACACGGGTGCGTGCGTGCCCAAGATCCCATGAGGAGAAT
>NW_006203430.1:8572731-8615212 GCF_000334495.1 Tupaia belangeri chinensis
GCCATCCCCCTGAGGGGTGATTTCTCGCTTTCTGTCTCTCCGTCTCTCTCTGTCTTTCTGACGAGCGCATGCGCCCTGTAGCAAAAACCTAAAAAAACAAAAAACAAAAAACAAACAAACAAAAAAAAACTCCCTCGAAAGTATTAAAAGTGTCTTTTCCTACCTGGCTGCTTGAGGATATACCGCCATCATGAATGACACAGTAACTATCTGAACCAGGAAGTTCATGACCAACCGACTACTTCAGAGGAAACAAAGGGTCATTGATGTCCTTCATCCCGAGAAGGCAACAGTACCTAAAACAGAAAATCAGGAAAAACTAGCAAAGATGTACAAGACCACACCAGATGTCATCTTTGTATTTGGGTTCAGAACCCATTTTGGTGATGGCAAGACAACTGGCTTTGGCATGATTTACGATTCTTTGGATTATGCGAATAAAAATGAACCCAAACATAGATTTGCAAGACATGGCCTTTATGAGAAGAAAAAGACGTCAAGAAAACAGCGAAAGGAATGCAAGAACAGAATGAAGAAAGTCAGGGGGACTGCAAAGGCCAGTGTTGGTGCTGGCAAAAAGTCGAAGGAGTAAAAAGTCTGCAATGACTACCTGCAGTGATTGTGCGGATTTTTCATGACAGGATTAATAAACTAAAAAATTTACATGTGGGGACCAGCAGTTAGCATAACGGCTATGTCGCTGTAGTCGACCGCAGTTTGAGTCCCAGACCCGGTGGCTTGAACTCGTGTCAGGCACATGTGCATGCATGCCCAAGATCCCGAGAGGAGAATGGAGGAGAAGGCATTGTGGCGTGGCCATCCTCCCTGGGGGGGTGATTTCTCGCTTTATGTCTCTCTGTCTCTCTCTGTCCTTCTGGTAAGCGCATGCTCCCTGTAGCAAAAAACTCTCAAAAAATTTTTTTTGTGTAAAAAGAAAAAGAAAGTATTAAAAGCAGACTAGATCAGACAGAAGATCGAATCTTGGATGTAAAAGACAAAACATCTAGCCTAGAAAAAATTATCAAAAAGACTGAGAAAATAACCAAGAAAAATGATGATAATATTTAAGAAATACAAGATACCATTAAACACTCACACACCTAAATAACTGGTATCCCAGAAGGTGAAGAAGCTAATAAGGGTATTGCTGATCTATTCCACGAAATTCTGGAAGGAAACTTCCCAAACCTAGAGAGGCATTGAAATATTTAGACCAAAGAAATACAAAGGACCCCAAATAGAATTAACCTAAGAAGATCTTCTCCAAGGCACTTCATAGCCAGATTGACCAAAACCACAAAGTCAAGATATTAAAACTGGCAAGAGGAAAACATCAATTTACAAAGGTATTCCATCAGGTTAACATCGAACCTCTCATCCAAAACAATGCAGGCAAGAAAAGAATGGGGAAATATATTCAAAGTGTTAAATGGAAAACAATTTCAACCAAGACTACAATACCCGGCAAGATTATCTTTCATATAGGAAGAAAAAATAAAAAACATTCTTAGATAAACAAAACCTGAAAGAATTTATGAACTCAAGTCCAGCTCTTCAAGAATTTTGAAGGGAGTGCTATACCAGGAAAACCAAAGTCACACACACAGAAATAAGAGAACAAAAAACAACCCAAGAGGGAACCAGCAGTTAGCATAATGGCTATGTCGCTGGACTCCCACGTAGTCAACCGGGGTTCACGTCCCGGACCCGGTGGCTTAAAACTCACGCCGGGCGCGTGTGCATGCATGCCCAAGATCCCGAGAGGAGAATGGAGGAGAAGGGATTGCGGCGTGACCATCCCCTCTGGGGGGGGTGATTTCTCGCTTTCTGTCTCTATGTCTCTCTCTGTCTATCTGGCAAGCGCACGCACCCTATAGTGAAAACCTCTCCAAAAACAAAACAAAACAACCCAAGAAAATGGTTAACTTAATGATAGCAACAAGTCCCGAAATAATGATAGCATCAAACATTAATGGATTAAATTTTCCAATCCAGAGACACAGGTTGGCTGAATGTATGAAAGCAAAAACCCTCTATCTGTTGCCTACAAAAAAACACACCTCATGGATAAAGATATACATAGACTACAAGTGAAGGGCCAGAAAAAGGTATTCCATGCAAATGGAAATCAAAAAAGGGCTGGAGTTGTGATACTTAATTCAGACAATATAGGCTGTAAGACAAAAACTATAAGAAGAGACAAAGAAGGGCATTATATAGTAAAAGGGCTAATTTGTCAAGACATAACACTTATAAATATCTAAGCACCCTACTAAGGAGCATCCAAATATTTGAAGGAAAAACAGCTAGATCTAAAAGGAGAAAGAGGTTGCAACACCATAATCGTTGGGGATATCAATACCCCATTATCTCATTTAGACAGATCTTCTAGACAAAGAATAAGCAAAGAGATAAGGACCTAAACAATACCATAATTCAAATGGACTTGACAGACATCTCTAGAACTTTCCACCCTAAGACCATGAAATACACAAAACTTTTAAAGAAGAGTTAACTTCATTCTACTCAAACTATTTCTAAAGATCCAAAAGGAAGAAATCCTCCCAAACTCATTTCATGATGTCTCCATCATCCTCATCCCCAAAACAGATAAAAGACATTACGAAAAAGGAAAACTACAGACCAATATCTCTAATGAATATAGATACAAAAATTCTCAACAAGAAATCTGCAAATCATATCTAACAGCATATTCAAAAAAAAAAAAAAGATTATTCATTACTACCAGGTAGGCTTTATTCCAGGGATGCAAGGGTGATTCAACATATGCAAAACCATAAACATAATACACCACATCAGCAGAAAGAAAGGTAAAAACCATATGATCATTTCAATTGATGCATTAAAAGCATTTGACAAAATATAACATCCCTTCATGATTAAGACTCTTAGCAAAATTAGCATAGAAGGGTCATTTCTCAACACAAGAAAAGTTATATATGAAAAACCGATAGCTAACATTGTACTAAATGGGGAAAAATTAAAATATTTTCCACTAAAAACTGGTATTAGAAAAGGTTGCCCACTTTATCCAATTCTTTCCAATACAGCGCTGGAAGTCTTAGCCAATGCAATCAGAAAAGAGAATAATATAAAAGGTATTCAAATAGGCAAAGAAAAGTTGAAAATATCTTTATTTGCAGAAGACATGATGGTATACATAGGAGACCCAAAGGTATCCATGAAAAAACTACTCAAATTAATAAATGAATACAGTAAGGTGGCAGAATACAATATCAACATTCAAAAACCTGTCGCATATACTAATGACAAGTTGACCAAGGTAGAACTGACGAAAATAATCCCATTTACCATACTACAAAAGGTATAAGATACTTAGGGATAAACCTAACCAAGGAAGTCAAAGACCTTTACAAGGAAAACTATGAAAATCTTTTTAAAAGATATTGAAAGTGACACAAGAAAGTGTAAGGACATTCATGTTCCTGCATTGGAGGAATTAATATAATCAAAATGGCAATTCTACCCAAATTAATCTACATATTTAAAGCAATTCCAATCAAATTAAAAGAGACATTCTTCACAGATCTAGAAAAGACAATCATAGCATTTCTCTGAAATCATAAAAAATCCGTACTGCCAAAGCAGTCCTGCACAAGAAGAGTGGAGTGGGTAGCACCTCACTACCTGACCCCAGAGTATATTATAAAGCTGTGATCATCAAAGCAGCATGATATTGGCACAAAAACAGATAGGTGGACCAATAGAACATAATAGAGACCCCAGAAGTAAACTCAAAACATAAAGCCAACTGATTTTTGACAAAAGGCACCCATCAATCCAGTGGGGAAAGAAAATCTCTTTAGCAAATAGTGCTGGGAAAACTGGATATCCACCTGCAGAAAGATGAAACTGGACCCCCATCTTTTACCATTAACAAAATCAACTCAAAATGCATCAAAGATCTATAACCTAAGTCCTCAAACTATAAAACTACTGGTGGAAAACATTGGGGAAACTGGGAGACATTGGGGTAAGTAAAGACTTCTTAAATAAGACCCCCCCAAAAAGCATGGGTAATAATCCCCAAAACAGAAAAGTGGAATTACATCAGATTAAGAAGTTTCTGCACAGCAAAAAACACAGTAATCGGTGTGAATCAACAACTCTCAGAATGAGAGAGAATTTTTGCAAACTATGCCTCAGATAAGGGACTGATAACCAAAATACACAGAGAACTCAAGAGGCTTACCAAAAAAAAAAAAAAAAAAAAAGATTAACCCAATTAAAAAATGATAAATGAGTGATACAAAAAACTCTCTAAGGAAGACATGTATACAGTCAAAAAGCATATGAAAAAATGCTCAATATTCCTCATCATAAGGGAGATACATATTAAAACCACAATGAGATTCCACAAAACCCCTGTCTGAATGGCAAAGATTAAAAATTCAAATATGAGGGATCAGCAGCTAGCATAATGGCTATGTCGCTGGATTCCCATGTAGTCAACCACGATTCGAGTCCCAGACCAGGTGGCTTAAACTCACGCTGGGCGCGTGTGCGTGCGTGCCCAAGACCCCAAGAGGAGAATGGAGAAGGGATTGTGGTGTGGCCATCCCCCCTGGGGGTGATTTCTCGCTTTCTGTCTCTCTGTCTCTCTCTGTCTTTCTGGCAAGCACACGCACCCTATGGCAAAAACCTCTCAAAAAAAAGGGAAAAAAATACAAATATGATAAGTGTTGGCAGGGTTATAGTGAAAGAGGAACGCTCCTACAGTGTTGGTAGGAATGTAAATTGATTTAGCACAGTAGAAAACAATATGACGATTCCTCGAAGATCTACAAATAGAACTACCATATGATCCAGCAATCCCACTTCTGAGTATCGACCCAGAGGACAAGAGAATGTTCAGTCAGAAAAATGCTTGCACATCTATGTTTATTGTAGCATCATTCACAATTGCTATGACATGGAATCAATCCAAATGTCCATGAACAGATGAATGGATTGAAAGTGTGGCACATATACTCCATGGTATACTATGCACCCATAAAAAACAATGAGACCCTGGCAATTGATAGAAAATGGATAAATATGGAAGATTTATTGCTGAGTAAAGCAAGCCAGGCTATGAAAGAGAGACATTGTATGTCTCCACTTAATATATACCAACTGTCCACACCTTATGGTAGAGACTGAAAGATTGGAGAGCATAAAAGCATTGAAAATAGTTATGGACACTGGAGACAGTGTGGAAGGAAGGTGGGAGAGGGGAAGATTGTAGGGAAGGAAATCAGGAGGGGAAGATAGAGATAAAGTTAGTACAAAATAGTCAAGTTTTGGACACTGCCAATGTTTTCTCAGCTCCAACTGCTCCCTACAAACATGCACATATTGTTTCAAAAGTCTCTAAAGTTAGGAATGAGACGATAATAAAGACATAATTTTAGATAATTTAGAAGATTATTACTGATCTTTAACATCCTCTGATCTGAGCAGTCCGCTGGATAATGCTGCACTTTATCCTATTTTCTTGCTCCTGCTTTCTAAGGTTTCTTTAAGCAGTCTAAAATCAGGGTAGTTCCAGAGCTGGTTAATTCATTAGAGCCACAATCTCCTTCTAGAATCAGCTCTTTCCATTTCACCATTAGTATGTTTGCTTTATCTGTGAGCAGCTTCCTTCATGGCCTCAGACAGCTTAACTCCCAGCAAGCCACGTGGAATTATGATGTTCAGAAAAGGTGTCTCCTTCACCCCAGTGTCTCCTTCTTAAGAGAAAAGACTCTTTCAGGGAGCTTCCCAGAGACCTCCATTCACATCTCCTTAGTAAGAACTGAAAAATTGCCTCTATTGACTCCTAACGAGATTCCATCTTTGAGCTGAAAACTGAGTTTTCTCTCTCAAAGAAGGCTTATTCCTTAAACACACAGGGATTCTATGATAGTAGCTAAATTGGTGATCGCTCAAGAGCAACTACTACAGGAGAAAGTTTGTTCTGTTTTGTTTTGTTTTGTTTTGTTTTTCTAACCAACCAAGTTTTATTTGTTGCATAATAAGCTACCTAACATCCTTCAGGTAAAGAAAAAAAATACTAAATTTGAATAAAGATATCACAAAATGAACTAGAGCCCAATTAAAATTAGCTTTGGGGAGGGAACACAATTCTACTTCATTAAGGCAATAGACCACAAATTAGTTTATTTTTAACACCCATCATGCCATGAATTCATAGGGAATAGGTTCCAGAAGCTCAGGCTCCTTTCCATTGGTTCTCACAAAGTGTGTTGCTCCGGGTGGAGTAGGCTGGCACTTTAGTTGAACCCAGGTACTTTTCGCTTTGGCTTCCTTCTTTTTCTGATCATTTTCCTTCATATGCTTTAGGAAGCTATCTCTGCTCTTAGAATGCTTAATATACTCACTACATACATTAATTCTCTTGGCAAGAATCTTGCCCTTAACTTGTTTGTTTACAACAATGCCAACAGCATGGTGGGTGACATTATAGACTCTTCCAGTTTTGCCATGGTAACATTTGTGGGGCATTCCTTTTGACAGTTCTGGCCAAAAGGAAGCAGGAGGGAGTTTTTGGTTAAAGAGAGGAGGGAAGATGGAATTTGTCTGATCAAATATATCTTTTTCTATCTTTTTTTTCTTTTCTTTTTTCTTTTTCCTTAATTCCCAGAGGGCACATGTGCTCACCAAAGAGAGAGAGAAAGGGAGGGGGCACCAGCATGGTCACACCACAGTCCCTTCTCCTCTATTTCTCTATCCTGTTGGGACTTGGGGCATGTATGCTCATTTGCCCATGGTGTTTTTCCAACTGCCAGGGCCAGGATTTCAACTATAGTTGGTCATGTGGGATCTGGCTCCTTAACCATCAGTCTACAGGGCTGACCCAGAGGTGCCTTATTCATACTGAAATTAACTGACTTCTCCATCATTCTGAGATTGAGTGAAGAACAACAACAAAAACTGGTTGGACTCCATTCTCCAGATATTCTGGTTCAATTTATCTGGGATGGGGTAGAACATCACTGTTTTTAAATAATTCCTGATGTGACTGAATTGTAGGTCAGGATTGAGAACTACTGGAGTGAGGGTGGATCCACTACATCAGAGTAAGAGGTGGCAGAAATGAAGGTTGCCTCGTACCATCCAGAAAGTTGCTCAAGACATGGAAAATTAAAGAGACATGGCGAGGGTGTTTTAATGAGTACGGCTGACCACAAAATGAATCTTTTCTCTTTCCTGAGGACATAGAATTGGGAAACTTAATCATCTGCTGAGGGTGGTGCTTCTCTTGAGAACAATATGAGTACCAAGAAGTGGCAGAGTCAGGGCGAACAGCACAGTTCAGAGTGCAAAAATTCTAGGGGAGCCACTGGGGCTCTGAGCTGAGCTTTTTTTCTATCTTGTAACAGTTAAAGAAATCAAGGGAACAGATCAAGAGGGAGGGACAGTTACTTGGAGAGATGCATTTTATAAATGTGGACAGCACCACTCATAAGAGGTGTGGACATGCCAATATAGACATAGGCTCACAATCAGCCTTGAAATTGGGTGAGGGCAACGTGAAGCTCAGAGGGAAAGTGAAACACCCAAGCTTTCAGATACACGCAATGGGCACCGAAAGGCTAGGTGTGCTATGATTAGAACATCCCCACCAACTTCCTGGGCAAGGATTGGACCAAGATGAACTGGGCGTTTCTTGGTCTTCTAGTAAACTGCCATACAGCTCCACCCTCACTCCACCTCATGTTTTCTACGCTGCACTTAAGACCATCTCGATAAATCCTTCCTCACAAACACGTCCTCAAGTGAACTAGAGTTTCTTTTGCTCTCCATATTTCTCAATCTATAGGCTTCACCAGTTTCACATGCTTCTCTTTTCAGGCTGAAACTCGGGATCAGTTTTAATTACAGTTTTATAAACATTGTATTACTCTCTCCCCACCCTTGTTGTGCTCTGGTCCCTGCTGCGCTGATCACAGAGGGTCAGACAAAAAGACAGTGGCCATTGCTGTTGCAACTCCTCCTCTGGCTGAAGAGATTTCCAAGTGACTTAAAGATGAGTTGTAGACCTTCCCCAGCCTTCATCTTTGCTTTTTCCCTTATTCAGAGATAGACATGAGAGACCAGAACATTCTAAAGAAACTGAATGTTGGGGGTACTTAGAAAGTGACTATGCATACCAGGGAAAGGCATGGGCTCACAAAAGACCCCAGAAAACTTAAGTTTACACATCAGAATGATCCATTGCACGCAGAAAGTCTATAAATAAGTAAATAAAGTAAACGAAAAAGAGACAGAGAAAATCCTAGGAAAAGAGAGAATTTGATTTCCAGAGTTACCACATTCAAATATTCAGTTTTCAACAAAAATCATAAGACATACAGTAAAATGAGAAAGCATAGCTCATTTGAAGGAAAAAAGAAATCTCGGAAATACATCCCTGACAAAGATCTTACGGCGCATACACCAAACACAGACTTTAAAATCTTTTTTTAAAAGGCATTCAAAAAACTAAAAATTGCTGTGGAGAAATAAAGAAAATTATTTTTTAACAAAATGGAAATATTGACAAAGATACAGAAATCCCAGAAAGAAACCAGAGAGAAATTCTGAAGCTGAAAATACAATAATTGAAATGAAAAATTAACTAGAGGGATTGGAAGGCAGAATTGAGCAGGCAGGAAAAAGAATCATTGAACTTGAAGATAGGGCCATGGAAATTATTGAGCCTGAGGAACATTAGAAAGAAATTGAAGAACAGTGAACAGAGCCTAAGGACACTGTGGGACATCATCAAGTGGACCAACATACTCATGGTGGGAATTTCAGAACAGGGAAAAAGGGCAAAGCAAGTATTTGAATAGATAACACCTAAGAACTTGACAAATTTGATGAAAAATATGCATATAAATATCCAAGAATCTCGCTAAACTCCAAGTGGATGAACTCAAAGAAACTCACATAGTATCTTAGTCCCTTTCTGTGCTATAACTGAATACCATAGATTTAGTAACTTATAAATAATAAAAGCTTATTTGGCTCATAGTTCTGGAGGCTGGGGAGACTGAGTATGGTGCTGACATATGGTGACAGCTTGATCCCTTATGTCGGCACCACCATGTGGAAGGGCACAGGGAGAAGGGAGTGCAGGAGACAGAGTGAAGAAAGTAAAAATAAGCTGAGCTCATCGTTTTTTTTATCAGGAGCTATGATAATTAATCCACTCTCACGAAAATGGCATTCATCCATTCGTGGGGGGAAGAGTGAGCCCTTATGACCTAATCACCTCTTAAAGCACTCATCTCTTAATATTGTTAAGTAGCAATAAATTTCAACATGAGTTTTCTCAGGAACATTTTTTTTTGAGAGTTTTTTTGCTATACGACGCGTGTGCTCGCCAGACAGAGAAAGACAAAGAGATAGAAAGCGAGAAATCATCCCCCAGGGGGGATGGCACACTGCAATCCCTTCTCCTCCATTCTCCTCTTGGGATCTTGGGCAAGCACACACACGCGCCTGGCATGATGAGTTTAAGCCATCGGGTCCGGGACTCAAACCGTGGTCGACTACATGGGAATCCAATGACAACCATTACACTAACTGCTGGTCCCCCTCTCAGGAACATTTAAACCATTGCACCAAGATAAATCATCAAATTTTTGAATCCAAAGACAGATATTCTTGAAAAGAACAAGAGAGAAATGAGAAATTATGAGACATCTTCAGTAATACTGGTAACAGATTTCTTGTCATAAACTTCACAGGCTACAAGGCAATAATCCTACATGTTCAAAGTGCTGAAAGAAAAAAATTAATTGTTCTGGCCTCATAGCCTAGTGGTTAAGAAGGTTGGATTCCCACATATGGCCCACTGCAGTTCCAATCCAAGCCCAGGTGAAAAACACACCAAGCATGTGCACATGCATGGCCAAAATCCCAACAAATTGATGAATGGAGAAGAAGGGATTATGGTATGACCATGCCCCATGGCTGTGGGAGAGGGTGCTTTCGCCTTCTCTCTCTGTCTCTCTCGGGTGAGTGCACACATGCTCTGGCAAATAAAAGAAAAGAAAAAAGAAACAAAATAATTATTGGCCTGGTAAAACTACTTCAGAAGTGAGGAAGAAATTAAGACATCCCCAGGTGTGCAATAGTTGAGGGGGTTCATTACTATTAGACATGCCTTGCAAGAAACGCTTGAGCATCGACTGCCTTAAGGACTCCTGCATAGTGAAATGAAAGGACAGTAGACAATGCCTTAAAGCCATATAAAGAAATACAGACCTTAATGAGGTAAACATATGGGCTATTATAAAAGCCACTGTATTGTAACAAGAGTTTGTAACTCTACTTTTTGTTTTCTGTATAACTTTAAAGACTAAGGAATTTGGGACTAGCAGATGGCATAATGGTTATACCCCTGGATTTTACTTCCATTTCAACCTAAAGGACAGTGCCATGACATGTTCTGTAATCCCAGTGATTTGGAGAGGCTGGCACAGGAGGATCATGAGCATGAGGCTGGCCTCAGCAATGGAGCAAGAGTGTGCAAAACAAAACAAACAAACAAACAAAAAACCAGGTATGGTGGTGCACACCTGTAGTCCCAGCTCAGAGAGCGAGGCAAGAGGATTGCAGTGTGAAGAAACAATGTAAAGAAAAAGCCAAGCCACAGAATGGGACCACAAAACAACAGGACAATAAGCACATGAAGAGGTGTTCAATATCCCTAATCGTTAGGGAAATGCAGATTAAAATTTTAATAAGAGGACCAGCCCATGGCTTGGTAGTTAGGATGGTTGTATTCCACATGGCTGACTGTGTGGTTAGAGCTCCTAACACAGCCGACTTGGAAAATGTACTGGGCTCTTGTGCAATGTTCCAAACATTCCAAAAGGATAGACAAATAAGACAGGACTGTGGTATGACCATTCCCCCACGCAGAGAGATTTTTTACTTTCCCTCTTTCTCTCTCTCTCTATCTCTCTGTTGAGTGCACATGCCCTCTGGCAAAACAAACAAAACTGTAAGATACCACCTCACATCTAGTAAGACAATTACTGTCAAAAAGACAAAAAACAAAATAGCGAGTGGCAAGGATATGAAGAAAATGGAACCCTAATACAACATTGGTGGGAACACAAAATACATAGTCAATAGAAAACAATGTGGAGATTCTTCAAGAAATTAATAATACAGGTCACCAGAAGGTTAAGGTATTGGATCCCACATGGCTAGTTGCATGGTTTGAGTCCCAGACCCAACAGCTTGAAAATCACACCAGGCTTGTGTGAATATGTGCCCCAAATCCCAAGAGGTAACTGGAGGAGAAAGGATTGCAGTGTGGCCATCTCCCCAGGGCAGGGGCAGAGGAGATGATTTCTCACTTTCCTTCTCCCTCTCTCTCTCTCTGTCTCTTTCTGGTGAGAACGTGTTCCCTATAACAAAAACTTAAAAAAGGAAAAAGGGAAATAGATTTACCATATAATCCAGCAATTCTGTTGCAGGGTTTTTGAGTTACTAAATTCATGTCTCAAGATCACGAAGAATTAGAAGCAAACAAAAGGAGAGGGCCACAAAGCAAAGTTTACTGAAAAAGAAAAACTCCCACAATGGAAGGAGTCCCAAAAGGGAATAGCGGACATTTTTATCTTAACTAGAAGGAACTTGTCCGTGTTTTTTCTTCATGGGGGTTACATGTTAATCAGGTTACTCCTACTGGTAAACGTTCGCTCAAGTCTTTGCCTGAGAGTGTTGGGGCCTAAAGACCATCACCTAGGTTTGGAATATAGTGGAGATTTGGAAAAAGCCTTAATGTAGGCAGCAGGGGCCTGGTAAAAGTTAACTATTGTAGGGAGTTGTGAGTATTAGGGCATTGGAATAGTCTTGATGTATTTTTTTAAGGAATTATTTTATTTATTTACCTTCTTTTTCACATGGGTTTTGCCAGAGAAAGGCAGAGAGAGAGTTAGAAAGCAAGCCTCCAGAGAGAGTGTTAGAAAGCCAGATCCAGCACTCAAACTGCAGTCAGCCATGTGGGAATTCCAACGCTTTAACCACTACACCACCTGCTGGGCCATTAACATATTTTTTGATGCAAAAATGCGTCACAACTTTTCTGATGACCCAACAGATGTTTTTGGTTTTGGTTTGGTTTTTTATTCAGAAGTTTTTGCCTTAGGGAGTGTGCACTTGCCAGAGAGAGTGAAAGAGACACTAAGAGGGAAAGTGAGAAATCACCTCCCCCCCCTCCCCAGAGGGCATGGCCACACCACAATCTCTCCTCCTGGGATCTTAGGCATGCACACACACACACACACACACACACACACACACACAGTAATTTTTCAGCCACCAGGTCCGGGACTTAAACCATAGTCGACCATGTGGGAGTACAACAACATAACCACTACACCATCTACTGGCCACCCCAATAGTTTTTGAGTGAGCAAGCTACATGCAAGCAGTAGTAAATCATTCAGTGAATAATTTCAAGGGACAGATAGTGTGCAAACAACCTCCAGTTAATGATTTCTAATGAAAGCCAGACAGGGGTTACTCCATCTTATAGCCTATATCCGAACAGCGTGTATCTGTGTATAATCTATCTCCTATTTCACTATCTCCTATCTCAAGTCTACTTTTGAAAATACAAGAACAAAAGAAAAAACTTGAATGTAAGATCTTGAAGAGATATGTATATGCTAAATGCTTATAGCAGCATTATTATCAATGGCTAATATGTGGAAACAACCCTAAGTGTCCATGGGCCGATGAATGGATACACAAAATATATACAACGGAATAGTATTTAGCCATAACAAAGAAGGAAATTCTGACATATGCTATGGTATGGATGAACCTTAAAGTCATAATGCTAATGAAAGACAGGAAAGAAGAAAAACGAGAAAGTTGTGAAAGACAAGACTACATGATTTCACTTAATAAGGTTTTAGAGTATTCAAAGTCATGGAGACAGAAAGTATTAAGTCATTGGAAAAGTCATGACATATTTTTCTGTGCAAAAAATGCATCATGACTTTCCAGATGACCCGATAGAATGGTGGTTGCTTTGAGTTGGGGTATTGGGAGTATGTGGAGTTATTGTTTAATGGACTGGGACTTTTGGTTTTACAAGATGGCAAGAGTTCTGGAGACTGATGGCGGTGTCTGCACAGCAGTATGAATGCAGTTGGTGTCACTGAACTGTACTCCATTCTGGTCAAGTTCCAGGCCGAGGGTCAGGAGTGGTACTTGTGATGCCCTCTACTTGAGCACGAGGAAGTTAAAATGCCAACGCTGAATCAGAGTTGCAGAAAACCACTTAAGCTTTAGCCTTGGGCAGATAACCTGCCATTGTTACCAGGCGATAAAGCATGTATGCTCTGTGTTGAGACAAAAAAGGATTCTCGCAGTGAAGCACGTGTGTTACAGGTTCAGAGAAGATGGATTACTGGAGAACGGCAGCGGTGGCGCGGGGGGGGGCGGCGCAGGGGGCAGCGGGAGGGCGCCGAGATCATGGCTGGAGGCAAAACTGGGAAGGACAGTGGGAAGGCCAAGGCTAAAGCAGTGTCTCGCTCACAGAGAGCTGGGCTGCAGTTGTGTGTTACAGGTTCAGAGAAGACGGATTACAGGAGAACGGCAGCGGCGGCGCGGGGGGGCGGCGCAGGGGGCAGCGGGAGGGCGCCGAGATCATGGCTGGAGGCAAAACTGGGAAGGACAGTGGGAAGGCCAAGGCTAAAGCAGTGTCTCGCTCACAGAGAGCTGGGCTGCAGTTTCCTGTGGGCTGCATCCACAGACACTTGAAGACTCGCACCACAAGCCACGGAAGGGTGGGTGCCACTGCTGCCGTGGACTAACAGAAGAAATAATGGGAACATGTGGAATTTTAAAAACCAGTTAAATGGAAAAGCATAGACAATTACTTGTAGATATGATAAAAAGAAACACTTGTATGTTCTCAGACTGGAAGTTTGATAAAAGTACCTTTTCATGTGGTGACAGTTGTGTGTTGATTGGCTAGGTTCCTCCCATGTGTTTTATACAAAAATGGAATTGATAAACCATTTTTTACAAAAAAAAAAAGAAGAAGATGGATTACAGAATGATCTGGGCTCTGTGCTCTGTTCCAGTTGAGCTGGCAATTTCTTCACCATGATAGGAAGCTGATGACAGGTTCAGAAACAGAAATGATGTGTCTACTCCTCTCCCATTTTTGGGCAAAATGAGGTTAGGCTGAAAAAATTGAGACATTAATACAATGTACCATGATTTTAATGGCAGTGTGAAAAACAAGCAAAAAAAAAAAAAATTATGGTCACACTGACCTAGACAAATCAGTGCCACTTATGACTTGGCCTATGTTTGTCACAGTCTTTCACCCATTGGAAGTTCTTGTTAAGAATGGTTACAAAGGCACATCTACCAAGGCCTTGTGAAGTAGGAGGAGGCAGGAGCAGGTTCTCAAATAGCCAAGTGTTCTTTGGCATGTCTCTTTCGGAAGTTTATTTCTATGTTCATTCGGGAGTCACACAATAATCATTTCTTAGGCATGTTCAAGTTCCAGGCATGGTGCCATCCCGTTAGCTTCTGATTAGACAGACAGATAAATAGATACTGTGATTTACAACAAGAAATATATATTTGGTCTATGTGATGTTTCTGGGTACACAGCTCCTAAAACCTTTGGGGTCCCTGAAATAAGTGTCTTTTTGTATGCTAATGAGATGGCTGGGGGCTCCTCAGGATAGGGGCGGGCTGCCAGGGAACCAACCTCAGGATCAGAGGCTGTCAATTTCAGAACCACTCCCACCTCCACCTCTGAGGAAGCCAAGAGGTGCCAAAGACTGAGTTTATCCCCAAGGACCAATGGTTTAATCAATCATGGCTGTGTAATGTAGTCTCCACAAAATCCAAGAGGACAGGGTTTGCAGAACTCCTGGGTTGCTGAACATCTAAAGGTACTGGGAGAGTGACACACCCGTAGAGGGCATGCAAACACTGAACCCGTTCCCACATACTGTGCCCTATGTTTCTCCCATCTGGCTGTTCCCGAGTTGTATTATTTTATAGTAAATGGCTACATTCCTCAGATCTATGAGCCATTCCAGCAAATTTATCGTACAAGGAAGGATTTGTTGGAATTCCAATTTATATTAGTCGGTCAGAGGCAGAGGTCACAATCAAGTCTGTAATTGGTATCTCCAAATAGATAGCATCAGAATAGAATAGAATTCAAGGACGCCCCGCTAGGAGAACTGGTTGTGTGTGGAGAAAAACCACTGCGCCTTGTCTGCAGAGTCATAGTGAGGAGTGTGTGAAGAGAAAGGGAAATAACATCCACCCTTAGGTTTGGATTCCTGGTGTGGAACGTCCAGAGTTGCTGGGATTGCTGTGTATTCGTGAGAGGGGCTCCTTTAGGTCCTTAGGTCCTCTGCTCCTGAATAGGTCCACAGTAGATGTTGGCTTTCTCTCTTTTTCTTGCAGAGCAACTCAGAGACGATGTTGAATCTGTTAACCAATTTCTGGGCAGAAACCCACCCTCATCCAGCATTTTGTCACCCATCCACATCTATTGCAGATTCAGTGCTCATAGGGATGGTCCCAGGAAGGAGAATTCAGCTTCCTTCTCACCAGCTCTTTCTTCCCTCTACCCTCAGCTTTGCTCCTCTCTCAAGCTCTCACTCCAAATCTGTCAGTATCTCTAATTTCTTCTCCCTCCATTGGAAAAAAAAAAAAAAAAAATGAGGAGGAGAAAGCGAGACAGGTACTTCCAACAAGTCTTAGGCTGTGATCCACATCTCTATACCCAGACTTTTTCAGCCAGCCAGGCATGTGTGTGCCTGGCATATGGAAGTTGACCCTGGAACCAAACCCCGGTCTTCCATATATGGCTTCCACTGTTGCAGGGCATTGCGCTGCCACTGAGCTACCACAGCTGAGTCATCCCTCCACTTTACAAACCAAGTTAACTCTTCACAGAATTTCTAGGGTCGAGGGTTTTTGTTATTTGTTTTGTGAGCTCATCAAGGGGTCAGAAGGTGGCATGAGGGTTCAGGCAGCTGAATCCCCCATGGTCAACTCCATGGTTCAAGTCCTAGACCTGGTGACTTGAAAATCACACTGGCTGTGTGTGCATGTATACCCAAAATTCCAAGAAGGAAGGAGAGATGAAGGAGAAAGAAATGCAGCGTATCCATCCTCTTTGAGGGGGTCCTTTCTCTTCTCTCTTTCTCTCTTTCTCTTCCTGGTGAATGCTCCTCTCTCTAGAAAAAAAGAAGAGAAAGTTGCTGTTTTTACACATCTGCTACATGGATTTAAAAAAAAAAAAGTGCACATTATTAGGCAAAAGTTTCCACTCTGGGACAGTAATTCAAAAAAAAAAAAATTTAGAGAAATTTTTTGCTATAGGGCACATGCACTCACTGGATAGAGAGACGGAGAGCGAGAAATCACTCTGGGGGGATGGCCACGCTACAATCACTTTTCCTCCATTCTCTTGGAATCTTGGGCATGCATACACATGCCGAGCATGAGTTTCAAGACACTGGGTCTGGACTTGAACCATGGTTGGCCATGTGGGAGTCCAGTGAATTTTTAAATTTTGAAAAGAAAAAAATAAGGGACCAGCAGTTGGTGTGATGGCTACATCAGTGGACTCCCATGTAGTCAACAACGATTCGAGTCCCGGTCCCGGTGGCTTAAACTCACACTGGGCTCGTGTGCATGCGTGCCCAAGATCCCAAGAGGAGAATGGAGGAGAAGGGAGTGTGGTGTGGCCATCCCCCCTGGGAGGTGATTTCTTACTTTCTGTCTCTCTGTCTTTCTGGCGAGGCATGTATAAAGGATATGCGGACATGATTCCTGATGGCTGCGCTTAGCTTTCAGGCTACACACAGGGCTGACAGTGTCACTCAGACTTCATCTTGTCCCCTCCTTCCTTCTGCTGCTAGTAGCAGCTCCAAGATTAGCATCAGGATTGTATCCTGGGCTCCAGGAGGATAGATCTGAAATCCAGCCTCACCAGTGAACAGAGTGTGGACCAGGAGGCCACAGAGCAGTGATGTCATTCCAAGATTTGGAGGAGGCTGGCCTGGCCTTGAGTGTTCTGCACAGGCCTTTCTGAGCTACAGGCTTTCTGTGTGTGTTTACACCTTAAAACTGGGTTTGTGTTTCTCTCAGTGTTTTTCCTGGAGAAACCTCAATGCTGCAACGCCGAATCCTTGATTGCCTCAAGACCTGAGATGAAGGAAAACTGCTGGGCTGCTGGGATATCTGGCTGGCAGTGCCTGCGCGTTTCTGTACTCTGACTACAAATTATCCAAAAAGGATTTTTTAAAATCCAATTTTAGGAGCTAGCAGGTGGCGTAATAGTCAAGGAGCTGGACTCCCACATGGCCAACCGCAGTTCAAGTCCTGGACCTGATGGCTTGAAAATCATGCTGGTCACCTGTGTGCGCTTGCCCAAATTAGCAGGAGGAAAATAAAGGAGAAGGGATTGCAGTGTGGCTATTTCCCCCTGGGGGATGACTTCTCACTTTCCCTCTCTCTGGCAAGTGCATATGCCCTCTGGCAAAAATCTTTTTTTAAAAAAATCCCATTTTAAATAGCTGGGTCCTACGTGACTGTGTGGTTCGAACCCCAGACCAGCAGCTTTAGAAACGCCCTGGGTGCCATGAATGCATGTATGCCCAAAATCCCAAGAGGAGAACAGAGGAGAAGGGACTGAGGAATGGCCCTCTCTGCCTGGGAGTTCTTTCTCACTTTCCCTTTCTCTCTCTCTCTCTCTCTCTCTCTCTCTCTGTCTGCAGTGAGTACACACACCCCATAGTAAGATTACAACAAAAGGAAAATAGAAAACTTGAGCAGACTGACAAGGAATAAGAAGATTTAAATCAATCATAAAAAAAAAAATTAAAATCCATCAGAGAAACACCTCGGACTAGATGGCTTCACCGGTGAATTTTATCAAACATTAGAATAAGAATTAATACCAATCTTCTTAAACTATTCCAAAAACTTGAAGAGAGAAGAATATTTTCAAGCTCATCTTATAATGACAGTATTACCGCAGTACAAAAGCCAAAGACACTATGAGAAAAGAATACTACAGAACAATTTCTTTAATAAACATTGACACCAAAATCCTCCACAAAATACTAAGGAACCAAATTCAGCAGCACGTTGAAATAACACACCATGACCAATTGGGATTTATTCCTAAGATGCAATGATACTTCACCTTACACAAATCAATTACTATGACACACCACATTAACAAGCTGAAGAATAAAAATTACACGATCATCTTAATAGATGCATTTGACAAAATTCAATGCCTTTTCATGATAAAAGCTCATGGGACCAGCAGTTAACATAATGGTTATGTTGCTGGACTCCCATGTAGTCGACCGCGGTTCGCGTCCCGGACCTAGTGGCTTAATACTCACGCCAGGCGCGTGTGTGTGCGTGCCCAAGATCCCAAGAGGAGAATGGAGGAGAAGGGATTGCAGTGTGGTCATCCCCCCTGGTGGGTGATTTCTCGCTTTCTGTCTCTCTGTCTCTCTCTGTCTGTCTGGCGAGTGCATGCGCTCTATGGCAAAAACCTCTATTAAAAAAAAAAAAAAAAAAAAAAACCTCTTCATAAATTAAGTATAAAAGAAACAAAATATCAGCCCAAAAGGCCCTATATGAAAAGCGTATAGCTAACATGGTGCTACTACTTACTGATAAAAAAACTGGAAGCTTTTCCTCTAAGATTATGAAAAGGGCAAGGATGCCCATTCTTTTCGCTTTCTTTTTGTTTTGCGGTTGCTGTTGTTACAGGGTGCATATGCTCACCAGAGAGGAGAGCAAATGAAAAGTCACCCCCCCCTGCTCCCACCCCGGAGAATGATGGCTATGCCACAATCTCATCTTCATTCTTTTCCCAGGATTTTGGGCATGCACACACATGTTCCCAGGGCATTTTTCAAACTGCAGGATCTATGTGGCTTCACCACATAGTCACATGGAACCCAGCTGCCTTAACCTCCATGCCACCTACTGGCCCAAGGATGCCTATTCTTGCCACTTCTAGCCAACATAGCACTGGAAATTCTAGCCAAAGCACTTACGCAAGAAAACAATACAAATGGAGTGCAAACAGAAAAGGAAGAATAAAATTATCTCTGATTGCAGATGATTTCATCTTAACTGTAGGAAATCAGACAAAGCACACACACACAACTGTTAGAAATAATAAACAAATGCACTAAAGTTGAAGGATCTAAAATCAGCAAACAAAAATCATTTGTGTTTCTGTGCACTAACCAATTATCCATAAAGGAATTTTTAAAATCCCATTTAAAATAACATCAAAAAGAAGAAAATATTTAGGAATAAATGAAGTGAAAAAAATTATACACTGAACACTACAAATCACTGATGAAAAAAGTTATAGAGGACACAAATAAATGGAAAGACACCCCATGCTCATGGGTTGGAAAACTTGGTATTGTTAAAATGTCTGTACTGGGGCCAGGAGGTGGCGTGGTGTTAAGATGTTGTACTCCTACATGGCTGACTATGGTTCAAGTCCCAGACTTGGCAACTTGAAAATCATACCAGGAACATGTGTGTACATGCCCAGTCTTCTGAGAGGAGAATGAATGAGAAGGGATTGTGGCGTAGTCATCCCCCAGGGAGTGATTTCTCTCTCTCTCTCTCTCTCTCTCTCTCTCTCTCCAGTGAGGGCATATGCTCGATGGCAGAAACCTAAACAAACAAAAGTCTGTACTACACAAAGTTATCTACAGATTCAATTAAATCCCTATCAAAATTCCAATGGCAAGTTTTATAGAAATATTTTAAAATTCTAAAAATTACGTAGAACCACAAAAGACCCCTGAATAGTCAATGCAATTTTCAGAGGATAAAGGTATGGGCCTCACATTTCGTGATTTCAAGATGTATTACATGGGACCAGCAGATAGCATAACGGTTATGTTGCTGGACTTCCACATAGTTGACCGTGACTCAAGTCCTGGACCTGGCAGCTTAAAACTCACGCCAGGTGTGTGTGCATGCAGAACCAAAATCTCAAGAGGAGAATGAAAGAGAAGGGATTGCAGCATGACCATTCCCTCTGGAAGGTGATTTCTCACTTTCTGTCTCTCTGGCGAGCACACACGCCCTATAGCAAAAATCTCAACAAACAAATGTATATACGGTAATAAAAACAGTATGGTACTGGCATTAAAAAGACTTATAAATCAATGGAACAGAACAGAGAGCCCAGAAACAAACACACATATATGGTCAACTGGTCTCTAACAAGGGTGTCAAGAATGGGGAAAGAACAGTCTCTTCAACAGATAGTGTGAGGGAAACTGAGTATCTGCATGCAAAAGAAAAATTGGGCCCTGATCTTACACTATACACATTGAAGACAATAAATTGTTTTAAGGAGATTGAGAAGAAGGAACCAGGAGCAAAGTTTAGAGAGCATGATCACAGCAGCCCAGGAAAAGTTTTCCTGAAGAGAGAGTACTGAGAAGTATCAAGACACAAAGAAAGCTTATGATACGGACTGAAAATATCTATTGAATATAGCAACAGTAGAAGAACTTAAACAAGAGGAGTCTTTTTTTTTTTTTTTAAGGTTTTTGTTATAGGATGTGTGTGCTTGCTGGAGAGAGACAAAGGGGCAGTGAGAAATTACCCCCAGTGGGAATGGCCCACCACAATCCCTTCTCCTCCATTCTCCTTTTGCGATTTTGAAAACACACACACATGTGACCAACATGATTTTCAAGCTACCAGGTCCAGGGCTTAAAACAGTCGGCCATATGGGAGTTCAGTGCCTTAAGCACCACATCACCTGCTGGCCCCAAAAAGAGTCATTTTGTAAAAGAATGATTCTATTTTACTTTATGTATTTATTTATTTTAATTTCACTATAGAGGGACAGAGCGAGAGAGAAAGTGAGAAAACAAGCCACCAGGTCCAGAACTCGAACCACAGTCAGCCATGTGGGAGTCTAGTGCCCTTAACTACCACACCACCTGCCAGCCCCTGCCAAGAAAGTCATTGTTTAAGTTAGAAAAGATTTGACCATGACTTTAGGCTGATAGGTAATATTTCTGGAGAGTGAGATGAGGGATCATAGATTGTATCTGTAAAGTGATGCTGATGTTATGAGTATTCTTGTTAGTCTACACTGATGGTTTTTAAATATATATATATTTAATTTTGTTAGCAGGCATGTACGCTCACTAGAGACAGATACAGAGAGAGAGAGAAAGTGAGAGGTCATGCCACAATCCCTTGTCCTCCATTTCTTCTTTCAGTATTTTGAACACACACACACAAGTGCCCAGAATGTTATTCAAGTCACCAGGTCCAGGGGACTCAAACCATGCAGTTGGCATGTAGGATCCAGCCTCCTTAACCACCACACCACTGGCCAGCCTGGTTTTAAATCATTTCAAGGTGAGAAAAAACTTTGGGAAATGAAATCTTAAGTAAAAATCAGTTTATAAAATGGATAAAAATCAAGGGATTCCAGTTGAAATCGAGCTGGAGGGCTTATACGTGGAAGACCAAGGTCTGATTCCATCCCCATCAGCCCCTCATCTGAGTCACCTTTTCTATGCCCATTACTTACCACAAGACATTATATGAAAATCACTGAGTTAGATAGTTTTGTTTGTTTGTTTGTTTTTGAGAGGTTTTCGCTATAGGGCGCATGCGCTCGCCAGACAGACAGAGAGAGACAGAGAGACAGAAAGCGAGAAATCACCCCCCAGAGGGGATGGTCACGCCGCAATCCCTTCTCCTCCATTCTCCTCTCGGGATCTTGGGCACGCACGCACACGCGCCCGGCGTGAGTTTTAAGCCACCGGGTCCAGGACGTGAACCGCGGTCGACTACATGGGAGTCCAGCGACATAGCCATTATGCTAACTGCTGGTTCCCAAGTTAGATAGTTTTAAAGGTCACCTTTAACTGACTAGCAGGCAATATATTAGAGTAGAAGACTACGACTCAGAATTCTGTCTCTGGATTCATGTTGCTAGGATTCAAATCCCTGCTCTAACATATATTAGTAATGTGGATTGTGCTCACTTATTTAAGCTTCTGGACTTCAGTTTTCTCATCTGCAAAATGGAGATTATCAATAGTACTCACCTTATAGAATCCTCTGAAGATTTAGTGATATAACTAGTGTGAAAAATAAAGATAGAAAGATATAATGTGCCAAATTCTGTTAGGAATTTCATTGGGGATACACTTGTATAATTCTACGTGCTTTTAATGAAACTGATGGGTTTTTATATAGACTGACAAAATAAAAAAATATTGGAGCAAGTTTCTTCCTCTATATTTTGAAAGAGTTTCTGTTAATGTTTGTGTTATTTCTTTCTTTTTTTTTGGGGGGGGGAGATTTTCACTGTAGGGCGCGTGCGCTCGCCAGACAGACAGAGAGAGACATAGAGACAGAAAGCGAGAAATCACCCCCCAGGGGGGATGGTCACGCCACAATCCCTTCTCCTCCATTCTCCTCTCGGGATCTTGGGCACGCACACACACGCGCCCGGCGTGAGTTTTAAGCCACCGGGTCCAGGACGTGAACCGCGGTCGACTACGTGGGAGTCCAGCGACATAGCCATTACGCTAACTGCTGGTTCCCTGTTATTTCTTTCTTAAATGGTTGATGAATACTTGTGAAGCCATTTAGATGGGTCCACAGTTTGCTTTGTAGGAATGTCTTTAACTATGGTTTCAATTTCTTTAACAGATGTAGCGTTAATAATAGAGGAAAGTTATAATAATAGATCAACTTTCACATAGCTTCCCAGAAATCATCTGGAATGTTCATAAACATAAAATTTTAATCAATTCCCTTGAAGATTGGATTTGAGATGTTTCTATGTTGTCCAATCAATTGTCAAAGAGTCCAGGAGAACCTTTTCAGATGGCCAATTTATTCCCTAGGACATCCACTGACCTGTTCTGAGCCAGATAAGTGTGACATGTAACTTTGATTGATTGATTGATGGTAGCTTAATATAGATATGATAGGTAGGTGGTAGATGGATAAACAGATAAGATAGATAAGTAGATACACAGATACACAGACAGAAAGTGACCTGACTACTCAAGTTATAGAATTTTTCTGTTAGCATGGTGTTTTGATATCCTTAAAGGAATTCATATGAAGCATGTCTATGCAAAAAAGCTTAAAAATTACCTACTTCTTTTCAACAAATATTAAAGAGAAAACAGCAATATTCAGTACAGTACATAGTACTGTGAAAGCACAAAAGCAATTCAGGGCAACAGATCCTGTAGTCAAGAAGTAAATGGTTTTGCTGAGCACGTGTGATGTATGTACATGAAACACCCAGAAAACTATCAAGACGTCTATGGCCTTGGAAGCAGACAAGATGTTGAAGGAAGAGATAACAAACCTAAGCTCTTTGTTTTCAAAGAACACGTTGACTCCTCCGAATAGCTATGAATCTTCGGTGCCTTCATTGTGGAGACCTCATACTGGTCACTTCATGAATTCTCACAACTGTTTGCCAGAATTAGCTTCGCCATTTTACAGATGAAAGAAGTAGCACACATAATAGTTTAGAAATTGCCCAAAGCCACACTGTGATTTGCCCTGGAATGTTTTCATTTCTAAATTCCACGCATTTTTTTTTTGGAGAGGTTTTCTCTATAGAGCACGTGCACTTGCCAGACAGACAGAGAGAGACATAGAGACAGAAAGCGAGAAATCACCCCCAGGGGGGATGGTCACGTCACAATCCCTTCTCCTCCATTCTCCTCTCAGGATCTTGGGCACGCACGCACACGCGCCCGGAGTGAGTTTTAAGCCACCAGGTCCAGGACGCGAACCACGGTCGACTACGTGGGAGTTCAGCGACATAGCCATTACGCTAACTGCTGGTTCCCAATTCCACGCATCTTTTCTCACTATTTCATGCTGCCATTTCCGCTTCTCTAATTTGATTGCCCTTCGTGTATTTTCCTTAAAATAAAAATAATTCCACAGTAATTAGTGTGAATAGACAACCCTCAGAATGGGAGAGTATTTTTATAAACTATGCCTCAGATAAGGGACTGATATCCAGAATACAGAGGGAATTTAAGAGTTTTACCCAGAAGAAAATGATTAACCCAATTAAAAGATGGGAAAATGAGTTGAAGAAAAACTCTCTAAGGCAGACATACAAACAGCCAAAAAACATATGAAAAAAATGCTCAACATCCCTCATCATAAGGGAGATGCAGATCAAAACTAAAATGATATACCACCTAACCCCAGTCAGCGTGACAAAGATTAAAAAAAAAAAAAAAAGTTAAGTGCCAGCAGGGATGTGGCGAAAGGGGAACTCTCCTACATGGTTGGTGGGAATGTAAATTGGTCGAAACTACTGTGGATAATGATATGGGGGATATGGAGGTTCCTCAAAAACCTTCAAATAGAACTACCATATGATCCAGCAATTCCACTCCTGGATACATACCCAAGGGGCTGGAGAACACTTGGTGGGAAAAGCACTTTTATGTATATTGTGGTATTATTCACAATTGCTAAGACATGGAACCAACCCAAATGTCTACAAATACATGAATGGATTGAAAAAGTATGGCACATATACTCCATGGAATACTATTCAGCCATAAAAAAAAAACCTGGAATTTGCTAGGAAGTGGGTGAATATGGGAAATTTATTGCTGAATGAAGCAAGTCAGGCTATGAAACAGAGACATCGTATGTCTCCACTTAACATATACTGACTGTCCACACTCTATGGTAAAGATTGAAAGACTAGAGGACATAAAAGCATTGAAAACTACAGACACTGAGGACAAAGTGGAAGGGTCGTGGGAGAGGGGAAGAGTGTAGGAAAGGAAATCTGGGGGGAAAAGAGTGATAAGACATTAGTGGGACACAGGTATGGTTTATTATCTGTTGATGAGGACTCGTATAGTACTCTCAATTGGACTGGTCTGAGGCATATATCATGCTGTGTAAAGTCTCTTTATAATCTAAATGACATATAGCAATTGAATGTATAAATAATAAATAAATAAATATTAAAAATAAAAATAATTCATCTAGGCAGCTTATGTGACTGTGTCACTGGAAGCCTATAATTTGCAATACTAAATGCCAATTAATTGATTATCTGAAAAACTTACTGTAAAACTTGGATAATAGCAAAGAATATATGCACTATAAACATGTAATGGGACTTTATGAT
This sequence comes from Tupaia belangeri chinensis, assembly GCF_000334495.1. NCBI lineage: Eukaryota > Metazoa > Chordata > Mammalia > Scandentia > Tupaiidae > Tupaia > Tupaia belangeri. Next base: position 8,597,990 of record NW_006203430.1, read on the forward strand.
TCTCAGTCTCTTAAGGAAATCAAAGAAGAGAGATTTTTGAGCTTCTTTAAAATACAGCAATTCAGTAACTAAAAGGTCAATGGAATATATTGTTTTAAGCTGATTTGTCAAAGGATAGTATAGTTGGGGCCAGCAGGTGGCATGGTGGTTAAGGGCACTGGTCTCCCACATGGCCAACCACAGTTCAAGTCCGGGACCTGGTAGCCTGCTTTCTCACTCTCTCTCCCTTTCTCTCTCTCTCTTTCTCTCTCACTCTGTCCCTCTCTGGTCAAATTAAAAATAAATAGATAAATAAATAAAGTTAAATAAAATAATTATTTTTTTTAAAAAAGGAGTCAGTATAGTTGAATGCTTAAGTTCTGGTACTTTTAAATAAAGAAGGAATTAATTTTCTAAAAATGAATCTGTTTTATTGACATTTTTTCAGGGATAAACAATCTTGTTTTACAAATAAGAATTGGCTTTCAGATTTCTGATTCCAAAAGAAAAAAAGATACCAACTAGTGATCTAAGCACACATTAATATCAGAAAGTATTGAAGAAATGCCGACTGCTTTCAAACTTGCATTAAAAATGTAAAGCTGGCTGGGAACCAGCAGTTGGCGGAATGGCTATGTTGCTGGACTCCCAAGTAGTCGACCACGGTACGCGTCCCGGACCTGGTGGCTTAAAACTCACGCTGGGCGCGTGTGCGTGCGTGCCCAAGATCCCGAGAGGAGAATGGAGGAGAAGGGATTGCGGCGTGACCATCCCCCCTGGGGGTGATTTCTCGCTTTCTGTCTCTCTGTCTCTCTCTGTCTGTCTGGCGAGCGCACGAGCCCTATAGCGAAAATCTCTCAAAAAAAAAAAAAAATGTAAAGCTGGGACCAGCAGTTGGTGTAATAGCTATGTTGTTGAACTCCCAAGTAGCCGACTGAGGTTCGAATCCCAGACCCAGTGGCTTAAACTCACGCCGGGTGTGTGTGCGTGGATGCCCAAGATCCCGAGAAGAGAACAGAGGAGAAGGGACTGTGGCATGGCCATCCCCTCTGGGGGGTGATTTCTCGCTTTCTGACTCTCTGTCTCTCTCTGTCTTTCAGGTGAGCGCACACGCCCTACAGCAAAAACCTCTCAAAAAAAACAAACAAACAAAAAATGTAAAGCAGGCCAGCCAGCCAGTGGCATGGTGGCTAAGGCAGCTGGATATCATATGGTAAGGTTGGAGTCCGAGACCCAGCAGCTTGAAAACATACTGGGTGAGTAAGCATGAGTCCCCAAGGAAAAGTGGAAGAGAACGGATTGCTGCATGATCATTCCCCATGGGAGTCCTTTCTCACTACCCTCCATCCCCCACGTGTGACCTCTGGCAAACTGAAAAAAATATATATAAAGCAAAAAATCAGACAGAATTACGAAAAGTTTCTAATAGCTTTATCTATCATTTCAACAGAGCCAGTGTTAATTAAAGTAGTTGACTATAGTGAAGTCACTATAACTTTATCTGTAACTTCTCTTATGGTCCTTATCACTTCATATTTTGTTTTGAGAGGGAATGTTTTCAAACTAAACACATAAATCAGCCTGTAGATAAAAATAAAACTGTATGGACCTTGACTGCAACCGGAGAACAGTCAAATAGCAAGAGTTCCAACGTCTATAAAGCAACACAGATAAAAGCTCCGATTGCACATTGGAACTGGAAACCCTGATACCTTCATGTGCAATCATTTTAGATTCCATCTAATTTGCACACCAGCCTATAAAAATAAGGGGGGAGGGGGTAGCAAAAAGCCGCAGCAGCTGCTTTCCAAGTGCATCTTTAGTTTTAATGGTGCCCTCTAGTGGGCGATTTGAGAAGCAATCTGCCATTCTCCAGCTCAGATCAGTCAGTACTGAGCCAGCAGCAGCTCCTGAGAAGTAGCATCTAGGAGATGACATCTACACTGATGCTGATAAATATAAAGCGATTCACCTTGAGGAATAGGTTCAATGCAGGAAAACGCTGATCTATTTCCATATCTGACTTTAAGAAGAGATGTGTCATGGTGGTTAAGGCACTGGACTCCCACATGGCCAACCATGGTTTGAGTCCCAGACCTGATGACTTGTTTCTCTCTCTCTCTCTCTCTCTCTCTCTCTCTCTCTCGTGATGTCTCTCTGTCTCTTTCTGTCTTTCCAGCGAGTGCATGCGCCCTATAGCAAAAACCTCTCAAAAAAAAAAAAGAAAGAAAGAAAAGATAGAAAAGAGAGTGGGTGACCTCCTTGCCTTTGCACAAAGCTTGGTCTCTCTCTCTCTCTCTCTCTCTCTCTCTCGTGAGCACATGTGCTCTAAAGCAAACTTTAAAAATAATAATAAATAAAATAAAATTGAAAAACAAAGAGATGTGTCTAAGGGCTGTGCAGAGGGTCTGCTCTCCTGTAATTGTGAAGAGACAGAGCATTTCCCATCCCTCTGCACACTCCTCTCTTGCATACCAAGCAGTGACTTGTGGCAGCATGCACACCTTGGTCCCAGTGTCTCCCTGGGGTCTGCTAAGTCACTGCTGTCAACACTACATCAACAGAACTAGCCTCTTCGGGTTTCTGAAATATAGCATGCTTGGAAATCAGAAATGCATTTTTAATAACAAACTCAAGAAAAATAATAAAAGGAGCTTAAGAGAAAAGACCTATGGGAAAAGCACTTCAGAAGATTGTTCATTCATTTTAGCTTGGCATTTAAAGTCCTCTGTCACTTGGTCAAATATTAGCTATTCCCAAATGTAACTGCACATCAGAATTACTCAGGGTGCTGTAAAATTAGTTTTCTTGAGCCCAAATTCTAAACCTATTCAGTAAGAACCTGGTGCTTTAGTCCCAGTGTCTTTAATTTAAGTAATTATTAATGTATTTATTCTTTTTTTTTTTTAGTTTTTGTCATAGAGTGTGTGCCCTCACCAGAGAAAAACAGAGAGGAGCAAAGTGAGAAATCACCCAATGGGGGAGGTAGCCATGCTGCAATCTCTTCTCCTCTATTCCCCTCTTGGGAATTTGGGCATGCACACACATGTGCACAGCATGATTCTCAAGCTGCTGGGTCTGGGACTCGAGCCATGATCAGCCATGTGGGAGTCCACTGCCTTAACTACCATGCCACCTACTGGCCCCTTTCATTTTTATTTTATAAAAATTTGCCAATAGCTCTTATGCAATTATCCAAAAATGCCTCTTCAATTTTGCCATCCATAAGACTCCTAGATATACCTTTTCTGATTTATCTGCCATCTCTTTATCAGGCTTTCCCCCCATCACCATGCATACCCTTAAAACTCTCTCAATCATATTTATTGTTATGAACTGAATTTTTGTGTCCACATCCTTCCCCTAATCCATATGTTGAAGCCCTAACCCCAAGATGACTATATTTGGAAAGAGGGCCTTTGTGGGAATGGCTAGGATTAGATGAGATCTTGAGAACTGAGCCCTCATGGTAGAATCAGTGGCCTTATAAGAAGAGACCAATGCCAGCCCATGGCCTGGTGGTTAAGGGAGCTAAATCCAACATGGCTGACCATACAACTGAGTCCCAAACCCAGCACTGGGCATGTGTGTGTGCATGCCCAAAGTCCTGACAGGATGGAGAATTGGCAGAGAAGGGATTGCTATGTGACCATGCCCCACTGGGGGGGGGATGCTTTCTCTCCCTTCCTCTCTCTCTCTGTCTCTCTAGTGAGCACACATACCCTCTGACCAATAAAAATAAGAAATTGTAGAAGGGCTAACTAAATAAAGAGAAGACAGAAACAATATGGATATTAGCATCTGCAGAGAGCTAGACCAGCCTTAGCACTGGTGGGACAATGGGAAAAGCGGGCATAACCAGAGTTATAGGGGAAAGACTGTCCATGGCAAGTTGTGACCACAGAGTCTGCCCAGAAGGAGCAGATGACAGTCTGCCTCCCTCTCTCATAGAATAAATAAACTCTTTCTTAAATTATAATTCTATGAAGTATAAAAATAGATTCACCTAATCTACTGCCTTTTTCCCCATATTAATATTCAAGGGTCAACCCATAGCCTGTTGGTTAAAGTGGCTGGATCCCACAAGACCAACTACATGGTTTAGGTCCCAGACTCTACAGCTTGAAATACATGACCCTGGGGCTGGCAGGTGGCATGGTGGTTAAGGACACTGGACTCCCACATGGCCAACCACAGTTCAAGTCCTGGACCTGGTGGCTTGCTTCCTCACTTTCCCGCTCTCTCACTGTCCTTCTCTGGTCAAATAAAAGTAAAATAATTAATTTTTTTTATAAAAGTGAATACATGACCCTACAAGTGTATTGTAAATAAAAAATACTTGGAGACTTTACTTTTACTCTTTTATATATTTTTATGGATATCTTATCCTAAATATGGACAGATTTCCTGTGTTATTCTCTAAGAATTGGTGGCTGCCGTTGAGCGAACTAAACCAGACTTTGAATGATACACGTTGTATATCCCTATTCAATTTGTACTGAGGGTCTGAAAAAGAAAAAAAAAACAACAACAGAATTGGTGACTATTAACTATTTACCAAGTCCTAGGCTAGATGCAACAGATTTATATATAAATAAGACACAGTCAAAAGGGGAACCCGCAGTTAGCGTAATGGCTATGTCACTGGACTCCCACGTAGTCAACCGCGGTTCGCGTCCCAGACCCGGTGGCTTAAAACTCACACCAGGCGCGTGTGCGTGCGTGCCCAAGATCCCGAGAGGAGAATGGAGGAGAAGGGATTGCGGCATGGCCATCCCCTCTGGGGGGTGATTTCTCGCTTTCTGTCTCTAAGTCTGTCTGTCTGGCGAGTGCATGCGCCCTATAGTGAAAATCTCCCTCTAAAAAAAAAAAAAGACACAGTCCTAGAAGTCCATATTCTCATAGGGGGATCAGACATGTCAAGACATATTAAATATCTGCCAAGTTAAGGAAAATAATAAATGAGGTAAAGGACTAGTGGTAAGGTACAGGAATCCTGGGGTCAAGATCTAGTATGGATAGGAAACAGGGACTAGGGGTTCAGAGCCGGTCCTAAGATTTAATATGATATTTCTTTAGAAGACAAAAATTCTTAGCAAGCTCATCACATGAATTCATTTGGTGTACCTTGCCTTTTGCATGTAATAGACTGAGCAGATTTACCATACCATGGGGAAAATACTGTGCCCAGAGTCAGGGGATGGATTTGTCAATTAGAGAGACTACCATTCTTGGGCAATCCCATGGTTTCATTAAGCACTAGGATCCTATTGGAATTGCAGTTGTATGGCTGCTTCGTATCTGCATTCTTCTAAGTGTTTGTGGAACTTTCCTGAATACTTTCCTGATAATATTCTACAGAGCAAAGTCTGCCAATCAAATAGCATGAGAGTGTGTTCTGTAGTTACTTGTTAACATATAAATGGCACTTGAGAACAAAAGTTCAAAATTCATGTTGTTCTAGGCATTCATTTTTTAAAAAGGCTGGCCAGCAGGTGGCATGGAGGTTAAGGGGGCCGGATCCCACATGGTTGACTCCACGGTTCAAGTCTCATATCTGGAGGCTTGGAAATCACACCAGGTGCATGTGCATGCATACCCAAAATCCCAAGGGGAGAATGGAAGAGAAGGGACTGTGGAATGGCCATCCACCTGGAGGGTGATTTCTTGCTTTCTCCGCACACTGGGTGCATGCCAAAACCCCAACAGAATGATGACATAGAGAGAAATTGCAGCGAGACCACAACTCACTGGGAAGCGCTTTCTCCCTCTCCCTATCTGTCTCTGTCTTTTTCTGGCAAGTACATGCACCCTTTGGCAATTTTTTTTAAAAAATCAGAAACGATCTATGTATTAAGTAACCTGCTTTTGTTCTCAGGATTGTGGAATTGAAAGTCCATCATGGAAAAAAAAAAAGAGGAAAAAAGAATAAAAAAACCACAGGGACCAGTGGTTGGCATAATGGCTCTATCACTGGACTCCCATGTAGTCGGCCGCGGTTTGAGTCCTGGACCCAGTGGCTTAAACTCACGCTGGGCACATGTGCATGTGGGGCTAAGACCCCGAGAGAAGAATGGAGGAGAAGGGATTGTGCTCTCTGTCACTCTCTGTCTTTCTGGCAAGCACACAGGCACCCTATAGCAAAAACCTCTCCAAAAACAAAAAAAAAGAAAAGAAAAGAAAAGAAAAGAAAGTCCGTGAAATTGATAGACTGATTGCTTTGCATACACTCTGTTCTGCTACCAACTAGCAGTCACCTTTAGCTCCCTTCACCCATAACCTCACTCAACCTCTCAGGCTCCTCAGTACTACCAACGGTCCAACCTGACATCCAGAGCCACGGGACAGCAGCAGTCTACACAGACATACGAGATCACCTAGTTCAACCCCCAAACCTATCAGTGTGAGAACTATCAGCCTGAGCATCTCCAGATCATTTGCAGAGCTAGGCCCTTTCTTCTGCACCTCTTCGTTTCCTCTTTTAATTCGTTCATTCAGTCTTAACCAGGAGTCAGTGCCAGGTCCCTGGGAGGAGCCAGTGAACAAGACAGAGTCTCTGCCTTCTGAGAGCTTGCAGTCTAATAGGGAAATTAAACAAGCCAGGCACATGTGCGTGCATGCCCCAAATCCTGACAGGATAGACAAACAGACAAATGCACCCTCTAACAATAAAAAAAAAAATTGGGGGTACCAGCAGTTAGCATAATGGCTATGTCACTGGACTTTCATGTAGTCAACCACGGTTTGCATCCCTGACCCGGTGGCTTAAAACTCACGCCAGGCACATCATGTGTGTGCATGCCCAAGATCCCGAGAGGGAAATGGAAGAGAAGGGATTGCGGCGTGACCATCCCCCCTGGGGAGTGATTTCTCGCTTTCTGTCTCTCTCTGTCTGGTGAGCACACGCACCTTATAGCAAAAACCTCTTCAAAAATTAATTAATTAATTAATTAATTTAATAAAATAAATCAGGACTAGCAGACAGCATAATGGTTATGTGCTGGACTCCCATGCAGTAGACTACTGTTTGAGTCCTAGACCTGGCAGCTTAAAATTCACGCTGGACGCATATGCGTACGAGCCCAAAATCCCGAGAATGGAGGAGAAGGAATGGCAGTGTGGCCATCCCTCCCTTGGGGGGAGGGTAATTTCTCACTTTCTGTCTTTCTGGCCAGCACATGCACCCTATAGCAAAAATCTCTCTTAAAAAAAATAATAATAATTAACTAATTAATTTAAAAGCACCCATGGTTGGGGTGGGAGGACTGGCAACATCTGCTTTGTAAATTGATTGAAACGTTATGAAATGCCCTCATATACAAGACCCTTTTATTTGCCAAACATCAAAGTGTCCATCCTTGCATTCAAGGGCCTGTTCCTAAACCACAGACAAAAATGAAACCTGGTAGAACCCAGGTTACACCTCCCACCCAGGGTATCTCCATTAATGGTATCACTCGTGGGTTAAATAGAAAGCACTTATCAAACCAACGGTGACTAGGGTGCTCTGTGGACCTATAAAATGTAGAAGTTCAGTGAGACTCAATGTGAACATGAGCTAATTTCAGGCAACTGCCTCGCAGCCATCAAAAATACCAAATGCAATGGAGCACCATATTGTGGATCCTGCCTGCTCATGTGCATGCTCCAGTGTCTCATTGGACCTCACTTAAAAAGACAAGTTGAGGGGGGCCAGCAGGTGGCATTGTGGTTAAGACGCTGGAATTCCCACATGGCCAACCACGGTTCAAGTCCCAGACCTGGTGGCTTGCTTTCTCGCTCTCCCCTCTCTCTCTCTGTCTTTCTCTGGCAAAACTCATGTGAAATAATAATAATAATAATAAATTAAATAATTCTTTTTAAAAAATAAAAAAAGACAAGTTGAGGGACCAGCAGTTGACGTAATGGCTATGTCACTGGATTCCCATGTAGTCAACAATAGTTTGAGTCCCAGACCCGGTGGCTTAAACTCACGCCGGGCGTGCATGTGTGTGTGCCCTAGATTCCGAGAGGAGAATAGAGAAGGGATTGCAGTATGGCCATCCCCCCCGGGGGATGATTTCTCACTTTCTCTCTCTCTGTCTCTCTCTGTTTTTATGGTGGAACACACATGCCCTATAGCAAAAACTTCTCTAAAAAAAAAAAAAAATGACAAATTGATATACAAAGTGAGACTGTCAAAATGGAGACAACAGAGCATTAAACCAAGTGTAAGGCCCTCTGGGTAAAGGGCTCTGTGCTTCTCAGGTTACACCCCACCTCCCATGAAGCTGGCATTACTGTGGAGGAGGCTCTACAGCAGGTACCACCCCAGGCAAAGGAAAGGTGGACCCCTCTGCACACCAAGTGGGTCTGGAAGTGGCAGAGGCAACCCTCAGGCATCCACCTAGAGGTTCCTATCCCAGTCCTCTAGGTCCCAGATTTTTCACACCAGGGCACTGACCTTCACACAACAAACAGGCCTTGACTGAGCATTCAAACATCTCTGGAGTTCTCCAACACTCGCTAGAGGCCTTCAACTCATATATTTGAGAGATATATCAGCCCTTTACAGAAGAGGGCCTAGAAGCTCTCACCAAGCATCCTGGCTTACCTAGGCCTCAACTGTCTGTCAATGACTGCAGGAACCTTCCATTTGTCAGTACCCTCCTGCGGGGTGTTAATGCAGATTGAGAGCAACCATTTACCTCTGCTCTCTGTGAGCAATGTTCCCTGACATTCTAAGTGCCTTCATCATCGCATCTGCCATGGCATTCCCCTCCACTGGGGCGTTTTTGTAAAGCTCGTATAAAATGGACAGTAGCCGACCACCTACCTGTGTCCCACTCCACCCCTCGCCAACCTGCCCTTCTGCCCAAACCCCTATTTCGCCACCTGTTTTCTCAGAGTTTTCTTGCTACCATTCGCTAGTGAGGGTTCTCTTTAAAGGAGACACCAAGATGGGATTGAACTGTAAGGATTATAATCGAAGACATGACTGTAGGTGAGAAAACGGTGAGAGAGCCAAGTGACTTAGTCTATTTGTACTGCTATAACAAAATACCAGAGACTGGGTAATTTGTAAGAAGAAACTGTTCCTAAGGCCGGGAAGTCCATGGTGAAGGTATCGGTAGGCTTGGTTTTCTGCTCAGAATGGCTCACCACTTCCAAGATGGCACCTTCATGCTGCATTTTCCAGAGGAGAAAAATGCTATATCCTCAAAAGGCAGAACACAGGGAACCAGCAGTTAGCGTAATGGCTATGTCGCTGGACTCCCACGTAGTCGACCGCGGTTCGTGTCCTGGACCCAGTGGCTTAAAAAACTCACGCCGGGCGCGTGTGCGTGCGTGCCCAAGATCCCGAGAGGAGAATGGAGGAGAAGGGATTGCGGCGTGACCATCCCCCCTGGGGGGTGATTTCTCGCTTTCTGTCTCTATGTCTCTCTCTGTCTGTCTGGCGAGCGCACGCACCCTACAGTGAAAATCTCTCCAAAAAAAAAAAGGCAGAACACAAAAATGTCAAAGGGAGCAACTCTCTTCACCAAGCCCTTTTACAAGGAACTCAAACAAATTCGCGAGGGGATCCATCCTCCTCTGACTGACCTCCTAGAGGCTTCTATCTCTGAATACTGATGCAGTGGCAATTAAGTTCCAACATGAATTTTGGAGAGGACAATGACACCCAAACCATGGCACTGAGGAAGGCTGGAGATCTACCAGAAGGAGGAGGGAGGGAGGGAGGGGAGGGCTGTGGAGACACTCTTGACTTTGAGTCTAAGGAGTTGGTGAGGCGTCAGGAACAGGCCTGCCTTGGTGTCCCTGCTTTGGAGTCACTGCCTCTCTGTCTCTCTGTTTTTATGGTGGAGCGCACGTGCCCTATAGCAAAAACTTCTCCAAAAAAACACAAGTTCATATACAAAGTGTATATCATCCCAGTCCCTGGGAGGCATGGTCTAGCCCAAATCCAGCAATGTGAGGATGTGCTCAATAGGAAAGAGATCACATTTCCCCTAAAAGCTCAGGCTTTCTCTAACCCAGTATCTCTGTTCTCCAAACCTTGACTTCTTTTCTGGGTCTCAGGAGGGAAACATGGACCCTGTACAGGATCTCTGATGCCCTGGACTCCTTCTGCCTTCACAGAATATTCAAGAACAAGGTGCACAGCCCCAGCCACAGCTTTGTAATGAAGCAGTTTCTCCCCACTGTGACCTCTTGCGTCTGGTGAGACATGACTTCAAGCTAATCCTCACCCACACTCCCTACATGAAAAACACCTCTCACCCATGTGCCTTCACGTGCTTGTTGTAAGTTGCCTTATTTCTAAACCTGTGTCCACACTCCTGAAAGCCCCAGGCCTCTCTCCAGTGTGTGTTCCTGTGTGTGAGACTTGACTTACTGGGATAGCCTTGTCCACACCCCTTGTACACAAAACGTTTCTCTCCTAGGTGTGTCATCTGGTATCTGAGTAGATTTGCCTTCCAGCTAACCTAAGTTCACACTGTTGCCCATGCAGGCATCTCCCTGAATATGTCCTCTGGTGTCTGGTGAGGCATGACTTCAAGATGAAGCCTCGCCCACACTGCATGCACAAAAAGTGTTTCTCACCTGAGTGTGTCTTCGAATGCATGTTGTAGGATGACTTGTACATCAACCTCTACCACACTCCCAGCACCCGTAAGGCTTCTCTCCTGGGTGTGTTCTCTCAGGCTCGCCCATACTCTGCACACAAAAGGCTCTTTTCCTGAGTGTGCTCTGGTGTGTTACAAGGTATGACTTCTCAATAAAACCTCATCCATGCTCACTACAGACAAAAGACTTCTCCTCTGAGTGTGTCCTCTGGTGTCTGAGGAGATTCCCCTTCAGGCTAAAATGCTGCTCACACTGCCTACACACGAAGGATCCCCCCTGGCTGTGTCCTCTGGTGGGAAATGAAGTGTGACTTGCTGGTAAAGCCTCACCCAAATTCCCTGCACAGTAGGGCTTCTCTCCTGTGTGTTTCCTGTGCGTGGTGAGGAAGCACTTATGACTGTAGGGTCTGGCCGCACTTCTGACACTCAAGAGCCTTCTCCCCTGAGCGTCCCTTTGAGTGTAGGATCATTTATCCCTTTGTCCACATTCCTGGCATCCAGAAGGCTTCTCTCCCAAGTGTGTTCTTTCACGCTCAGTGAGGTTCGACGTATTGGTATAGCATCATCCATACTGCTGACACACAACAGGCTTCTCCTCTGAGTGTGTCTTCTGGTGTCTGAGGAGATTTCTCCTCAGGCCGATGCTCGCCCACAGTCACTGCCCACGGGGCCTCTCTCTGATGTGTATCTTCTGGTGGGAAACTAACACTGACTCTTCATCAAATTCCTGAGGACAATTCATGCACATAAATATCTTCTGCTTGGGTTATGCTTTTTTTGTTAGAATTATTTATCTAATTTTATGTATGTATGTATTTATTTATTCTAATTTGCTATAGCACATGCACGCTCACTCAAGAGAGACAGAGAGAAAGAGAAAGTGAGAAAGCAAGCCACCTGGTCCAGGACTCCAACCATGGTTGACCATGTGGAAGTCTAGCACCTTAACCACCACGCCATCTACTGGCCCTGAGACATGCTTTTTCATGTGTGAGTATCTTAGCCTTCTGACTATGGTCTGGCCCACCCTCTGTGCACTTCAAAGTTCTCCTTGAATTTCCTATTCCTTTTAATAGGTAATCTATTTCTTTAGGATTTTCCTTCAAGGCTTGACTGGGCTGTGTTCCTACCAGTCTGATTCTTCCATTTGAACTTTCTGGTTGTCCTATAGCTGGGCTAGAAAATGCCCTTGGAGTCTGCCTCTCCTCCCTAAACAAGGCCTTAGAGCTTTGGTCTTCCTCTAGCCCTTCTACTGCATCACCCTGACATCTCCGGTCAGAAGACTGCTGCCTTTGCTGCTGCTGTTCCTTCTGCTCCACCAGACCAGGCTCCCCAGGCCGCAGCATTCTCTGAATGTGAGCCTGGAAACATCAGTGCAGGGTGACTGCGTGTGTCTGCAGAGGACGTACTGACTGGAGAAGGCCAGCGGGCAGCAGGGACAGAGGTGGATCTCTGGCTTTGGTTCTGCTAAAGAGAAAAACTTGTCAGTCACAGAAGTCAGAGTTGAGGCCTCCGGGCGTCAGCTTGTATTCTGATGAGCTGGGCCCCACCACTCAGCACACACTCCAAGTCGCACGAAGACTGCCCTTGTGGGACATGTGTTTCCATTCCATTATGACACATTACATCTCTTTAAAACAGAACACACACGCTACAAAAAGACTTCCTCTACAGCCGACTTCCTAAATCGCAGCTGGAGTATCTAAAATACCAGTCCATCAGAAAAGTCATGACATGTTTTTCCGTGTTTTTCTATTCAAAAATGCATCATAACTTTTCCAAAGACCAATATAAGCCTAATCCTGTTGCTTTCCAGCTTGGTCACTGCAGCGGCTTCCATGTCAGTATCAACTGAATCTTTTTTATTGCCAAAGGGCACATGCACTTGCCAGAGAGATGGGTGGGGGGTGGAGGAGGGTGTAAAAGCACCCCCCCAAGGGGGATGCGGTGATGCCCCAATCCTTTTTATCCTCCATCCTGTCAGGAAATGGAGCACACATACACATACCTAGCATGTTCTTCAAGCCACTGGGGCCAAGACTTGAATTACGGTCCACCATGAAGAGTCTGGCTCCCTGTGCACAGGGCTTAACCACTATGCCATGGGGCTGGTCCCCAAACAGATTCTTAGCATGGACCTCGCCTCCCCCATCACTCTGACCTCAGCTCTTACCCCGCTCTGACCCCTTCCACTGACCCTGACCTAGGTTGTTTCCACCCCTTGAACACATCTGACTGAAGGTCTATGTGTGTGTTCTTCCTTCTGCTAACATGGATTTGCTTGCTTGTATGTCTGTTTCTCTGAATTCTGTTCAAATGTCACTTCCTCAGACTCCTGATGTCCACCCTGTGTAACGACTTTGCCTTCATTCATACTCCACTGTCCTAACACCAGCTCATGTGCTTACCTGAAATATATTCTTCCTCGCATTTGCCCCCTCTGATACCACACATGTGGGAGGCATGCATACATGCACATGTGTGTATGTGTTGCTTGTTATTTCCTGTCTATAAGAGTGCTTGAAGTTTTGGAAAAACAGTAATTTCAGGAGCATTCAGTGCTGTATCCACAGGTCGCAGAACAGAAATTAGCAAAGAATAGAAAAATCAAATGGTAATGTATAAAAAAAAAAAATGAATGTGGTTATAAATAAAATATATGTCCATGCTGTAGGGACTTTTTTAAAAGTAAATGAAAGAAAAAAAAATTGGTTGAAAAGAGTTGCCCTTGGGGTATTTACACAATTGTACAGCAGAACTGCAGAGGACCAGAGCCATCATGTCAGTAACTCCTTCATCTGTCCATGCCAAGTGGATCGTGGGGAAAGTGATTGGGACAGCAATGCAAAACACTGCTACAGTGAAAGTGACCAGGCTTGTTCTGAATCCCTACTTATTAAAGTATTTTAATAAGAGAAAAACCTACTTTACCCACGATGCCCTTCAGCAGTGCACAGTCGGGGATATTGTACTTCTCAAAGCTTTACCTGTTTCACGAACAAAGCACATGAAACATGAACTGGTTGAGATAGTTTTCAAAGTTGGAAAAGTCATAGATCCAGTGACAGGAAGATCCTGTGCGGGAACTCCCTACCTGGAGAGTCCAGTCAGTTAGGAAACCATCCACCTAACCAGAACTCTAGAACTCAGTATCTCTTCAATATGTGAAGGAGAATTGGAAGGAACCAAAGGGAAAGATCGACATGTTCACCTTACGGTTAAAGAAAAATTTCTCAGTTTTATCATAAACTACCCAGTTACTCTTGTGGTATATTACTAAATAACTAAAGTCAAAGAAGAACCTGTTATAATTTTTCATAAAGAGTTATGGTCACATTTCAAATGTTCTTTTTAGTAAACATGCATTTGCGTTCACTAAGTGTACCAAGCAATCTGCCACATTATTTCGTAAGCATACTGTTTTAGAAGATAGATTGGGTTTGTTTGTTACTTTTTCATTCAAGGGAATCTTGAATTAGAACTCTTATTTTTGGGAGAATACCTTTTTTTTTTTGGAGAGATTTTCACTATAGGGTGCATGCGCTTGCCAGACAGACAGAGACATAGAGACAGAAAGCGAGAAATCATCCCCCAGGAGGAATGGTCACACCACAATCCCTTCTCCTCCATTCTCCTCTCGGGATCTTGGGCACGCACGCACACGCGCCCGGTGTGAGTTTTAAACCACCGGGTCCAGGACGCGAACCGCGGTTGACTACGTGGGAGTCCAGCGACATAGCCATTACAATAACTGCTGGTTCCTGGAGAATACCTTTTGATATAAACAGATAAACCCCGTTAAGCAATATTTTTATTCTATATTTTAAATAAATTTAATGTTTCTCTGATTTAATCAGTTCTAAAGGGAGATAATTAACATGCTTGTAAGTCAGACTTTTTCAGATTAAGCCATATTAATAAGAATGTTGACATGATGGAAATAAAATTTAAAGTTCTAAAAAAAAAAGAAAGAAAAAAATTGCTCTTGATAAGACAGCTGGAAGGTATTTTGAAAATATTGGTTTTTACTTCTGTAAGTTGCTCATCATTAAATGCAAACTGTGTACATGAAATTTTTTTAAAAAAATACCCACAACAACCAAAAAATCAGCCAGCAGGTGGCATGAATGTTAAAGGCAACTGGATCCCCTATGGCTTACTGCACAGTTCAAGTCTCAGACCCGCAACTTGAATGTCAAGCTCAGCACATGTGTGTGCATGCCCAAAGTCCTGAGGGGAGAATGGAGAATGGATTGCAGTGTGGACATCCCCACTGGGGGCATGGTTTCTCTCTTTCCATCTCTCTCTCTCTGTCTCTCTCTCTCTGGTGATTGTAGGCATCCTAACACAAAAATCTAAAAAGAAAAAAAAAAGAAAGAAAAGAAAAGAGAAGAAACATCCAAAACTAATATAAAAGTTAATAGTATCCATCTCTGGAGAAAAATATTTACACGTGGATGGACAATAACAACAAAAAATACTGTTCTTGAGGCCAGCAGGTGGCTTTATGGTTAAGGTGTTGGACTCCCCACATGGCTGACTACAGTTTGAGTCCTGCAACTGGTAGTTTGAAACACACTGGGCATGTGTGTGTGTGTGTGTGTGTGTGTGTGTTCCCAAAATCCCAAGAAGAGAATGGAGGAGAAGGGAATTATGATGTGACCATCCCCCTTGGAGGTGGTTTCTCACTTTCTCGCTCTCTGTCTCTCGGGCTAATGCACACGCCCTATAGCAAAAATCTCTCTGAAAATAAATTACTGCTCTTTATGACTAAATAAAAGTAAATGTTCATATTAAGAAATGAATCATCACAGTGGAAATAGAACCGACAAACGGATAGAAAACAGCACTGGTCTGTGTGACACTGAGTGTGCTTATTATCCAGGAAAAAGATGATAAAACTTGTCAGATGTATGATAATATGAGTTTTTATTTCATCTACAGCATTTTTTAATTGCCAGGGGGTACATGCACTCACCAGTAAAAGACAGAGACAGAGACAGAGGAAGGGAGAAAAGCACACCCCCGTGTGGTGCCATCATGCTGCAATCCCTTCTCCATTTCTCTATTTCGTGGGGATTTTGGGTGCTCACGCGTCTGCACCCTGCATGTTTTCTGAGCTCCTGGGCCAGGACTTAAACGGTGGTTGGCCATGCAGGATCCAGGTCATTTTATCGCTAGGCTACAGAGCCAGCCAAGCATTTCTGATTTCATTCAGAGAATGGAGTTCTACGTCTGCTGCTCTCGTAAAGTTACAGGTCTACTTAGAGCAGCCTTATTTCAGCACTGCCCATGTAAATCCCAGCTTCCACACCTGCCTTGAAGCGGCTCTGTCATCACGCCAGCACCCTCACTTAGGAGTCAAGGAAAATATTGACATATACTCACTTATTTGTATGAGAATTAAGTTTTAACAAATTGAGCGTTGACATTACGTTAAACATTCACACTCTGGGAAGTTGGTGACAGACAAGAATCCTCTTTTTTTTCATTCACTGACAGATAAGTCAACAAGCAACCGATCTTGGAGTGAGAGGAAGGAGTTGTTATGGACTAACTATGGTGTTACCCCCAAATTCCTATGTTGAACCCCTAACCCCCAGTGTAATGAAGCAGCACCTCAGGGAGGTAAGTACTTAGATGAGACGTGAGGGTGAGCCCTGTGAAGGGACTGATATGTCTCATGATAAGAGGAGAGAACAGAGTTCTGTCTCTGCCGGCAAAAACAGAGAAAGTGGCTGTCTGCAAGCCGGGATGAAGGCCCTTAGCAGGAGCTGCATGTTCCAGTGCCCTGACCTGAGCCGTCACAGCCTCCAGAACTGTGTAAAATAAGATCTGGTACTTACCCACCCTGTCTATGGTATTTTGTTCTAGCAGCTTGAACTAAGAAAGGAATCCCTTCCTGCCCTAGCAATTGCTTGAGGGGACCCATCATTCATCTGAAACCAAAGTTGTCACACAGGTGAGAGCTCTATGACTCCAGCTCCAAATCTCTTACAGGGATGGTGCATAGGGGCAGTTGGGAGGCTTGGGATAAGAAGGACTCATGCGGTCTGAATGAATCTGCCTCTTTTGAAGAAAATAGCTAAAGTCAGTAAAAATAACTATAAATGAGCCGTTAATCTTTTAACAGTGAATACACTGTGTAATTCTATTTACATGAAGTTCTTTTTTTTAAAAGGATCATTTATTTAATTCCATTTGGGTTTTTTTTGTTTTTGTTTTTGTTTTTGTTTTTTACCAGACAGAGACAGAAAGAAAGAGAAAAATGGAAAGTGAGAAAGCAAGCTGCAGGACCAGCAGTTAGCATAATGGCTATGTCGCTGGACTTCCATGTAGTCGACCATGGTTTGAGTGCCCGACCCAGTGGCTTAAACACGCCGGGCGTGCGTGCCCAAGATCCCAAGAGGAGAATGGAGGAGAAGGGATTGCAAAGTGGCTATCCCCCTGGGGGGTGATTTCTCACTTTCTGTCTCTCTGTCTCTCTCTGTCTTTCTGGCGAGAGCACATGCCCTATAGCAAAAACCTCTTAAAAAAAAAAAAAAAAAAGTTGTAAAGATGCCCGAAAAAAAAAAATGGTAGCCAGTTGGCGAAAGGTCAGGTAAAAAAGGCAGGGGAAAAAAAAGATCAAAACCCC
>NW_006203430.1:8615253-8622118 GCF_000334495.1 Tupaia belangeri chinensis
TATGTCCCTGGACTCCCACGTAGTTGACTGTGGTTCAAGTCCCGGACCCGGAGTGGCTTAAATACGCCGGGCGTGCGTGCCCAAGATCCCAAGAGGAGAATGGAGGAGAAGGGATTGCAAAGTGGCTATCCCCCTGGGGGGTGATTTCTCACTTTCTGTCTCTCTGTCTCTCTCTGTCTTTCTGGCGAGAGCACATGCCCTATAGCAAAAACCTCTTAAAAAAAAAAAAAAAAAAGTTGTAAAGATGCCCGAAAAAAAAAAATGGTAGCCAGTTGGCGAAAGGTCAGGTAAATATGGCAGATGAAACAGAAGTCCATAGCCCAATGTGCTCAACTTTTGAAGTATTGTTTGTGCGACATGTGGTTGGGCATTGTAGTGGAGAAGAACTGGCCCCATGTTTTGTTTGTTTGTTTGCTTGTTTGTTTTAGTCATAGGGCACACGCACTTACCAGAGAGAGAGAGAAAAAATGAGAAATCACTCACACACACACACCCAAGTGGACCGCCATGCTGCAGTCTCTAACATTTCCCTCTCGGGATTTTGGGCACACACGCACATGCACCTGGGGTGATTTTCAAGCCACTGAATTCAGAACTTGAACTGCAGTCAGTCATGTGGGAGTTCAGTGTCTTAACCACCATGCCACCTGCTGGCCCCCAAGAAGAACGTGGCCTGTCTGTTAACCAATGCCAGCTGCAGACGTTGCAATTTCCAGCACATTTCATCTATCTGCTGAGCATATTTCTCAGATGTAATGGCTTCACCCGCACTCAGGAAACTGTATCGGATCAGACCTGACCAAACAATGAGCATGACCTTTTTGTGGTGCAAGCTTGGCTTTGAGACATGCTTTGGAGCTTCTTTTCAGTCCAGCCACTGAGCTGGTTGTTGCCAGTTGACGTATAAAATCTACTTTTGATTGTACGTCACAATCTAAGAAATGGTTCACTGTTGCATAGAATAAGCAAAGACACTTCAAAACAACTTTTTTTTAAATTTTAGATCAGCTCAGGAGGCACCCATTTATAGAGCTTTTTCACCTTTCCAATTTGCTTCAAATGCCCAATGGCCATAGACTGGTAGACACTGAGTTCTTCGGCAACTTCTCATGTAGTTGGGAGAGGATCAGCTTCACTCATTGCTCTCAGTCGGTCGTTGACGTCTAATGGCTGGCCACGATGCTCCTCACCCTCAAGGCTCTCATCTCCTTTGCAATACTACTTGCACCAGCCCTGCCCTGTACGTTCATTAGCAGTTCCTGAGCCAAATGTCTCGCTGATGCTGCGATTTGTCTCCACTGTCTTACAACTCATTTTAAACTCGAGTAAGAAAATTGCACAAATTTGCTTTTTGTCTAGCATTATTTCCACAGTCTAAAATACATAGGAAATAAACAGCAAGTAATTAGTAACAAAAAACATAAAGTGAGAAATGCACATTCAAGTGGCGTATAACATAACCACATTTATTTAAGAATGTATCCAATACGAAATGACAAGTTTCAACCACGTAAAATTGCAATTACCCTTATACCATCCTAATATGTAGGTAGATCTCAGAATATAACCAAAAAATAGGTTCACTGGATGTGCTACAAGCAAGACAGAAAATCAATCATGTAATCCCTGCCATAACTGAGGCCATTTCATCCACATGAAAACTACAAATACAGAGGCCAGCAGCAGGCAGCATAATGGTTAAGGAGCTGGACTTCCACGTGGACAACCACAGTTTGAGTCCCAGACCTGGTGGATTGCTTTCTCATGTTCCCTTTCTCTCTCTGGTCAAATTAAATAATAATAATAAATAAATAAGTAAAATTAAAAAGTCTGACAAAAAAGAAAAATACAAACACATCTCTAGATCTCTGTGCACTTGTACACAAAGAGACAGAACCACAGGGAGCTCTGTGTAGGAGAAAAGAGCCAAGACTTAAAGGGGCCACACAGGGAAGGAGAAGGGAAATGACAAAGATTAAGGCCAGGCCAGTCTAAACTAGGCAGACGAGTTTAGACTGCCAGAAGAACGCTGTGAAAGCATTGTGTGGAGTGTTTGCTCATTGTCAAGGGGGCAAAAGGGAGCTTGAGAGGAAAGACCAAAACAAAACAGTAAGATTCAAACCCATTCTCTCTGAACAATATTCATCCCCAGGAATATTTCTCTTCTGTGAATATTGGTGTTCTGAGGATTGTTCTGTTTTCTTTTTTTAATTTGCCAGAGAGCATGTGCCAGAAAGAGACAAAAAGAGGTACAGGGAGAAAGCATCCCCCAGTGGGGCGTGGTCATGCCACAGTCCCATCTCCTCCACCTCTCTCTCTTTCAAGATTTTGGTCATGGGGACCAGCAGTTAGCGTAATGGCTATGTTGCTGGACTCCCACGTAGTCGACCACGGTTCAAGTCCCAGACCTGGTGGCTTAACCTCACGCCAGGCACGTGTGCATGCATGCCCAAGATCCCAAGAGGAGAATGGAGGAGAAGGGATAGCGGCATGGCCATCCCCTCTGGGGGGTGATTTCTCGCTTTCTATCTCTCTGTTTCTCTCTCTGTGTCTGGTGAGCGTGCATGCCCTATTGCAAAAACCTCTCTAAAAAAAAAAAAAAAAAAGATTTTGGTCATGCATGCACATGACCTGGTGTGTTTCTAAAGCCTCCAGGGCTGGGATCTGAACAGCATATGGCGAGCGTGCATGCTCTATTGCAAAAACCTCTCTAAAAAAAAAAAAAAAAAAAAAGATTTTGGTCATGCATGCACATGCACTGGTGTGTTTCTAAAGCCTCCAGGGCTGGGATCTGAACAGCATAACTGGCCACATAGGATCTGTTTCCCTTAAGCACCAGGTGGTGGGGCCAGCCCCTGAGGGGTACTTATAGAAGAAAAAAGCTTTCCCTTTTCTAAATGAAAATGTGAAAGCACCAATGAAGCTAATTC
The DNA here is from genome assembly GCF_000334495.1 of Tupaia belangeri chinensis. NCBI lineage: Eukaryota > Metazoa > Chordata > Mammalia > Scandentia > Tupaiidae > Tupaia > Tupaia belangeri. The sequence continues at coordinate 8,618,184 of NW_006203430.1, forward strand.
CTTGCGATAGGAGTGGGAAAAGTGCGAGGCACAATGTGAAGCGGAGACGTCCATGGCACCATGCCTGAGGGAGCAGGGGGTGGCGGACAAGGACCTTAGCTCCTGGCTCTCAATCGCCGTCTCACACCTACATGTACCGCCACACCCAGGGCGTACATCATGCTTTGAGACCCTCTCGGGGCTATGTTGATGCTGGATGATCTCACAAGAAAGGTAAAGAAACTAGGGCCGTCATATGGATATGACCTTTCTCTTAGGGCACAGTCAGTCATGCTGTGGCCACCATCTCTGAGCAGCTTCTACATCACGGCTGTCACTGTGCTACTAAAGGGGACTGTCTTCTGGGCTAAGTGGAAGATTCCTCCCGTGGACCCGTGGATTTGGTTCATTGTTAGCGCTGGTGTGCTCATAGGCCCTCCTTCTTACTTATGTATATTTTATTTGCCTTACTATAGATTTGTAAAAAGAAAAATCCAGCCACTTTAATTTAGTGGAGTTTAATTGAGCAAATCTTTTCATTTTAATTTACATTTAACCATATATCTTTACGGTGCACAACATTGCTTTTCCCAGCACAAATACCATGCATATCTGTCATGACAAAGACACTATTATATACATTATCATTGGCAGATAGCTTTTCTTTTTTTTTTTTTTTTTTTGGAGAGGTTTTTGCTATAGGGTGCGTGCGCTCACCAGACAGAGACAGAGAGACAGAAAGCAAGAAATCACCCCCCAGGGGGGATGGTCACGCCACAATCCCTTCTCCTCCATTCTCCTCTCGGGATCTTGGGCACGCACGCACACGCGCCGGCGTGAGTTTAAGTCACTGGGTCCGGGACTCGAACCACGGTCGACTATGTGGGAGTCCAGCGACATAGCCATTACACTAACTGCTGGTCCCATATTTTTGTCAATTAAATGTATTTTTTTTCTTCCCCTGTCCCCTGCCTTCCCTCCCTCTATTACCCAACCCTGTACTACCCTGCCCTTACTGTGTCTGGTATCTCCAGTTGCCCTCCCTGCTACTATACCTTCCAAACTTTCCGTTTCTGCTATATTTCACAGATTGTCAGTATATATTGAGTGGGGACATCCGAAGTCTGTCTTCTATAGCAACGGCCTGGAGAGCTTGGCTCAGAGTGAATTGGGCGGGGGGAGTTGTTAAAATGGCAACATAAAGGTAACTAGGGGGCCCGGTTCCAAGCCATGGGGTGGCTCAGCAAGCAAAGGTGAGGGCCAGGGGAGGATCTCCCTGAGGTCCAGCTGCACAGAACCTGCGGCCTCTGCTCCGTGGTCAACAGCAGAACCTATTGCAGGGCACCAGGACCCCTGCTCAGCAGGCTCTGGGAAGGAGGCCCGAGGTGTGGATCTTGGCAGACTCACAGCTGCCAGCTGGAGCCCTCATCCCATTCCAGAATGCAAATTCAGGGCTGAGAACAACAGGCCTCAGGATGTCAGACAGCGGACAGAGGGTCCCCTCTCCAGCTGGACTAGCCATGTGGCTGGCCAAGTTGCCTTACCATGACATCACTTGAGGCAATATTGTCATAAATTTAATGTACTCTTCTGCTTGTTTTGTTTTTATTGGTTTGTGCGTTTAGTTTTTGCTATAGGGCATATACACCTGCCAGAGAGTGAGGGGGAAAGTAAGAAAGGAAAGCACTCCCCAGGGGAGACGGCCATGCCATAATCCCTTCTTCTCCATCCTCTTCCTGGGACTCTGGGCAATGCACACACACATGCCCAGTATGATTTTTTTTCTTTTTCTTTTTCTTTTTTTTTTTTGTGGAGAGGTTTTCTCTATAGGGCTTGTGCGCTCGCCAGACAGAGAGAGACAGAAAGCGAGAAATCACCCCCCAGGGGGGATGGCCACACCGCAATCCCTTCTCCTCCATTCTCCTCTCAGGATCTTGGGCATGCACGCACACGCACCCAGCGTGAGTTTTAAGCCACCGGGTCCGGGACACAAACCACGGTCAACTACATGGGAGTCCAGTGACATAGCCATTACGCTAACTGCTGGCCCCACGCCCAGTATGATTTTTCAAGGTGCTGGGTCCAGAACTCGAACTACACAGTTGGCCATACGGGATCCAGCTGCTTCAACCACCATGACTCCAACTGGACCCTTCTAATCATTTTTTTCTTTTAAGAGGTTTTTGCCTTAGGGTACATGTGCTCACCAGAGAGACAGAGACAGTGAGACAGAAAGCGAGAAATCACCTCTTGGAGGGGATGGCCACATCACAATCCCTTCTCCATTTTCCTCCCAGAATCTTGGGCATGCACACACACCTGCCTCGTGTGATTTTCTAGCCACCAGATCCGGGACTCAAACTACAGTCACATGAGAGTCCAGCAACATAACTGCTATACCATCTGCAGTTTCCCCAATGATTTCTTTAAAAGTCTATACATAGGGGCCAGCCAGTAACATGGTGGTTAAGCCGCTGGACTCCTACATGGTTGACCAGTGGTTAGAGTCCCAGACCTGGCAGCTTACTTTCTTACTCTCTGTTTCTTATTGGTGAGCACACATGCCCTATAGCAAAAATTTTAAAATAAATAATAAAAAATAAAGCCTATGTGTATAGTTGCTATGTGATAGTAACACTGGTTTTCATTAGAGTTTTTATTTAACTAAATGTAATTATATTATATATTTTGCAATATTCTTCTTCTTACTGTTTTACCATGTCAGATACTTTCAAATAATTCCCTACTAGCACATATAGGTTAGTCTCTTACATGTAAATGTAAAGTGTTCTATTTATGCGTATACACCACAAATTGATTTTCTTTTTTTAAAAATAATTTTTTTTAATTTTAACTTATTTATTTTACTTACTTATTTTAATTTGACCAGTGAGAAAGCAAGCCACCAGTTCTGGGACTCAAACTGCTTCAGCCATTGGGAGTCCAGCGCCCTTAACCACCATGCCACGTGCCGACCTCCACAAATTCATTTTCCATTGCTTCCTTATCAGACATAAAAATCTCTTTTTAGTTTGAGGCTATTACACATTCAAGCATTAAAGGCAGTTATGTGGGGCTTAATATTCTAATGTATATATATTCTCATAAGGATATTCTCATAAGGCAGATCTGGTGGATTATTTGTTGTGTGGTTTAAAATGTCACTTTCCTACAACTTCTTGTAGGAGTTTTAGAATTTCGCTTTTATAGCATTCTATTGATAAAAATGCAACCCCCTCTTTGCAGTGTTTCTATTCACTTGAAGTTCTGTTACCATAGTTCAGTTAAATACTCCAGTCCCCCAACAACACGGTTCGTGTTTCAGTTACCATAGGATATTAACTGTGGGTAAATAAATAAAATCACACTGTACACATTTATGACCTCTCTTGGTCCACAATCAGCACACAAAGAAAAGATGAGTATCGTTTTCAGGGACCCATCATGCTACTCCTTTCAAACTGCTGGCATTGGTCACTGTGCATCTGTTATTTAGCTCACACACAGACAGCAACTCGTGTAGTTGTGATTCCTCCTTGACTCCAAGTGATAAGCCCATGTGACAGTTTACAAAACACTCACACTCGAGAAATGAAATTTGCCAGCAGAGATGAGAGTACAACAAAGAAGCAAAACGTGATGAATGCTGGAAGTGGATCTCAAGTCAAAGGTGAAGAGGGTTGTGGATAAAGTGGGTAACTGTGGACATCTTGACACGTTTGCCATTGGAAAGGTGCTAGCTATACAGCCGGAGTTGAAGCACCTACAGACAGAAATGAGAAAACCTGTAAGAATGAAGCTGGGGCCAGCAGGTGGTGTGGTGATTAAGGGTGCTGGACTCCCACATGTCTGACCACGGTTCAAGTACCAGACCTGGCGGCTTGCTTTCTCACTTTCTCTTTCTCTCTTTCTCACTCTTTCTCTCGTCAAACTAAAATAAACAAAGTTAAATAAAA
>NW_006203430.1:8622143-8635774 GCF_000334495.1 Tupaia belangeri chinensis
AAGTAAAAAAAATTATTTTTAAAAAAAAAAAAAAAAAATTTAGGGGAGTTTTAATAAAAAAAAAAAAAAAAAAAAGAATGAAGCTATACCAGAGGAAGTGATACCAATAACATTTCACCTTCCAGAAATTCCAGAGCTGTTTCAGGTCATTGACATACAAAAGATAAAATGTTGGAAGCTAATCCAAACTTTGAAAAGAGTATGACAATTTCCAGCACAAATGTAAGAGTGTTCTATTTATGCATATATGCTACAAATTGATTTTCTTTTTTTTAAATAATTTTTTTAAATTTTAACTTATTTACTTATTTTAATTTGACCAGTGAGAAAGCAAGCCACCAGGTCTGGGACTCAAACTGCTTCAGCCATTGGTGTTTAGGACCAGCAGGTGGCGTGGAGGCAGCTGGATCCCGCATGGCCAACTCTGCAGTTCAAGTCTCAGACTTTGTAGTTTGGCACACACGTGTGCATGCATGCCCAAAATCCAAGAAGAGAAGGGATTGTGGTGTGGCCATTCCCCCTAGAAGGGCAGTGATTTCTCACTTTCCCTCTCCCTCTCTCTGTCTCTCTGGTAAGTGCACATGCTCTACAGCAAAATCTTTCTTAAAAGTATGGAAATGATAAGTATATCATTCAATGAATTATGACAAGAACACGGTCAGTAACCACTACACACAATGAGTTAAATATCACCAACTCTCCTGGTGCCCCCATCAGTTTCCTTTTGAGTTACTACTTTGTCTTCTTGAAAGGAAGCACATTTTCTAACTTCTAAGTTACCTTGTTTGTTGACTTCATTTAATAGAATTATACAGAATGTTCTCTATGTTGGTTGATTTAGTTATGTTAGTAAATTTCTCACAGATTTTTTTTTTTTTGACCAGAGGGTGCACGTGCTTGCCAGAGAGACAGAGAAGGAGAGAGACAGAAAGCACATCCCAGTGAGGTGTGGTCATGCCACAATTCCTTCTCCTCCATTTCCTCAACCTACTGGGATTTGGGGCACACATGCACATGTGCCGGGCATGCTATTCAAGCCACCAGGGCCAGAATTCAAACCATGTGGCCAGCCACGTAAGCTCCAGCTCCCTTGAGCCCTAGACCACAGAGCCTACCCTTACACACTTTTCAACATGGTTATAGTTCATCGTTATTTCTATATGGCATTCTGTTATTTAAAAATATAACCCATTTATCCTATTACTGATGCACATTTGGGTTGTTCCTAGCGTGGAGAAGGACCAGAGGAAGCTGCTCTGAACATTCTTTTGCAGGTTGAGCATATTTAGGCACTTGTACTGGATACAGAGCTAAGAGTGAAATCACTGACCCACAGCGTGCATGTGTGTGTCCATGTTTAGGAGATATTACCAAAGTGTTTTCGAAAGTGGTTGTAACTGTTTATACAACATGTGTAACCGCGCACGTTGTTCCGCCTCTTCACCAACATTCGATTTGATTGGTGGTTATTTTAGCTATTGCCTAGTAATGCCACAGTATGGCTTTCATTTGCATTTTGCTCTTGAGTAGCAACATGGAGAATCTTATCATATACTTCCTGAACATTTGATTATCTTCTTGTGAAATGCCTGCTCGATTGTTTGCCCATCTTTTGCCAGTAGGCTTTTTGGGGTTTTATTATTATTCTTTCCTCTCATTATTGACAGAGCAGATGAAGGCTAGAGGTGAGGCGACTGCGTGGGACCTGCCTCAAGAAGAGAGCCTCGGTGCATTCTGCTTGGGAATCCAGCCCTGGAAAGAAGACTGGCTGCCCATGCTCCATGTCCACCTGCACTGCCGTAGCATGAGGCCTGTTATACAGTGCACGCCGAGCCTGGCCCCCATTCACACCCAGCCAGTGTCGATGGAGCCCCAGACCATGTCCTCAATGAGCACATGCTCACACAGTCTCACGTTCTGGTTGGTGGCCAGCAATGAGAGTTCAGCACTGTGTGGCCATTGGCCCTGCCATGGCCTTTGTGAAAAGAAGGCTGAAAGAGAGAGATCAGGGGGCCTGGGCTGCACTGCCCTCTCCTCACACCTGTCCCAGAGTGTCTCTCCAAAAAAAGGAATAGAAAAGACCAAGAGGCAAGACTGAAGACATCTCCCTCCCACCCTACCCCTACATGTGGTCACTACATCTGATTTCCTTTGGGAGGTCAGTGGCCAGCATGCCCCAAAGGTGTCAGTGCAGCACCCAACATGCTATACAGTAGCTCCAGAAGTTTCCTTGACTGGTCTAAACCCAAGCACCAGGGAGCCCAAATGCCTGGAGGCTGTCGGACAGCAGGGTGAGCATGGCGTCCCTGCAGGCCCAGTCAGCCACAGCATGCCCTGTGTCCTCATGCTGGCCTACCTGTGGGACACAGCCCCCTCACAGGGAGTACGTTCCAGACCTAGAGGACGCTGTCTGGACACAGAGAGCTCTGGGCATCATAACTAGGGGAAGGTCACATGAAAAACAATTTATTGGACTTTCAGTAAGAGTTGGCGTAAGGTCAATGGGGTATCCCTTGTCTCCGAGAGGAAAGCTTTAGCAGGGAACAGGGCCACACACTGTTCTGAGAGGAATTATCCTGTCTTGGACCATATTCCATATTTTATGGCCAGGGCCATGGGGGCTCAGTCCACTCTGTCTCCATCGTGGCTACAGGGCCATAGGGGGCTCAGTCCACACTGTTTTCAATCCCTCCCATGGCTCAGGTTGTGCCCAGACAGCGTCCTCTGAGTCTGGAACATACTCCTTGTGAGGAGGCTGTGTCCCACAGGTAGGCCAGCATGAGGACACAGGGCATGCTGTGGCTGACTGGGCCTGCAGGGACGCCATGCTCACCCTGCTGTCCGACAGCCTCCAGGCATTTGGGCTCCCTGGTGCTTGGGTTTAGACCAGTCAAGGAAACTTCTGGAGCTACTGTATAGCATGTTGGGTGCTGCACTGACACCTTTGGGGCATGCTGGCCACTGACCTCCCAAAGGAAATCAGATGTAGTGACCACATGTAGGGGTGGGGTGGGAGGGAGATGTCTTCAGACTTGCCTCTTGGTTTTTTCTATTCCTTATTTTGGAGAGGTGTTTGCTATAGGGCGCATGCACTCGCCAGAAAGACAGAGAGAGACAGAGACAGAAAGTGAGAAGTCACCCCCCCCAGGGGGGATGGCCACACCGCAATTCCTTCTCCTCCATTCTCCTCTCGGGATCTTGGGCACGCACACATACACACCCGGCATGAGTTTAAGCCACCAGGTCCATGACTCGAACTGCGGTCAACTACATGGGAGTTCAGTGACATAGCCATTACGCTAACTGCTGGTCCCGCCTCTTGGTCTTTAATGGACTGAAAAGACTCTTGTAATGAGACCCTAACCGGATTGTGAGCCTGCACCTGTCCATTGGTCCTGGGAGTGGCCAGGACAGATGTTACGTGGATAGGAGCCCATGACTCCTGGTCAAAGAGGTATTATGGGAACTACAGGCCTCCGTTGTCAAGGTATGGGGAGGGTAAGTGATGAATTCCATTGAATTTGCAGTCAGGTCACTGTGGCTCTTTCTTAGCAACAAGCTTGCTAGACCCAGAGCCCCAGAACCACTAACCTAGCCTGGATGGGAAAAAAACCAGCCTCAGCATTTAAGGGGCTGCTGGAGCTGTGATAGCAGGCAAGGGGGGCCCAACTCATCTTCATAGGCAAGGTCTCGATGTTGGGGCATGCCACCAGAGTTCTCGGTGCAGGGCTTCCTCCAGAACTCCTCATGGGTCTCTGAATGGAAAGCAGACTGGGTCCATTTTTCACTGAGACCATCTGGCCATCTAGGCCCAGACCCCACAAACAAGCCCTTGCTGCTGTTGGTGGCCTTATGCACTTGGCAATATCTCCTCTCTGATCTTCAAAAATACTGCCCAGCAGCCAGGCCAAGAGGGCCAGTGGCCTGCCTGACCGCCCACAGTGGGCACGCTCATCAGACAGCCTGCTCCCAGAACGGGCACCTAGGAGCAGCCACACACCCTCCAGCCAGAGAGGAAGCCAGACGACAGCTGGCGGTCTGGGATTAACATCTAAGTAGACGAACTTAATCACCTGCTCTCGCCTTTCATTCTGTCAGCCGTGACCTGAGAGGTGAACGTGACAGACCCACCAGCGTTCCAGAACTGGACAACTTGATCCTGCCCCCCATCTCCTAACCACCTCCTCCCCAACACACACACACACACACACACACACACACACACACACAAGGTAGTAGGGAGGCACGGGGGCTGGCCAGATGGGATCACAGGTAAAGGCTGGTCTGGAGGGGCCTCCCTGGGCTGCCTGGTCCTACCTGAGGATAACTCCTACCGAATGGCCACAGGCTCAGGGCTGAGGTCTGACCCAATGCCTCGATCTTTGCAAACACTTTTACTTCAGGCCTTCCTGAGCAATAACCTTGGGAAGTGGGAGCTACGTGCTTAGAAGCTTAGTACACGGCATTTGAACTTGTTACTCTCTTGTCTCTAGCCAAGTGAGTTAGATAGAAAGAAGAACGAACTAAAACATCTAAGACGCCCAGAATGGAAAGAAATCTGATTACGGCGTATGTGGTGATGTCATTGACAGGGCCGATATGCAGTGCATCCATGATGGGAAAATTCATCTGACATGCAGTGATAGAACGTGAAAATAAATAAGTGGAGCCAGCAGATGGCGTCGTTACACTGCAGGGCTCCCACACGGCCAGCCACAGTTCACACCAGGCATGTGCGTGAGGGTGCCCGAGGTCCCGGGAGGAGAAGGGGTCGTGGCATGGCCACCCCCTCTGGGAGGTGATTTCTCACTTTGCCCCTCACTGCTCTCGCTCTTGAGTGAGCACAGGTGCCCTAAGGCAAAAACTTCTAAAACTTCTAATAAAACAAAAAACTCAGTCATGAAAGTCAAGCGCCCAAGTCTGCCTCGACCTGGGTTATCCAGGACAGTGGCCATAAAGCTGTCACTCCTGGGCAACTGTGAGGAGCTTGGCTTAGCGGGTGAAAGGAGAGTGAGCTCACCACACAGGGATGGAGGTCAGGAAGGGAGCAAAGGGCCACCCACACCTGACGCTGCATCTCCCTCACCAATGGCCAGAGAGGCCCAGTACCCTGCGCAGCACAGACTCTAGAAGGGCCAGAAGCGACTCCTCAGACATTTCATAGAAATGTAATCTGGCACCAGCAGTTGGCGTAATGGCTATGGCGCTGGACTCTCATGTAGTCCATGTAGTCAACCGCGGTTCGAGTCTGGGACCCGTGGCTTAAAACTCATGCCAGGCGCGTGTGCGTGCATGCCCAAGATCCCGGAGGAGAATGAAGGAGAAAGGATTGCCACATGGCCATTCCCCCTGGGGTGTGGGAGGGTGATTTCTCGCTTTCTGTCTCTTTCTGGCGAGCGTCCTCGCCTTATAGCAAAAACCTCTCAAAAAAAAAAAAAAAGTAATCATATGTGATGCGGCGGGCTTCTTCCACACAGTGTAAAGCCTTCAAGGTTCATCCCAGTTGTAGCATGAGTCAGTACAATCCTCCTTTGGAATGGGGGAGGGGGGCTGGGGTTGCCATCCCCCCTTGGGATTTCAGAACGGCTCCGTCTGGCCCAGACGCGAAGTGGTGCCAAGGCTGCAGCCAGCTCAGTGTACCCAGGGTCCTCCAGAAAACATTTTCCAAATTTGTCATCGGCTGGGGTCGCGCTATGCCTGGTCTTGCCCACTGCGGCTTCGAAGGCCAACGCTCCAAGGCAGGGCCGGCTGCCCTCCGCGTACACTGGGCCCAAAAGCACCAACCGAGGTGGACCTGGCAGCGTGGGCGGCCCGGCGGCGGGCGGTGCGCGCTCCGCCACCTGCAATCCCGTGCTGTTCCGCTGACGTTTCGTTCGGTCGTCGGGCGCCACCTGGTGGATGCTTTGAAACAGTCTTTCCTCTGGCTCCGGGGCCATACCTGCCGGGGAGGAGATTGGACATAGGGGTGCATACAACTGTAATGTCACCCACACCAGCTGTTGGCTGAGGTCCCCTGTGGTTCCTAGTCCTTCATGGTACTGCCTGGAAATTCTTTTCAAGTCCCCAAAATTGGTATCTGGCCTGGGATGTTCTGCGAAGACAGGGAATGGAAACACCATCCAGGGTGCGGTCTTCGGAGGCACTTGCGGGCAGTTTCTCAAAGTCTCACTCTGGGAACACAAACCAACCCTGTCTGCAGAGAAAGCCTCAGGAGAGACCTATGAAAGAGATGACACCGGATGGACCTAGGAGATTCCACTTTCAAGGTAGGTTGTGTCTCTCGCTAGTCAGCCAGCCAGGGAAAAGGAAAGGAGGAAAATGAGTCATGAAAACAGACGGTTAAAGCCGAGATTTACCAGAAGGGGAATGGTGAGGTAAGAGATAGGATCGGAACAGGTAGTTAGGGTACCAGGCCCATGGTGGAGTCACAGTGGCAAAGTGTTCACAAAGGCTGGTAAGGACTTAAAATAACCACAGCTAAGGGCAACAGTTTCTATTTGCTGCCTACATTCTAACAAAAAGTACACATGGATAGGGGATGCTGACCCCGCAAAGAATGGGGCAGTAAATCACCCAGACTACCATGTAACTATTTTCTGAAGCCCACTTCCTTATCAGAGAGCCAGGCCGGCTCAGACTGCTAGGTAACAACCCCTACCTTAGCTCCTCTTAGGCAATGTATTCAGGACCCCTCCCTACTTGGGAGTTCTTTCTTTCCTCTCTTAATAAATTCCACTTTGCTTTCCCTTCTGTGTCCACGTCTCTAATTCTTTGTGGGCATGAGACAAGAACCTGGCTATTTTGTAGTCCTGAACCAGGTGCCAGTGTTGGGTCTGATCATTCCAACATCCTGTGTCAATGAGGGGATCCTAAACATTTATTATTGGGTTGTCAGAAAAGTCATGACTCGGGACCAGCCGATGACATCATGGTTGCATCACTGAACTCCCACATAGTTGACCAGGATTCAAGTATTGGACCTGGCAGCTTAAAACTCACACTGGGTACGGAACCAGCAGTTAGCATAATGGCTATGTCGCTGGACTCCCACGTAGTCGACCACGGTTCGAGTCCTGGACCCGGCAGCTTAAACTCACGGCGGGCTCCTGTGCGTGTGTGCCCAAGAACCTGAGAGGAGAATAGAGGAGAAGGGACTGTGGCGTGGCCATCCCCCCTGAGGGGTGATTTCTCGCTTTCTGTCTCTGTCTGGCGAGTGCATGCGTCTGTCTGGCGAGTGCATGCGCCCTATAGCAAAAACCTCTAAAAAAAAAAAAAAAAAAAAAAAACAACACAAGGCGGTCAACTTCAGAGGGGTCAACATGTGGCATGGTGGTTAAGTTGCTGGACTCCCACATGGTCGACTGCAGTTCAAGTCCAGAACCTAGCAGCTTAAAACACATGCTGGGTGTGTGGGCTTGTGTGCCCAAGATCCCAAGAGGAGAAAGGAGAAGAAGGGATTGTGGCATGGCCATCCCCTCTCGGGCAGTGATGCCTCGCTCTCTGTCTCTCTGACTCTCCAGTGAGTGCACACACTCTATAGCAAAAATCTCTTTAAAAGAGAAAAAAAAAATGCCAGGTGCGTGTACGTGCATGCCCAAAATCCCAAGAGGAGAAAGAAGAGATTGTACCATGGCCACCCCCTGGGAGGTGGTTTCTCATTTTCTGTCTCTCTGTCTCTTTGGCAAGTTCATGTACCCTATAGGAAAAATCTCTCTTTAAAAAAAAAAGAATTCTAAGAGCATTCTCATTGTGAAACTATATAAAAAATATGTCATGACTTTTCAGACAACCCAGTATGATTAATAATAATTGACATGCTTGTTACTTACCTCTGTTGTAATTTCTAGTTACTTGTAGTTATAAAAACCCCAGGGACTAGAGTTGGCATAATGGCTATGTCACTGGATTCCCATGTAGTTGACTGCGGTTCGAGTCCTGGACCCAGTGGCTTAAACTCATGCCAGGCGCACATGCGTGCCCAAGATCCCAAGAAGAGAATGGAGAAGGAATTGCGGTGTGGCCTTCCCCCCCACCCCCAGGGGGGGATCTCACTTTCTGTCTCTCTGTCTCTCTGTCTCTCTGTCTTTCTGGCAAGTGCATGCGCCCTGTAACAAAAACCTCTCAAAAGAAAAGAAAACCACAAGCTTGATCCTCAAGTTTTGAGACATGGGTTCTTCCCCATCCACACCTCTGATGTGTCTCACCCAGAATTTCACCTCTTGGGGCTTCCCACTGTCCCCTTCTTCCCCTTTGGTCCTTAGATGTGCAATGACCTCCACTTGGTCAGGAAGCTCCCATAAAGTGGGCACACGTGGACTGTGGCCACACAGGTGGGCGTCATGGGAGAATGATACACAGGATCCCAGAGCAGGTGACAGACAAGTGCTCCCTGAAAGGCAGCAAGGCCGTACACGGAGTGAGGCAGGCACTGAGCTGTGGTCCCCACTGTCCCAGCGCGCCCCGTGCTCTGGGCAGGCTGCCCTTCCCCGCTCTGTTGGATGGATGTTCATTCATTCATTCGCTCCTTTGCTCATTAGGCACTGGGTTTCCACTGTCAGACCCAACACTGATGGCTTATTCTTGGAGCCTAAGCTTAGATAGCACCCGCTCCATGAAGCCCTACTTGGTCTATACTCCTCTCACCCTCTCTGGTTTCACCGGGGATCCTCTACCACTGTGAGTACATTTTTATTATCTAGCCAGTCTGTGAGCTCTAAGAGGGCATTGGGCCAGAAGCAGAAAGTGGCTCAGGAAAAAAAAAAAAAATGTGATGATGGCTAATGACTACCTGGAGGAAAGAATCGAACACAGGCTATGTGTGAGTCAGGTTCACCCAAGGCCAGATTCTTCTTCATCCTTCCTTCCATTCTCCGGACAAGGACTCCTTGGGGACCATTACCAGGAGTCCAAGGAGCCTTCTCACATCCTCACTTCATCTAGACCATTAACGATCTGGATGATTTTTATTTCCAATTTTAAAAAAAGCTTTGAAGATATTCCATGACTGGACACCTTGGTAATTGGAAACTACATTGTCTCTGGAAAGGTGGGCGTTCTGCCATGGTATCTTAGCCAACAGACAACAATGTTGGAGAGGAGACTGCCTGTGGACTGGAGCTGGGGCACAGAAGTAGACAGACTGATGTGGGCAGAGCACACCTCCGGCGCGGCGCACTCATCACTTCAGTGTGCCTGCCTGGACATAGCCTGCCTCCTTGGTTGATGGTCTTTTCTCTGGGGGTCAGCTTTAGAGACTGGCAGGCCCAGGTTCTAAGCCCTCTTCATGACCACCGGCCACTTTAAAGCCTCAAGTCCCGACCCTGAGTGAATCTGGCAATGGCCACCTCAAAGGTGCTGTGTTATGTGAGGTTCCGGAAGTGGGGAGTGGGGCGGGGAGCCTGGCTCTAGGTCACAAGTCGGTAAGGCTGCTGCAGTGCGCCGTTGGGGCTACGCCTGGAATCTCAGTCACCTCCTTCGCTGTGATTAAAGACTGCCTGGGAGGAGCAAGGCATGAGAGCGGAGACGGCAAGAGGGCATCAGAAGGAAGGTTTGACTTTCCTCCAGCCACTTCCCAGCTTGTCCAGGCCCTGACCCTCTGCCCACACATTCTCAGCACGCTCTAGCTCCTGGAACTCGGAAGGCACAGCCGAACCACCCAGGCCGGAGGAGATAGTGCAGGAGCAGCCTGCTCACAGCACGGGCATGTGGAGCCAGGCAACCAGGCAGGGCAGCCCAGTCCCTGGGGCACTTAGCCTCTGCCCCGACCTCCTCCAGCCGTACCACCCTGACCAAGCCTGATCTTGGCTGTCTCTGCTGCCAAGCAGGGTTGGGCTCAGTCAGCCCCGGGATGGGTTAGCCCTGCCTGGCCTCCTCCCTTGCCCTTACTTAAGCTTCAGAACCACTGTTTGGGGGGAGTGGTCTGGACATCTGAGAAGAGGAGTTTGATATTTTTCTCTGTCTCTCATCTTCACAGCTGGAGCCTCCTACTTTGTTTTCATTCTGTTTCATTTTATTTTGCCAAGTTTTGCGATTTCACAGCTACCGATCCAAGTGAATGTTTTTATCATTATTTAATTCCACTTGTCATTATTATTTTTTAAGTTGACCAGAGAGAGACAGAAAGAGAGAGGAAAGCAAGAAAGCAAGCCACCAGGTCCAGGATTTGAACCACGGTTGGCCATGTGAGAGTCCAGAGCCTCAACCACCACACCATCTGCCAACCCCAAGCCTTCTGCTCTGAATAGAGATCTTCCTCTACCCTAAACTCTGGTGCCTTACCTATTGGCTCTGCTGGTGCATCAGACATACGAACTTGGGCTGGGTAATAATTAGGTTAACCGTGCCCCATTCCGAGCACCACAATTCCCTTACTTTTCCCACTTTGTCCAGGCATTTGATCAATTTCCTAAGTCAGAGTAAAGTGGCTGCCACTGACCAACAATGCTAACATCACTGGGAAGGCACTCCGCAATCTGTCCTAATGCCAGGCGTGGTCCTGGTCCACCGATGGCCACTTTTTTTTTTTTTAATCTGGGGCATTCTCTTTGATCATATGCATATATAGAGACCTTTCTTATTTCCAGAGTGAGACTTAGAAAAATTCCCAGCAGGGAGCCAGCAGGTGGTGTGGTGGTTAAGGGCACTGGATTCCCACATGGCCAACTGCAGTTCAAGTCCTAGACATGGTGGATTGCTTCCCCTCTCTCTCTCTCTCTCTCTCTCTCCTCTCTCTCTCTCCCCCTCGCAGTCAAATTTAAAAGTAAACAATAAATAAAGTTAAATAAAATAATTATTTTAAAAAAAGAAAGATTCCCAGGAGTTCAGAAATTCTTTCTTTGGCCAGACCAGCATATGGCGTAATGGTTATGTCATTGGACTCTCACATAGTTAACTGCAGTTCAAGTCCCAGACCCAGGAGCTTAAACTCATGTTGGGCACGCATGTGTGTGTGCCCAAAGTCTCAATGGAGGAGAATGGAGGAGAAGGGATTGCGGCATAGCTATCCCCTGAGGAGGGAGGAGGTTCTCACTTTCTGTCTCTCTGTCTTGCTCTCTGGTGAGTGCACGCCCTATAGCAAAAATCTCTCTCTTAAAAAAATAATAAATTAATGCTTTCTTTGGCTTAATCAAATCTGTTGTCAAAGCTCTCAACAGTACTTTTTATTTCTTTCATTGAATCCTTCTGCTACGAAATTTGTTTGGTTCTTTTTTAGTTTTTTTTTTTTTTTGGAGAGGTTTTTGCTATAGGGTGCGTGCACTCGCCAGAAAGACAGAGAGAGACAGAGAGACAGAAAGCCAGAAATCACCCCCCAGGGGGATGGCCACGATGCAATCCCTTCTCCTCCATTCTCCTCTCGGGATCTTGGGCACGCACGCACATGCACCCAGCATGAGTTTAAGCCACCGGGTCCAGGACTTGAACCACGGTCTACTATGTGGGAGTCCAGCGACATAGCCATTACGCTAACTGCTGGTCCCTGGTTCTTTCTTTATAAGAGGAATCTCCTCATTGAATTTCTCATTCAGACCATGCATAGTTTCTCTGATTCCACTGAACTATCTATATTCTCCTATATTGCTGAGTTTTAAGTCCATTACTTTGAATTTCTTTTCAGGCGTTTCATCACGTTCCTTCTCTTTGACGTGTTAGAAAGTACGTTAATGTTTGTGTTCAATTCCTCGCAGGCTGAAAATGAAACCTACCCCAGGAAAGAGCTCAGAAGAGCAATCCCAACATGTGGTAAAGGAGTGAAACTGTCACTCCCTGGGCACATAATGCACATACAGCTTACCTGAACAAAGCAGAAGCCGAAACACCTATCTTAGATTAAATCCACAGTTTTCCAGAAAAGTGCCTGCTCCAAACTTGTAAAGGAAGACGGCAATTCTAACCTCCCCTTCAGTCTGTTGCTATTGAGTCGTCAGAAAAGTCATGACAAATTTTCACACAGAAAAAATACATCTTGACTTTTCCAACGACCCAATAATACCTCTACTCTGTCTGCCCTCAGGTGATCTTCAGCCCTTCCTCCATGCTCCAGTCCAAGAGTCGCGTAAGGAGGAGGAACGGGAGGAACTGAGTGTGGAAATTAAACAGATGGGAGCTACTCCATGGACTCGAAAGCAAGAACAGACCATGAAGGGAATGAATAGCCTTTGAGGGTTTCTGATCCCAGCCTGCAGCTCCTGGAGCCCCAGTGCCTCTTTCAACCCACACATGAATGAACAAGGCAGGGAGAAAGGGCTTCGTTGTGGAGAGGAGAGCCATCAAGTGTTCAAGGGAAAGTAATGGAAGAGTTTTAGGAAGAGAACAGAAGCCCTTGGTAAGGGTGGAGGCGCACCCTTTGCTGCGTACCCGTCGGCGCTGACTCTCAGGCAGAGGCTCCACTCGCATTCGCCTCATGGTCAGTGTCTCCTCACGGTGCCCCACTCCTCAAATTCCACATGACTGATGTGTGCGGGTATGTTTGGGCTAAGATCTTTATTCCAGGCCTGGGGCCAAGGAAGAGTGGGCGATTGCAGCACAAGACACACACCTACACAGAGAGAGAGAGAAATGAGACTCGTTATTACCAGCATACTTCTCTTTCTTCTGATCTTTAAGTGCCAGAGGGTGCATGCCCACACACGAGAGAGAAAGCCTGGTCACACCACAATCCTCTTCCCTCCAACTCTCCATCCTGCTGTGACCCTGGGCACTAGCTCTGCACCCAGCATGAAGCCAGTGGAACTGGGACTCGAACCCTGGTCAGCCATGTGGGATTTAGCTTCCTCTGCACAACACCTAAATGCTGCGCTAGGGGGCCAGCCTGCAGCACATGCCTTTCTAATTGGCAGATGTATGTGATAACTAAATTTAAAGTGGTCACGTGGGGAAGCTCACAGGTGGTACGGTGGTTAAAGGTGCTGTATTCTACATGGCCAACTGCGGTTCAGGTCCTGGACCTTGTAGCTTGCTTTCTCACTTTCCCTTTCTCTCTCTGTCTCTCTCTTGTCAGGTTAAATAATAATAATAAATAAAAGTAAATACATAATTATTCTTTAAAAGAGGTAGTTTGATGAATTCTTAAAAACAAAAAACACTTCTTCAGAGAGAGACAGGCCCACCAACAAGGTCTTCATGCCATGATCCCCACCCCCACCCCACAACCTCAACTCTGCAGGACCATAGGAATGCATGCACAAGCCCAGAGTACACAGGGAGACCTGGGGACACACTCAGGACCCTCCCACATGGCGCCAGCATCAGGAACATTGTGTTACTCTTGAACCACTGACTGTGGCTGCCTATGGTCAATATATTCATATTTTGAGTTTTCTTGGTTTCTACTGCCAGAAGGCACATACATTCACCAGAGACAGAGGGAGAAAGCATCCCTAATGGTGTGTGGTCATGCTGCAATTCGCCCTCCACTTCTCCATCTTCTTGGTATTCGGGGCACAAAGGCCCATGTGCCTAGCATGTCTTTCAAGCCACCAGGTCCAGGATTCACACCATGACTGGCCATGTGGGAGTCAGCTCTCTCAACCACTAGCTATGGGGCCAGTCCAATGGTGAATATATTTTAAAGGCAAATGATTGTGGTTTTCAGATATTTTTTTAAATTAAGCTCATGGTAAAATATATATATA
>NW_006203430.1:8635792-8658037 GCF_000334495.1 Tupaia belangeri chinensis
CTTGCTCTCTCTGTGTCTCTCTCTGGTCAAATTAAAATAAATGAATGAATAAATAAAATTAAATAAGCAATTCTTTTAAAATATATTGTGTGTGTGTGTGTGTAAAATTATCTGCTCTTGAATAGAAAAAGCCCAGCTAGGTTAAGATCTGAAGTCATACCTATAAAAAATGGAGCTAAGATTTACCACTGCCCTTATAAGTGGCAAGACACACACACCGCATCCCACCGCTGGAAGTCCGGATGCAGAGATTCCTGTTACGCAGCACCTGGTACACATACTCACCTGTGCGCTGCTGCCCCAGCTGGGAGTATGAGGCAGGAATGAAGGGGAAATTTTCCTCTGGAGACTGCTTTCATGAAATAGAATAAAACCAGGACTATTGTTCACAGCTGTTGAAACTAACTCAGTCTTTGCTATTAACACTTACGGGCCTGATGTTTGCTTTTCTATGTAAAAGTTTGTTAGAACCACAGGCTCACCCTTTGGTAGCTTCAAACTTCTGAAATAAAGTATCTCTTTTACTTAGGGGAGTTGGATAATAATGGCCATATAAATGTACAGACATTAGGAAAGTATGTATCACAACACTTTAGACTTAATACATTTGTCAGATACAAAGAGGCTAGAGTGGGGCTGTTAGAAGGAGGAGGGAGGCTGTTGAGCTGCGCTGGATAAAATCCTCGGTTCTTTAGGTCCAGATCGCTGAGACCTGAGACCCATCCTGAAACACAAAATGAAAAGGCACACTTGTAAAGTAGGAAAAGGGAAGTTTCCATAGGAAAGTGAGGAATTTTAATAGACAAGAAGTACACCTCCAGGCCTGAAAGCCACGTAGGTATGCAGCCACCAGAGGACTGCACTGGGCACAGGGCTAGGTGTTACATTTATTCTAAGAGGTGACAATGAATATTTAGCAGGGAAAGGTCTGTCAGAGTATCTGACTTCTTTGAATTCTCCAGTTTTTTCCTGCTTTTGCTTATCTATTTCACAGATGAGGGATTCAATTATCTAATCCCACATGCTCAGTGTGGACTTTGAAGGTATAAGCATCCTTATTTGGATAAACTAATTAGTTTATTGCTCCAGTGAAAATTAGGATGTTGACCAATACGTCTCACTGGGTCCTTTAGTAGTTATGAGGGATAAGAGGGAAATTAACAACCTTCCCTATGTGCTTTTTTCAAGTACTAAAGAAAAAGATTTGCCTCGCCTTCCTGGCACCAGGAGCTGGGTGGGAACAAGGAGTCTCTGCAGATGATCTGGTTGTAACTCCTGGTAAGCTGTGATTGATGTGGCAGGTGTCTTTCCGCTATTTTATTAGGGCTGCCCCCTTATATCTAACCAACTGCCTACCACAGAACCAGAAGTGAAGTTGTAGTTAAGAAGTTGGGTCCCACATGATCAATTCTGTGGTCCAAGTCCTGGACCCAGCAGCTTGAAAAACTCTCTGGGCATGTGTGCATGCATGCCTAAAATCCTGAGAAGGGACTGCTACAGGACAATCCTCCTGAGAGGTGATTTCTTACTCCCCACCTCTCTCCTATGAGCACACAGGCCCTAGAGTTAAAAAAAATAAAATAAAAATAAAAATAATGGGGACTGGGGCCAGCAATTAGCATAATGGGTATGTTGCTGGACTCCCATGTAGTCGACCGCAATTCGAGTCCTGGACCCTGTGGCTTAAACTCACGCCAGGTGTGTGTGCATGCGTGCTCAAGATCCCAGGAGGAGAATGGAGAAGGGATTATGGTGTGGCCATGCCCCCTGGAAGGTGATTTCTCACTTTCTGTCTCTCTCTCTCTCTGTCTTTCTGGTGAGTGCACATGCCCTATAGCAAAAAACTCTCCAATAATAATAATAATAATAATGGGGACTTGGGACCAGCAGTTGGTGCAATGGCTATGTTGGTGGACTCCCATGTAGTCAACCGCAGGACCCGGTGGCTTAAATTCACGCCAGGCATGTGTGCATGCGTGCCCAAGATCCCAAGAGGAGAATGGAGGAGAAGGGATTGCAGTGTGTGGCCATCCCCCCTAGGGGGTGATTTCTCGCTATCTGTCTCTCTCTTTCTGGCAAGCACATGTGCTCTATAGCAGAAACCTCTCAAAATAATAATTATAATAATAACAATAGGGACTAGCAGTTAACATAATGGCTATGTCACTGGACTCCCATGTAGTCGACTGCGGTTTGAGTCCCAGACCCAGTGGCTTAAACTCATGCTGGGCATGTGTCATGAGTACCCAAGATCCTGAAAAGAGAATGGAGAAGGGATTGTGGTGTGGCCATCTCCCCTGGGGTGATTTCTTGCTTTCTGTCTCTGTCTTTCTGGTGAGTGCACGTGCCCTATAGCTAAAACCTCTCCAAAAATAAATAAATAACATTTAAAAATAAAAAAGGCCAGAGTGGCCTCTAATGTAGAAAACTCTATTGTATATCATAATATTTATCACATTAAGTGAACGCATTCCCCACCCACAGAAAACTTCCATTAGCACAGAAATTACTCATATGCACAAGCCCGACACCCAGGCAGGTGCTCTGTGCACTGTAGGCTGCTTCACAGCATCTCTGGCTTCTACCCACTGTGTGCCAACAGCACCCCCCAACGCCCAGTTATGACAGCTAATACTGTCTCCAGATGGCCAAATGTCTCCTGGCAATCAGTAGCACCATGCGTATTTAACTTCCGGTAAGCGAATACTTCTAACATACTTTCAATACTGTTGGGTCGCTGGAAAAGTCATGACATATTTTTCTGTTTTTCTATGCAAAAATGTGTCATGGCTTTTCCAGAGACCCATATATTTAACTTTTCTATTTGAAATTTTACATCTATGTCGCATTAACGGACAGTTTTCCCTTTATTATGAATTATCTAATATGTTTTAAAAGTTGGGAGTTCTGTTGACAGCTGACACATTAAATATGTTCACAAATATGTACTTTACTATCAGTGTTCAATGAGATGTCCCTACCTGTTTAGGTACTCCCAATTAGGTACATTTTCCTCCTTTGATTTCTTTGATTTTTCTATAAACCAACTTAGGGATAAGAGGTGACAACACAGGTTTCTGTGTGTGTGAATCTTCTGATCCACAGGACTGGGAACTTCCCTCAGAAGGCTCGTAAGTAAATCAGTTACAGTTGGCTGTGTTGTAATGCAGAGACCACACGGACAACGGCTCAGCAGAATAGGTATTTATTTCTCACTCACATAAACTACAACAGAGGCTTTAGGGGTGGGGTGGGAAATCTCTGCTCTTTCCAATCAGTTCCTTCTGTTTGAAATCCTGGCAGCCTTCTTCCACTTACAGTTCCCAAGAGAACCTGGGGTCATTGGCACATCAGTCCCAGAGGGCATGACAAATCAAAGAGGACTACATGGACATCTTTGTTGCCAGGACTGGATGTACTGTTCTTCATTTATGTTATTTCCTGGACAGAGACCAGCTATGTGGTCCCACCCACAGTAATGGAAGGCTGAGCAATATAGGCTAAGTGTGTGTCCCAGGAAAAAGAGAATGGTTTTTTGAGAACACACAGCCAGTCTTTGCTATACAGGATTTCTCCTCCGTGTGAGTACCCTGATGTCTGCTGAGGTGTGACTTCTGACGAAAGGTTTTTCCACATGTATTACATTCGTAGGGCTTTTCCCCTGTGTGAGTTCTCTGGTGTTTAGTGAGGACTGACTTCAGGCAAAATGTTTTTCCACATTCATTACATTGATAGGGTTTCTCCCCTGTGTGAGCTCTCTGGTGGACAGTGAGGGCTGACTTATGGCAGAAAGTCTTACTGCAGTCTTTACATTCATAGGGCTTCTCACCTGTATGAGTTCTCTGATGTGAGCTGAGGTTTGACTTCACACAGAAAGTTTTTCCACATTCGTTACATTCATAGGGTTTTTCCCCACTGTGAATTCTCTCATGTTTAGTTAGGGATGCTTTCTGGTAGAAGGTTTTCCTACATTCGTTACATTCATAGGGTTTCTCCCCAGTGTGGATTCTCTCGTGTTCCGTGAGGGATGATTTCTGAAAGAAGGTTTTCCCACACTCGTGACATTCATAGGGTTTCTCCCCTGAGTGAGTACCCTGATGCATCCTGAGGTTTGACTTCTGGCAAAAGGTTTTTCCACATTCGTTACATTCGTAGGGTTTTTCCCCTGTGTGAGTTCTCTGATGTTTGGTGAGGGCGGATTTCTGGCAGAAGGTTTTCCCACATTCATTGCATTTATAGGGTTTCTCTCCTGTGTGGATTCTGCGGTGTATAATAAGGGTTGACTTTTGGCAGAAGGTTTTTCCACAATCATAACATTCATAGGGTTTTTCCCCAGTGTGGACTCTCTGATGCATAGTAAGGCCTAACTTCTGACAGAAGGATTTCTCACATTTGTTACAAGCATAGGGTTTCTCTACGGTATGTGTTCTCTGGTGCACAGTGAGGACTGATTTCAGAGAGAAGAATTTCTCACATTCACTACATTTATAGGGTTTCTCTCCTGTGTGTATTTTCTGATGTTTAGTGAGGCTAGACATCTTACAGAAATTTTTCCCACACACATTACATTCGAACGTTTTCTTCCCTCCCTGAGTTATAGCTTGGGCAGTGAGAACTGATGTACCACAGGCTTTCTCATATGCATTATAGTTATAGGAGGTCTCTTGCACATGAACCCTCTTCTTTATCAATACTTCCTCCACAGTCAAGGCTTTCCCTTGTCCACTGTATTCAAAAGTATGCTGCCCAGTTGGAGTCCTGTGATGTTGACAAAGATGCTCACGGTATCCAAGAGATTTTCCAGTTATTTTACAAGCATCAGAATTCTTTCCAACATGCATCTCACCAGAGTCACTATGGAGAAGTGCATTGTGACATGCATTAAAGGCCTCAGGTTTAATTCCTGAATAGTTTCCATCATTTATAATCAGATTTGAAATATGATTTGAGCTCAAATGAAATGTTTTCCCTAAATCAACTCTCTCTTCAGTTGATGTTTTGCTGTTAGTGATTATAACTTGCCACGAACGTTTACTGTGACTTTCTTTGCTCCTCTCAATTAGGTCATCAACTATCTGGACATCTAAAATGAGAAAAAAAGAAAACCATATCCATGAACCACACTTGAGCATATCTTACAGAATGCTGGTTTCTTCCTATCCAAGTGGCATAAAATTTTACAAAAATAATAGGTATTGGTTTTGTAAGTATGTAGTTTTTCTTCTTGACTTAATGTAACAAATTATGTTAATAGATTTTCCAAAGTTAAACTGTATTTCAACTCATTGCTTCTTTTATCTTCTCTTAAATTCATACAGAAATTAGCTGGTAAAAAACTTCACCTACTGGCTAAGCTATGACAGCACAAATGGTCGAGTGCCATTGTACAATGCTGGAGTCACATGGAAAACCAGTGTTTGGATCCCAGGTCAACCTGATCCAGCTGGCTAGAAGACCTGGGAAAAATCTCAGCTTGAAGGTATCCCATCAAGTATGCCTAACCCCTCCTAGACTCTCTCTCTCCCAAGAAAGTAAACTTAAAAATTCACCTACTCCTTGGTTGTAGTTTCCAACTGTTTATCATCTGCCATTTGTTTTCCCTCTTGCTTTTCTCTATTTTATTCTTTTAAAACAGTAGATTTCCCACGCTGGTATATTTCTCATTATTCTGCTTTGAAGATGGCCAAGTTTTCCTGGACCAGCTACCTACAGGTGCAGGAAAGGGTCATTTGCCTGTCACCTAAACAGGAATATGGGTTAAGGAAAGGATTTTGTACCAATATTTTTCTTTTTCTTTTTTTTTTTGGAGAGGTTTTTTTGCTATAGGGCGCGTGCGCTCGCCAGACAGAGAGAGACAGAGAGACAGAAAGTGACAAGTCATCCCCCAGGGGGATGGCCATGCCACAATCCCTTCTCCTCCATTCTCCTCTCAGGATCTTGGGCATGCACGCACACACACCCAGGATGAGTTTAATCACCAGGTCCAGGATTCGAACCATGGTTTACTACATGGGAGTCTAGCCATGTAGCCATTATGCCAACTGGTGGTCCCTTGTACCAATAATTTTCTATTTTTCACTAATCCCTGGGGAATGGCTATTGATATCTAGGGACTTTCCAAATACATCATCTTTTTTCTCCATGCTAGCTGAAGACAACTTCTGGTAAATTCCTAATTTAACCCAACTTTCTCTATTTCTCAGGACCATAAAAAGTATAGGCAGCTCCAGTCCACTATCCTGGGCATCCCTGCATGTTGGTTTTAAGAATTTGGTTATACAATTTAGACTATTGCCACCATGTCCTAAAATTATAATACTTGCTCCCGAGATCAACAGCCCTAGCATTCTCCCGCCCTCTTCCCCCAGTTCCTGGTACAAGCACCCATGCTTGATAATCCACAGCTTCTGAATGCTTTCATTTTGTGCATTACAGTTGTAGCTGTCTCAAAGTCGTCTCCCGTACATTTATCATTTTTTGCTGTTCTACAATAATTTCCACAAAGGGAAGGGGAAAATGCTAACTTTAAACTCTACTCCCAAATTTGAGCCCTTCAACATGAAACCCTTGGTTCATTCACTTGCCTTGAACCAGAATCCCCTGAGTCTAGAGAAAAGGACTATTCCTTTTCACCCTCCAGTGCTAGGTCTTCCTTTGCTTTATAATTTTTGATGTAATACACAGGCTCGCTCATTCCTGGACTTGATTTCTCATTTTCTCATCAATTCCCTACGTGACCTCCTCCATAAGTATCACTTTAAATACCACCTTTAAGCTACCCAAAGTTTCCTAATACATATCTCTAATAGTGATCTTTGCTCTTGAACCTAGATTTTATGTTCATCTATATATGTGAGTCAAAATTGGAAAAGAATGGGGCCAAAAAGTGGTGTGGTGGTTAAGGCACTAGATCCCCACACAGCAAACCACAGTTCACTAAGTCCCAGACCTACTAGTTTGAAAATCACACTGAGTGCATGTGCATGCATGCCCAGAAATCCCAAGAGGAGAATGGAGTAGAAGGGATTGTAGCATGTCATCTTCCTTGGGGGTAATTTCTCACTTTCCCTCTCTATGCATGTCTCTCTCCTCTCTCTCCTAATAGTGTACATGCCCTATTGCAAAAATATTTTTAAAAAAATGGAAGAGTTAACTCAACTGAACTTATGTAAAGTAAACACTTATTAATACCCCTAAAATTGCTTTTTCTGACCAGACTTCCTATTTTATGATCTTTTTTTTTTTTTCTCTTACTTTGGTTAAATATTCCTTGTAATTCTTATACACATACTTTGTATGAAGGCTCTTCAAAAATTTCACGAAAAATGGGGACCAGCAGTTAGCGTAATGGCTATGTTGCTGGACTCCCATGTAGTCAACCACAATTCGCATCCCAGACCTGGTGGCTTAAAACTCACGCCAGGCACATGTGTGTGCCCAAGATCCTGAGAGGAGAATGGAGGAGAAGGGATTGCAGCATGGCCATCCCCCCTGGGGGGGTAATTTCTCGCTTTCTGTCTCTCTGTCTCTCTCTGTCTTTCTGGCAAGCACATACACCCTATAGCAAAAACCTCTCCAAAAAAAAAAAAAAAAAAAATCTTGCTCAACTAAGATGTGCTGAAAGAACATAAGAATAAATGTGTTTTAAACTTTTTAAATAGCAATAAATGTGTTTTTAAAAGTTAAAAAAAAAAAAAAACTCCGTAAGAATGGAATAAAAGAGGGTAACTGAGAATACTGAGAAAGTAAATAGCAAAAAAAAAGTTTAAGAACAAGAAAGTAGGGGTCAGTAGCTGGCATGGTGGTTGAGGTGCTGAACTCCCACAGTCTGCAGCAGTTCAGCAGTTCAAGTCCTGGACCCATGGCTTGATTTCTCACTTTCTCTCTCTCTTTCTGATCAAATTAAAGTAATAATAATGAATAAAATTAAATAAATAATTTAAAAGAAAAAAGGAAAGAATATATTTTGAGTAGATATAAGAAAACATTAGGCAAAATAAAAGGTGGGAATATATGCACGAGAACCCTCCTTAAAACCTACATCATGCATGTGTCTGATATATGCAGACCAACCATCTTCAGGTCTAGAACCAAAAAAGTTGGTGAAAACAGGTCAACACTACCAGCATCTGCTGGGCTTTATTCTTCCCGGTCTCCCTGCCCAGTCTCCCTGCCCAGGATACCCTCACTGACCTGGGAGACTCTGGTTTGGGAGTTCTTTGTCAATCCATGGCTCTACTCCTTTCTCCAACTTGATAATCACCTCAGGTTTGGCAATGCAGTGTCCTGTTCATGGGAAATAATATAGAACTGTGTCAGTTCCTTGGAGCATGATGACAGCACAGCTGCAGGAGCTGAACAACAAAGGGCCAAAATGAAACTCATTAGCAAGGATGACACATTCCTCATGAACTGGGACCTTACACCTATACAACTAAATCTTACAAGTGGCTCCTATAATGACCAACAAGGAAGAAAGTGTTGCTCGTAGGAGTTATTGGGGAGTTCTGCTCACCCAATGACACCAGGCTGCTGTAGGTCTCCAGCATCACGTCCCTGTACAGGCTCCTCTGGGCACGGTTCAGATCCTGCCACTCCTCCCAGGTGAAGTCCACAGCCACATCCGCAAAAGACACCAACCCCTGTAACAGCACATTTCTCCTCAATGCATTAGCCCTGTGTCACAGAATAGAAATCTGGGAGTTCACTCTTCCGTGTGTGCGTGTGTCTTCTATGTATCTCATGTTAAGATGTAGCTTGCAGAACCAGCAGATGGTGTAGCAGTTATGTCACTGGACTCCCACGTAGTCACCGCAGTTCGAATCCTGGACCTGGCGACTTAAAAATCTCATGCTAGGCACGTGTGTGCATATCCAAAATCTCAAGGGAAAGTGGAGGAGAAGGAATTGCAGTGTGGCCATCCCCCCTAGAAGGTGATTTCTTATTTTCTGTCTCAGTCTCTCTCTTTCTCCAGCAAGCACACACACCCTATAGCAAAATTTTCTAAAAAAAAAAAAAATGATAGAGGTTACTCCATATTCCATATGGTAGGATCCATACTCTATATGGTAGGAAAAAGGAAAATCACAGCAGAAGTATCCTGCAACTGTAATAATTAATTACCAAAACTACTCTACACAGTTTATCTTAATGTTCTAGAACAATCATTGTTGCTAGGGATGAAAGAATTAAATGCTGCTTCTCTAAAGAACTTATGAGCTGGTATAAAGACTTACTTACAGGGCTAGCCAGTGATGTGGTGGTTGAGGCAACTGGATTCTAAATGGCTGACTACACGGTTCAAGTCCCGGACCCAGCAACCTTAGGAACATGCCAGGGACATGTGTGTGCATGCCCAGAATCTCAAGGGACAAATGAGAGAGGAGACTGTGGTGTGGCAATTCCCCTAGAGGATGCTTTCTCACTTTCCCTCTCGCAATCTGACAAGCATGCATGCCGTAAGTAAATTTAAAGATTAAAAAAAAAAGACTTAAGTATATATTGGTACTGTGTTAAATGACTTAACTTAGAAACAAGTCCAGTATAGACAAGCGTAAGAAAGGAGAAAATATAGTTCTATTTTATATTATGAGGCGCTTGCATCCACTGTAAACCCAAAGACGTTTAGCTCATCCACATGAACAACAGCTTCTCACGACTATGAAGCAATAGCAGAGTCCAGCTACAAAGACACAAAGAATGCATACCACTATTTTTTTTTTTTTTAAGATTTTTGCCATAGGGCACGTGTACTTGCTGGAGAGAGAAAGAAAGAGGGAAAGCGAGAAATCACCCCCAGGGGGATAGGCATACAGCAATCCCTTCTCCTCCAGTCTCCTCTCAGGATTTTGGGCATGCACACACACACACCCAGAGTGATTTTCAAGCTGCCAGGTCTGGGACTTGAACTGCAGTTGGCCATATAAGAGGCCAACATCTTAACCACCACACCACCCACTGGCCTGAACATATACCACTTTAATAGAACAACACACAGCACTATGTCCAGGAGAACAATCATGAGTCACGAGCAGTAGAGATAAATGCAATATATTTTTTTTAAAAAGAATTATTTTATTTAACTTTCTTGCTTTCTTCCTTTATTTTAATTTGACCAGAGAGGGACAGAGCGAGAGAGACAGGGAAAGTGAGGAAGCAAGCCGCCAGTTCCAGATTTGAATTGTGGTCGGCCATGTGGGAGTCCAGTGTCCTTAACCACCATGCCACCTGCCGGCCCTAATAAATGCAATATTATTGAAGGAACTGCTTATGAAGTAATTCTACATTTAAATATTCTACCCAATTCCAACAATAAACTATTTCAAGCACTTAATTTTTTAATAATTATTTTATTTTACTTTATTTATTTTTTTTTTAATTTGACCAGAGAAGGACAGAGAGAGAGAGAGAAAGTGGGAAAGTAGGCCACCAAGTCCAGGACTTGAACTGCGGACGGCTATGTGGGAGTCCAGCACCCTTAACCACCATGCTACCTGCCAGCCCCACACTTAATGATTCTTAATTATTCACAAATTAAAAGCATGTACATGATCATCCCAAATTTCCTTCCTATATGCCAAAGGATTACTTACTTGTGTCCATCCTAGGGTGAACACAATGCCATTTCCAAACCAGAGGGTGCAAATAATAACGTCCTGTAAGAATAGATAAGTTGGGACCAGCAGATGGCGTAGTGGTTATGAATTCCCACGTGGTCAACTGGAGTTTGAGTCCCAGACCCAGCAGCTTGAAATTCACACCATGCAAGAGTGGAGGATGGAGGAGATGGGATTGTGCTGTGGCCAACCCCTCTGGGAGGTCATTTCTCACTTTCTATCTCGCTGTTTCTCTGGTGAGCATATGCACCCTATAACAAAAATCTCTCAAAAATAAAAGAATGGGAAGCCGGCAGGTGGCGTGGTGGTTAAGGGCGCAGCACTCCCACGTGAACAACCACAGTTCAAGTCCCAAACCTAGTGACTTATTTTCTCACTTTCTCTCTCTCTCTCGCTCTGTCCCTCTCTGGTCAAATTTAAATAAATACATTTATTTAAATAAAATAATTATTTAAAAATAAATAAATAGGGGGAACCAGCAGTTAGCTATGTCGCTGGACTCCCATGTATACGACCACGGTGTGAGTCCCGAACCCGGTGGCTTAAAATTCATGCTGGGCACATGTACATGTGTGCATGGCCAAGATCCTGAGAGGAGAATGGAGGAGAAGGGATTGCAGCATGGCCATGCTCCCTGGGGGATGATTTCTCACTTTCTGTCTCTCTGTCCCTCTCTCTGTCTGGTGAGCGCACGTACCCTATAGCAAAAACCTCTCAAAAAAAAAAAAAACCTTTCCTTGCTCATCAATTTGTTCATGGGAATTAGCGTAATGGCTATGTCGCTGGACTCCCATGTAGTTGACCACGATTCCAGTCCCGGATCCGGTGGCTTAAACTCACACTGGGCGCATGTGTGCATGTGCCCAAAATCCCGAGAGGAGAATGGAGGAGAAGGGATTGCGGCGTGGCCATCCCCCTTGGGGGGTGATTTCTCACTTTCTGCCTGTCTGTCTCTCTCTGTCTTACTGGCGAACACACGCGCCCGATAGCAAAAATCTCAATAAATAAATATAAATATAAATATAAACATAAATACATACATACATACATACAAGAATGGATAAGTTATGGCCCAAAAGGTGAAAGAGTAGTTAAGGTGATGGATCCAACATGGCCAACTCTGCAGTTAAAGTCCCAGACCAAGCAGCTTGAAAAATATGCCAGGTGCGTGTGCATTTGTGTGCCCAAAATCCTGAGAGGAGGATGATAGAGAAGAGGGAATGGCATGGCCATCCCCCAGGGGGTGATTTCTTACTTCCCCTTTCCCTCTGTCTCTTTCCAAAACACTGTAGGTCTCCAGCATCACGTGCCTGTACATGCTCCTCTGAGCATGGTTCAGATCCTGCACTCCTCCCACAGCCACATCCTCAGACAACACCAACCGCTGGAACAGCACATTTCTCGGTTCACCAGCCCTGTGTCACAAGAACAGAAACCTGGGAGTTTACTCTTCTGTGTACGCAGGTGTCTTATACGTATCTCATAGAAGAGGTAGCACCCTATGGCGAAAACAAATGAATAAATGAGTGAGTTACATGACCACATTTTTTAAAGAGAGATTTTGCTAGCAGACACAGTACTCACCAGAGAGACAAACAGAAAGCAAGAAATCACCCCCCAAAGGGGGATGGCCACACTACAATCCCTTCTCCTCCATTCTCCTCTCGGGAGATGCATACACACATACAGCGTGAGTTTTAAGCCGCGGGGTCCAGGACTTGAACCGTAATCAGCCATGAGGAGTCCAGCAACGCAACCATTACACCCTCTGCTGGTACATAGATTTGTATCTTAGCAGTCATTCCCTAGGAGCAGAATGCAGGAAGAGCTTATAGGAGAGTCCCAGGGAAAGAAATCGGAGTGATAAACGGCCCCCCTAAGTCAGGACACATAGTAAGAGCATAGAATAGGGAAGAAAAGGAAGGACGGAAGGAAGGAAGGAGGAAAGGAAAGAAGGAAAAAAAGCGGGAACAGAACTTGGCACTAATTAGCTATGCAGAGAGCAAAAGGGAAGTATTGCTTTCGGGCTATCTGCATGGTCGCAGCTAATTAAATACTGGCACTGTAAAGTGAAATTTGGAAAATGGAAGGAAATATCCAAGACACCCCAGTCTTGGATATGTCATATTTGAAATATCTGCGGTCAAATAGGTGGAATGTACACCGGCAATTGCATACATGATTCCAGAACCCAGCAGAGCAATCTAAGCTGAAGATAAAAGATTTGGAAAGCAATGAACGAAACGGCTTGAAGAGAACAAAGACTAAAGAAGACAAAGAAGACCAAGTGCTGAATGTCAGGAAGCAATAATATTTAAAAATAGAGGAAGGAAAATAGAGAGCAAAGACTGAGAGAGAATTTTCAGAGTTTATTCTGAAAATAAAGGAAAGCTCAATATAAAAAAGTATACTAATACAAAAGGTCTTCAAAAAAGTCATGGAAAATGCATATGACAACCCAAGAAGAAGGAAGAAAATAATACAGATTAGAGCAGAGAGAAATGAAATAGATAATAGGAACTATAGAAAAAAAAACTAATTTTATTTTTGTTTAGATATTTTTCCTATAGGACGCATGCACTCACTGGAGAGACAGAAACAGAAAGCAAGAAATCACCCCCCAGGGGAGATGGCCATGCCGCAATCCCTTCTCCTCCATTCTCCTCTCGGGATCTTGAGCACACAGACACATGCCTGGTGTAAGTTTTTAAACCACTGAGTCCAGGACTCAAACCATGGTTAACTATGTGGGAGTCCAGCAACGTAAACATTATGCCATCTGCTGGTCCCAAGAATTGGTTTTATTTTAAAGATCAATAAAATTGACAAGCCCTTAGCTCGATTAACTAAGAAAAAAAGACAGAAGATTTAAATACTAAAACAATAAGTAACATTACATCCAATGCTACAGAAATATAAAGGCGTATAAGAGATTAATATAAGGTGAGGCCAGCAGGTGGCATGGTGTTCAAGGGTGCTGGACTCCCACACAGCTAACCATGGTTCAAGTCCCAGACCTGGCAGCTTGCTTGCTTTCTCTCTTTCTCTCAGTGTCTCTTCACCTGCTGCTCCAGTCAAATTAAAATAAATAAATAAAGATAGATAAATAAAATAATTCTTTAGAAAAAAAAAAGATTAATATAAAGGCCAGCTCAGGGTGCCACAGTAGCACACTGCTCAAGCAA
Source organism: Tupaia belangeri chinensis (assembly GCF_000334495.1). NCBI lineage: Eukaryota > Metazoa > Chordata > Mammalia > Scandentia > Tupaiidae > Tupaia > Tupaia belangeri. Next base: position 8,649,594 of record NW_006203430.1, read on the forward strand.
TGCTACATCCATATGGAAGATCAGGGGTTCAGTTCCTGGAATAACCTATACATTCTGGGTGCATCTGTATGTGCACACACACACTCCCATGACCCCGGCCAGCTGAAAGGGCTATGAGAGGATACTGATATTAGACACTATCATGGATGCTGGTCTGTCTGTCTGTCTGTCTGTCTCTCTCTCTCTCTCTCTCTAATAATAGGTAAATTAGGGACCAGCAGATGGTGTAGTGGTTATGTCACTGGGCTCCCACATAGTCGATTGCAGTTCGAGTCCTGGATCAACTTGAAACTCACACTGGGCACGTGTGCATGCAGGCCAAAAATCCCGAGAGGAGACTGGAGGAGAAGGGATTGCAGTGTAGCCATCATGTGTGTGCATGCCCAAAATCCTAAGAGAGAATGGAGAAGGGACTGCGGTGTGGCCATCCCCCCGGGGGGTGATTTCTCGCCTTCTGTTTCTCTGTCTCTGTCCCTCCCACGAGCACACGTGTCCTATTGCAAAAATCTCTCTTGAAAAAAAAAAAAGGTCAGAAATATAACCAGCAGTTGGTTTGATGATTGAGGTGGCTGGATGATTATGGATGACTACACAGTTTGAGTCCCAGACTCAGTGACTTGAAAAATGCACCAGTCGTGTGTGTGGATGCCTGCTGAAACCCCAAAACAAAAATAGAGGAGAAAGGATTGCGGCATGATCATCTCCCTGTGGAGTGATTTCTCACTTTCCCTCTCTTCTCTCTAACTCCCTCTCAAGTGACCGCATGTACCCCTATAGCAAAAACTAAAACAAAATAAAAATAAATGAAATGCATGTTACATTTTACATGCAGTCTCAAAATGTAATAGTGAATTTCTATGCCTTTATTCATGATAGAGCACATGGGCATGCACATGACAGAGAGGCAGAGAGAGGGAGAGGAAGAGGGAGGGGGAGGATGTGCTTTTCGTCTTGGATGTGTTGGGTTTGAGTACAATGAAGCATTCAACAGAGGGTTGAACCTACAAACTAGACTGAGGAAGAGCTCCAAGGTGGAGAGAAATGGGCTCACAAACCACAGGGGGCCTGATCAGTCAAGCACTGTGAAGTGAGCGAAATGGAGAACAGGATGGAGCATTTGGATGAGTCATGTTAGGGACCAGGAGAAAAGCAGAATATGAAGAAACAGAGAAGAAATCGTCATAGGAGAAACCACTGGAGAGAGTTTGACAGAAGGTAAGCGAAGAATTTCCAAAAGAAGATCATAAACTGTAGTTTCAAATATGGCAGAAAGTTCAAGTACGGCAAAGACCAGAGAATCCTAATGGGATTTTACTACAGTTCGGGTTACTGGTGAGCTAATGAAAAACTGAACTGAGACTATAGAAGGTGGGTTAAAATGGAAATAAGCAGAGGAATAGTCACCAGAAACGTAACTTTGAACAGTCTGCTGCATAAACTGCATGTATACGTGAGCTGCGAGAAATTTAGGAAGAATTACTTAAGAACCTGTGATTGGGTCTGGCAAGTGGCGTCGTGGTTAAGGATGCTGGACTCCCATGTGGCAGACCATGGTTCGAGTCCCAGAACTGGTGGTTTGCTTTCTCACTTTCCCTCTCTCTTAAAAAATCTGTCCCTCTCTGTCAAATTAAAATAAATAAGTTAAATAAAATAATTTTTTTAAAAACCTGTGATTGACTTAATCCTATAGACATTCCAGACTTGATCCATGAATGAAGCACGACTTTCCAAAAGCCGTCCTCTGGGACCACACTATTTTAGCAACTCCAGAAAAAACTCATTAAGTGAGTTTTGTTTTTGTTTCAGGTTTTTGCCATGGAGCATGTAGTTGCCAGAGACCAAAAGAGACAAAGGGAGGGAAAATGAGAAATCACCCCCCACCCCAGGGAGGATGGCCACCCTACAATCGATTCTCCTCCTAGGATCTTGGGGCACACACATGTACCTGGTGTGATTTTCAAGCTACCAGGTGCTGAACAACCATATTCAGCCCCATGGTAGTCCAGTAGCTTAACCACCAGCCACCTGCTGGCCACCCATTATGTGAGTTTTATTTCATCACAAAGTAACTGTTCCCACGGCTGAATGCTGAGTGTTTACACCCATGCAGGTAGTAAGAAGCTTTCAGTTACATCATATGGTGACAAATGAAGATGGTGCTTCAGCCTTTGTCATCAGCAAGTCTTTCTTTTTTTTTTTTTTAGAATTATTTATTTAATTTTATGTATTCATTCATTTATTGTCATTTGACCAGAGAGAGAGAAAGTGGGAAAGCAAGCCACTAGGCCTGGGACTTGAACCATGTCGGCCATGTGGGAATGTCCAGCATCTTAACCACCTATGCTACTGCTGGTCCTGGCATCGGCAAGTCTTTATGGTTCATGAGAATTTAATTTAGCATGCTCTCTTCTCAAGTTCCACTCTAATCCTGAAACAAACATGTCTGTCTTTTTGTCATGGCATCAGAAATTCCAAAGATAATTTGTATTCATCCGCATTGCCAACTTTTTTTTTTTTTGAGAGATTGCTACTATAGGGCATATGTGCTCACCAAAGAGTGAGAAATCACTCCTCAAGGGGATGGCCATGCCACAATCCCTTCTCTTCCGTTCTCCTCTCGGGATTCTGGGCACACACGCACACGTACTCAGAGTGTTTAAAATTGCCAGGTCCATGACTTGAAATGCAGTCGACTGTGTGGGAGTCCAATGATACAACTGTTCCGCCATCTGCTAGTCTCTCTACATGCCAACTTTATCTTATTTGTGAACATTTCCCTGAACTGTGTCTTATTTCCACTTTTCCATTTTAATCCATGAACCAAATAACGCTCATATAATACAACCTACAACAAAGTAAGAATAAATAAACAAATAACTCACCAAAGATTTATTCATTTTTTGTTGCTCCTGGAAACACATAAAGGCCCCTGGAAGTATAGCTGAGAGAGAAGAAAATGGAGTGGAGTCATGAGAGCTCTGGTGTGGCTGGGTCCTCGACTGTCCTGCTCAACACGCTCTACGTATTAACCACAGGGTGAGGGCATGCTATCGTGGAGGACAGTAACCTACGCAAAATAAGGCAGCAAGTACTCCCCCGAAGACACACCTACAAGTACATTAGCTGGTAGAGTTACACATACAATTTACTTTGGGGCTAATAAAAACATATGTTACCATCTGATTTAGTAACAATTCATCTTCCTGAAAGTAATAACTTAGTAATTAACCAAAGAAAGAAACATTGTGTCTTCACTAAAATTAATGTTATAGAAATACACTTGGTGGGACCAGCAGATGTCATAATAGTTATGTTGCTGAACTACCACTTAATCGACCATAGTTCAACTACGACTGGGCGACTTAAAACTCATGCCAGGTGTGTGTGCATGTGTGCATGCCCAAAATCCCAAGAGGAGAATGGAGGAGAAAGGATTCCAGTGTGGCCATCCCCCCAGGGGGGTGATTTCTTGTTTTCTGTCTCTTTATCTCTCTCTTTCTCTCTGGTGAGAGTACACACCTTCTAGCAAAAAAATCTCTCCTAGGGGCTGGCAGGTGGCATAGTGGTTAAGATCGCTGGACTCCCACATGGCCAACTCACTCTGTCCCTCTCTGGTCAAATTAAAATAAATAAATAAATAAAGTTAAATAAAATAATTTTTTTTAAAAAAACTTTCCCAGGACTAGCAATTAGTGTAATGGCTATCTTGCTGGACTCCCATGTTGTTGACTGCAGTTCAAGTCCCAGACCCAGTGGCTTAAACTCACGCCAGGCGCGCGTGTGTGTGTGCCCAAGATCCCGAGAAGAGAATGGAGGAGAAGGGATTGCAAAGTGGCCATCGCCCCTGGGGAAGTAATTTCTCACTTTCTGTCTCTGTCTTTCTGGTGAGCACACATGCCCTATAGCAAAAACCTCTCCAAAAACAAAAACAAACAAAAAAATTTCCTAAAAAAAAAAATACACTTTACTGTATTAACTATTTTCCTGTTAATATGGGGATACCACACAGGACTCCATGTGAGTGTTTCCACTACAACACCTCTTGTTTTTATGTGCTTAATTTTTTTTTAAGAATTATTTATTTATTTTTTATTTATTCATTTATTATCACTTTTTTAATTTGATCAGAGTGAGACATAGAGGGGGAGAGAGAGAGAGGGAAAGTGCAAAAGCAGGCCGTCAGGTCCAGGACTCCAACTGTGGTTGGTCATGTGGAAGTGTCCAGCACCTTAACCACCATGTCACCTGCTGGTCCCCTTTATGTGCTTAAATTTAACAGAGAACAAGTATGGCCATCCAACATGTCTCACCCACAACCCTATGGGGAAAATGAGCACGACATTCATTTCTTGTGGTACACTGTTCCCATAATAGTTTGATAGGCTGCGCCTCCATACAGCCCACTCTGACAACACCCTGGCCTTTGCCATTTGACTTGCTTTGGCCAAACAGGTTTGAAAAATATTCACTCACTGGTGCTTGCCTTCTTTTTTATTTTTTTATTTTTTTTATTTTTTAATTGATTTATTTTACATTCATTCACTGAACATCATCACAGCATACAAAATGTGATTTCCCATCCAGGATACACTGTACAGTGGCTTTCATACATGCTTTCTTGAACACAATCATATTGTAAAGAAGCCTGAGGCTACCCTGAGGCTATTTTTTTTAATTATTTATTTTAATTTTACTTATTCATTAATTTAATTTGATCAAAGAGAGACAAGCACAGAGAGAGAGAGGGAAAGTGAGAAAGCAAGCCACCAGGTCCAGGACTCAAACCATGGTCAGCCATGTGGGAGTGTCTAGCACCCTAACCACCACGCTTCCTGCTGGCCCCAAGATGAGGCTATTTCAAAGCAATGTTTGTGTTGGGAACCAGCAGTTAGCGTAATGGCTATGTTGCTGGACTCCCACGTAGTTGACCGCGGTTCGCATCCCAGACCCGGTGGCTTAAAACTCAGGCCAGGCGCGTGTGCGTGCGTGCCCAAGGTCCCGAGAGGAGAATGGAGGAGAAGGGATTGCGGCGTGACCATCCCCCCTGTGGAGTGATTTCTCGCTTTCTGTCTCTATGTCTCTCTCTGTCTGGCGAGCTTATGCACCCTATAGCGAAAATCTCTCCCCCCCCCAAAAAAAAGCAATGTTTGTGCTAAGCTGACTCCGGTGTCATAAACACAATCTCAAAATGGATGACACGAGCCCAAAGTCAAGATGCCTAGGTATCATGTGACCCTGGGTAAGTCACTTATAACCTTAAATCCAATTTTTTCATTTTTTTTTACAAGACAGAAATACCTTCACAACCCTTCCTGGACTATCAGGAAGAACTATCAAGATAGAGCATAAGCCTATCTCCAGATGCCAAATTCGATGATAGACTAGATTTGAGAAAGCTCAGACTGGAAATAATCAGTATAGGGAGACTGAAGGACTGGGAGTGTGTGTAGAGACAGTGAAGACAGATCTTGTAGCTGTGACAGGATATCCCTTCACCCTAGACTACACCTTCAAGACTCCCCCAGTAAGTAACACTGCTTAGGCTCTTGCCTATCCTTCTCTGCCCAACTCACTTCCTTCTGAAAGCTGGTCCACATCTCTGACTAGCAGCCAGCGGTTGACAACTTCAGAAAGAGACAGTATTCTCCAAATCTTGCTCACTCTAGGCAGCAGAATCCATCATTCCTTGGGTCATACAAAGGTAGAATCTTCCCCTTTCTGAGACTCTTCTGCCTCTACTCTGAAGCACTAGTGAGCGAGCTCAGGCACAGGGGTGTTCTTTGAGATGGGATTCCTATTCACAGGGTGCCTTCTTTCAAAGTCCTTTGAAAGTCCTTCATTTGGACATCCAATAACCATTCAATCTTCCTGCAGAACCCATTGTCACTGGTAGCAATGGGTTTTATGTAAACTTCTGCAAACTCAAACCAGGAAGGGTAGACAAGCTGTAAAGTGCATGAGGGGACCAGAAACTTCCCTTGCTGAAGAGACAGCAAGAACCCCCACAAGTGAAACTGCACATAGTTATCAAGGCTGGTCTGCACACACTTCACGAGCGTTTCTCTGGGAATCTGGGGGCGCCCCGCTAGTATTCTCGCTCATTCACATATGAGTAGACTAGATGTTATAGAAGTCAGTAACAGGATCCTGCAGCGACGGAGCTGGAGCGTGAACTCGCACCGCAGACTCCCTGCAGACCTCACGACCCCCACGGCGTCGCCATCTTGGACTCGACCACCCCAGTTCCCAGGGCTTCTGGACCCAGCCTTTGTACACCCGAAAGCACACACCCGGCCGGCTGGCAACCGTCTTCTGACAAAGCAATCATTGGACGCGCAGCCCAGTCCGCCAGGTCCCAGAGGTGTCGGTCCCGACGCTCGACCGTCAGGCACCGCCCGCCTGAAGCCCACCCCCATTTAACTCCCCATTTCTGCGACACCCACCCAGCCCCCCATGGCTCCCGAGGCCACGGAGCTCCTTGTGCACCTTCGTACTCACCTCCAAGGGCGTAGAAGCCAGCCTCAGAGCCTGAGAAATAGCGTCACAATTCCCAGGATGGCAGAAACGGGAGGAGCAGCACATGCGCAGAAGGAACCCAAAGGAGCTGTTCCTATCTTCCAGGGCCCGCTAAGCCGCGGAAGGAACGACTACATTTCCCACAACCCTCTGCGCCGGCTCCTTAGGCTCCAACGGGAAAAGTTTTTGTTTATTTCCGTCAAGTCAGTGAGTCAAAACTGACCCTCCCCACATGGGAGCAGTGTGGATTTCTGCTTCTTTATCAAATTCCGGTTTGACACTCCGATGCAATGTGGAACGTATGGAAAAATGCGAATGTGGGCCAAGCAGTAGATATTAATAATAAACATTATTTGTTTTAAATTCACTTAAAGTTCTTGAAGTCAGAGAACCCACTTCTATTTTGTATAAATGTATTCCAAACCATGAAAAATTATGTCTCTTACGTTAAATTCGTTAACAAGAAGTTAATATGCAACTCTCTTTGAGTTCATTTTAAAAGATGTTTGTTGTCTAGGGCCAGCAGGTGGCGTAGAGGTTGAGGCAACTGGATCCTACATGACTGATTCTAAGGTTCAAGTCCTGGGCCCAGAGGATGAAAAAATGCACCGGGCACGTGTGCATGTGTGCCCAAAATCCCAAAAGAATAATGGAGGGAAAGGGGATTGACGTGTGGCCATCTCTCATTTTCTCTCTCTCTCTCTCTCTCTCGTTCTCTTTTGCACATCCCTATGACAAAAACTAAAAAAAAAAAAAAAAATTAAAAAGTTTGTTGTAAACCACTAAACTAATTTGTGTGTCTTCAGTGGATTAAACTACTCTAGTGTATATATTGGAATAAAATAGCAGGGTCATATTTGCTCCGTAATCGTTATGACAACTTGCACTCCAGTGTCTGATATTTATTCAGATTCCAAAGTTCCATCCACCCATCCATCTATCAAATCTTTAGGGTGTGTGTGTGTGAGAGAGAGAGACAGAGAGAGATGGACTCGAACTTTGCCATTCCTCTCTTATTTCTGCCACAAGCAAGGCAGAGTTGTGTATAGGAGTTACTCAGAGTTCTGCTGCCACTGAAGTTCCACTTCAAACACATTTCCTCTGGCAAAAAAAAAAAAAAAAAAAAAGTGAACTAGATTAAGAAAATGACAATAACTGAAGTTGCTCTAAGAAATCGATATAGGAATAACTCATTGATAATTACATCAAGATGCAACCAAAGAACAAAGGCTCAGTTTGCTTTACTGCATTTGAGAAGTCCATTAAAAGTTTGAAGTTCCGAGTGTCTCAGCTGACCTCAGAGATCCTGTTAAGTCCTTGGAAGGACATCCTGAATGATGGTCCCATTATGACTACACACACTATGCGGGCTTATTTCTCTTAAAGGAAGCCAAGGTGTTCTAACCAATGAAGACGGAATAGATTCCAGGCTACACAAACACATGAAATACACAGTATAATTAATGTTATATAACTAAACAGCTACCGGGACTACTTGCAAATGGTAGAAAATTATAGGAGAAAATGTTTGTAGCGTTGAAGTGCATGTATGTGTGGGGGGTTGTTTTTTGTTTTCAGTTTTGGGTTTTTTTTTTTTACTTTTTTGCTATAGCGCTCATGCCCTTGCCAAAGAGAGACGGTGGCCCTCATTGTAGTTTTAAATTGCATGTCCCTGGGGCCAGCAGATGGTGTAGAGGTTAAGGCAACTGGTTTTCACAAGGCTAACTGCACAATTTTAAGTCCAAGACACAATGGCTTGAAAGATCACAGTCCAGGGACCAGCAGTTAGCGTAATGGCTATGTCGCTGGACTCCCATGTAGTCTACTGCGGTTCGAGTCCCACACCCGGAGACTTAAACTCATGCTGGGCGCGTGTGTGTGTGTGCCCAGAATCCCGAGAGGAGAAGGGAGGAGAAGGGATTGCGCGG
>NW_006203430.1:8658056-8662197 GCF_000334495.1 Tupaia belangeri chinensis
ACTCAACCCTGGTGGATTTCAGCAGCCAGATTGATAAATTACCGCCAGTTTATAGACTATGTGGAAATGCTGTACCCAATAGATCCAAAAAAAAAAAAAAAAAAAGAGAGAAAGAGAAAAAAAAAAATCACCGTCTGTGTGTGTGCCTAAAATCCCAAGAGGAGATGAGAGAAAAAGGGATTGTGGTGTAGCCATCCTCCCTGGGAGGTGATTTCTCACTCCCCCTCCCCGTTTCTCTGTCACTCTCCAGTGAGCGTACATACGCTCTGGCCAATTAAAAAACAAAAAAATCAGTATTTTTCATTTTGAGTATACAGATCCTGCAATTATTTTTATACCTGAGTTCTTTATGTTTGTCATTGCTATAAATAGTATTGGTTTTCACATTTCAAATTCTGCCTTATTCATTGCTGCTATGAAGGGATGCAGCCAACTTTTGTATTTTGGCCTTCTGTCCTGTGATCTTGCTAAACTCACTTGTTAGTTACAGGAAATTTTAAAAAGAATCTTTAGGATTTTCTTTGAAACAATTATGTCACCTTAAAAAAGATAGTTTTGGGGACCAGCAGGTGGCATGGTGCTTAAGGCGCTGGGTACTCCCACATGGCTAACCACGGGTGGAGTCCAAGACCTGGTAGCTTGCGTTGTCACTTTCTCTCTGTATCTCTGTGTGCTTGTCTCTGCTCAAATTAAAACAAGTGAATGAATAAATAAAATTAAATAATTCTTTAAAAAAAACCGGGGCTAGCAGGCGGCATGATGGTTGGGGGTGCTGGACTCCCACATGGCTGACCACGGTTTGAATCCTGGACCTGGTGGTTTGCTTTTTCTGTCTCTTTCTCTTCTCTCTGTCTCTGGTCAAATTAAAATAAATGAATAAATAAATAAAATTAAGTAAATAATTCTTTAAAAAGATAGTTTTTTTTTTTCTTTTCAATCTGTGTTGCTTTATTTATTTATTGGGTTTTGTCATTTTTTTTTTTGGAGAGGTTTTTGCTATAGGGCACGTGCGCTCGCCAGACAGAGAGAGACAGAGACAGAAAGCGAGAAATCACCCCCCAGGGGGGATGGCCACGCCACAATTCCTTCTCCTCCATTCTCCTCTCAGGATTCTGGGCACACATGCACACACGCCCGGCATGAGTTTTAAGCCACCAGGTCCAGGATGCAAACTGCGGTCGACTACATGGGAGTCCAGCGACATAGCCATTACACTAACTGCTGGTCCCATGGGTTTTGTAATTTTATTTAGACACAAATAAAATGTGCATATAAGTGGGGCCAACAGGTGGCATAGTGGTTGAGGCGCAGGACTCCCACATGGCTGACCATGGTTTGAGTCCTAGACACAGCAACTTGAAACTCATGTTGGGCATGCACACATGCATGCCCCAAATCCCAAGAGAATGGAGAAGAGATTGGCATGTGTGGTCATGCCCACCAGGAAGGGATTTCTTGATCTCTGTTTCTTTTGTCTCCTTCTTTCTCTGTCTCTCCAGTGAGCCCACGTGCCCTACAGTAAAAATCTCTCTCAAAAAAATTTTTAAAAAAAGTGCGTACAAATTGTCTAATCTTTTTCTTCACTTCTTCACTGCACAGCCTGGAATTGGGATTGGTCACTCTGATGACCAACAGGGCTCTTTCTGTGATAGCTTTGCAGTTTTTGGAGGAACATTGTAAACAAACTCAGCACAGCAAGATTTATTACACATCAGCAGCTCCTTGACATTGTGGACCAGGAATTGCCAGAAGCCCCTGGGCAGCATGTGCTTTGTTTTTTTGTTGTTCTCATAACCAATGCTGGGCATCAAGATATGGCCCTTGGATCTTCTCTGCACCCTGTTGTCAGTAGCTCTGGGTTTCTGCCAGTTATGCTTAATTTTGACATATCAGTCTGACTGGTACCAAATGAACTTCTTGGTTCATGAGAGATTTGAGGGTAATCATGATGCCAAGTAGGAGACCGTCATCTCTGCAGGCAGCACGGAGAAAGAAAGCTCTATATGCCTTTAAATACAAATTTTATTTGAAGGGGCCAGCAGGTGGCATGGTAGTTAAGGGCACTGGACTCCCACCTGGCTGACCACGGTTCAAGTCCCGGACCTGATGGTTTACTTTCTCACTTTCCTCTCTGTATCTATCTATCTCTCAGTGTCTCTCTCCAGTCAAATTAAAATAAGTGAATGAATAAATAAAATAAGATAAATAATTCTTTTTTAAAAATGCTATTTGACAAATAAACATAAAGTTACCTACTAAGGTTACTTATTCTTGAGTGAGTTTGATCATTTGTATCTTTCAAGGAATATGTCCAATTCATCTATGCTATCAAATTTGCATGTATAGGGACCAGTAGTTAGCGTAATGGCTAGTCGCTGGACTCCCATGTAGTCCACCGAGGTTTGAGTCCCGGGCCCAGTGGCTTAAACTCACGCCGGGCGTGTGTGCATGCGTGCCCAAGATCCCAAGAGGAGAATAGAGGAGAAGGGATTGTGGCGTGGCCATCCCCCCTGGGGGGTGATTTCTCACTTTCTGTCTCTCTGTCTCTCTGTCTTTCTGGTGAGTGCACGCGCCCTATAGTGAAAAAAAACCTCTCTCAAAAAAAATTTTTGCGTGTACAGAATTGTTAGACTTTTGTGTCTGTGGTATCAATAGCTATATCTTCTCTTTTGTTTCTGATATTTGCACTGTGTATCTTCTTTCTTTTGTTCTTGGACATAAGTTTCCATTTCAGTTGGGTAAATACCTAAAAGCACAACTGGATTGTGTGATAATGGTATGGTTAGCTTTGTAAGATATTGCCACACTGTCACTGCCACACTTCCGAAATGACTACCATTTCATTCCTACCACTGAAGTGTAAGAGCACTTTTTGCTTCACGTTCTCTCTATCATTCGGTGGAGTCCATTTTTGGGATTTCAGTCATTCTAACAGAAGAGTCATAGCACCTCATGGTTGATCTAATTTGCAGTATCCTAACATTTTCTGACCTTGAGCATCTGTCAGATGCTCGTTTCTATTTGAAAATCTTCATGTTCAGATCTTCTGTCCCACAAACTGGCTGCCACTTATACCTTTTCCCTTTCAGTCCACGTCATGTTAACAGGTCTTTTCTTGCAGTGGTCACTTCCATAGTGCTTTTCTTTCTTTTCTTTTTTTCAGAGAGTTTTTTTGGCTATAGGTCATGTGTGCTCATCAGAGAGACAGAGAGACAGAAAGTGAGAAATCACCCCCCAGGAGGATGGCCACGCCACAATCCCTTCTCCTCCATTCTCCTCTCGGGATTTTGGGTATATACACACACACACACACACACACACACACACACACACACACACATGCCTGCCATGAGTTTTAAGCTGCCTGGTACAAGACTCGAACCACAGTCAACTACATAGGAACACAGCGACACTAGCTGCTGGTTCTCCCATATTGCTCTTACTTGACACTATTTTTTTAATGAATTACTTATTTACTTTTATTTGTTTATTATTTTTCTCCAGGTTGACCAGAGAGAGGGAGAGGGACACTGAGAAAGCAAGTCACCAGGTCCAGGACTCTAACCATGGTCAGCCATGTGGAAGCCCAGTGTCCCAACCACCACACCACCTGCCAGCCCCTCCACCTGACACTATTAAAGACCACTGCTTTCTTTCTACATTGTGCCCGCATTGTCTTCTCTGTTCTTTGATTCTAGCATGTGTTTAACTTTGTTTCCTTCTGCAATGCTGATTGTTTCTTAAGGGTAGGACCATACTTCATTTGTTTTAAAAAAAAAGATTATTTGTTTGTTTTGATTTTTGAGCTGCCAGGTCCAGGACTCAAACCATGGTCAGCCATGTGGGAATCCAGTGCCTTAACCACCACGCCACCTGCAGGCCCATAATGCATTCATTTTTATGTCACCTGCACCTAGTTGAATACCTGGCACCTAAAAGTTAGTAATTACTACAGATGTAGGGTGACCAACAAACTCTGTTTGTCTGTTACTGTCCTTTCTTTAGCACTGAAAATCCCATATCCAGGGGCCAGCAGGTGGGGTGGTGGTGAAGGCACTGGACACTCCCACATGGCTGACCACGGTTTGAGTCCCGGACCTGGTGGCTTGCTTTCTCACTTTTCTTCTCTCTCCTTAAATTA
>NW_006203430.1:8662222-8666206 GCF_000334495.1 Tupaia belangeri chinensis
AAATTAAATAAATCATTTATTTTAAAAAAGAAGAACAGAAAACAAGAAAGAAATTGCTAAAAATAGCATATCCAGGGAACACTGCAGATGATTGCTAGGATAGTTTAAAACTCCTAGGAGTTTTAAGCTCTACCAGTTCTCACATGGTGAATGAGAGGATGACTGATTTCAGCACTTTGATGGATGCTTTCAATATAATTTTTATTTTTTCTCATGAAGTAGAATGTAAATCATGAACACCCTAAGCAATCTATTGTTTTTCACAAACTCAGTAAAATACCTTGAGATTGGATGCGAATATTCTATTTCAGGGTCTGTTGTCACTCATGAATGGGTTTGTGGATTTTGCTCGGAAGGAGTGGTGGCTGCTGACCCCAGCTCAGAAGTGTCTATCCAGGAGTACGATGTCCCAAAACTATGACAACCAAGGGTCCCTGGGTAAGTGCTGCCCCCCAGAGGAGGAGTGGGCACAAGCTCCAGGCTTCCCCTCCTCAGTTGCTGAAAGCTGGGAGCTTCTGTAAAATGTTTAGTGATTTTGGATTTACGTTTAAAGGCCAGATTTTCTTAATCCCTCACAGGCATCGAAGTATGCCAGTTGTATAGACTTTACCAAAGTGTGGCTTCATCACACCACCTCTAAACCACACCTTCCCCATTCTTCAGGATCTCTGGGTCCCAAGCAATTTGGGTCCGGGTTTTCCGTGACCTTCTCTTTACAGGGTACCAACACACCAATCCTTGTACCATCTCTGCGTCAGAACAAGGAGAAGCACTGTGCACGATGCAGGCCGAAGTCCTGAGTCACGGCTGTCTAGGTGAGTGATGGTATCATTTAGAGTTTTTCCTCCTCACTCAGAGTTAGTGTGAATTCTCATATCAACACGAGGTGCCCTTCGTGCTGATCCTTTGTTTTTGGTGTTATTTATAATCTTGCTCTCTTACTTCATCTCATGCTCCCTGGCATCTTTAGTTCCTTCTACTCTCCCTTGATAATAGACCAATTTTATTTTGTATTGAACCAAGCTTTTGTTTTCTTCCCCTCCCTTGATGTGTTTTTTTATGCCCTTTCTGTTCCTTTCTACTTTTTTTTTTTTAAACATTATCTCTTTTTTGGGGGAGGGGGGAGAGGTTTTTCGCTATAGGGCGCGTGCGCTCGCCAGACAGACAGAGAGAGACATAGAGACAGTGCTTCTAAGATGGGTCTGTCACTGCATTCTCTGGACAGGAGGAATATAAAGAGGGATATTATAAAAAGAAGCCTAAGCTATTCCCCTCCAGCTTTCTTCTTCTTCTTCCTCTTCCTCTTCCTCTTCCTCTTCCTCTTCCTCTTCCTCTTCCTCTTCCTCTTCCTCTTCCTCTTCCTCTTCCTCTTCCTCTTCCTCTTCCTCTTCTTCTTCTTCTTCTTCTTCTTCTTCTTCTTCTTCTTCTTCTTCTTCTTCTTCTTCTTCTTCTTCTTCTTCTTCTTCTTCTTCTTCTTCTTCTTCTTCTTCTTCTTCTTCTTCTTCTTCTTCTTCTTCTTCTTCTTCTTCGAGATTTTTGCTATAGGGCACATGTGCTCACCAGAGAGACAGAGACAAAAAGTGAGAAATCACCCCCCTCCCCCCAGGGTGATAGCCATGCCATAATCCCTTCTCCTACCTTCTCCTCTCTGGACACCCATGCACATGTGCCTGGCCTGAGTTTCAAGTTGCCAGGTCTGAGACTTGAACCACAGTTGGCCATGTGTGAGTCCAGCGCCTTAACCACTATGCCACCTGCTAGCCTTCACTCCCACTCTTTTATAAGGCACTAATCTATTCATGAGGGCATAACTCTTATCATGTATCTACTTTTCCAAAGTTCCCACCTCTTAATATCACAACAATGGGGATTAAGCATAAATGTGATTTTTTTAAGAATTTTTTTTCTTTAATTTTATTTATTATTATTATTTCTTTCTAATTTGACCAGAGAATGAGAAAGAGAAAGTGAGAAAGCAAGCCACCAGACCTGGGACACAAACCATGGTTGGCCTCGTGGGAACCCAGTGCCTCCACCACCATGCCACCTGCCAGCCCTTCAACATGAATTTTGGAAGGGACATATTCAAACCATAACAACTTTCATGCTAAAGATGTGAACTCCATTTTTCCCTGCTGGTAATTGACAGCCACATCCATCCTTCATCGGCCCTTGGTCCTTGGCTTGACTGATTGCCTCTGCATGTGCCACTGGCCTCATCTTCAGAAATTAGAATCTCCCCTGCTCCATTGCCACATACTACCTTCTTCTCACCTGCGTCTCTGCTCTGCTGTTTCAAGTTCTTTATTCTGGCACTAGAGGGCCAGCTTGATTTTTATTTTTAATATGAGGTTCTCCCTCCTAGTCTCGCTACAAGCTGTCTACCTGTTCATATTTTGCCCTGAAAAAAAGAAGGCTCGGGATCAGCAGTTAGCGTAATGGCTATGTCGCTGGACTCCCACGTGGTCGACCGCGGTTCACGTCCTGGACCCGGTGGCTTAAAACTCACGCCGGGCGCGTGTGCGTGCGTGCCCAAGATCCCGAGAGGAGAATGGAGGAGAAGGGATTGCGACATGACCATCCCCCCCTGGGGGGGTGATTTCTCGCTTTCTGTCTCTATGTCTCTCTCTGTCTGTCTGGCGAGCGCACGCGCCCTACAGTGAAAATCTCTCCAAAAGAAAAAAAAGAAGGCCCTGGGGACCAGCAGGTGGCATGGTGGTTAAGGTGCTGGACACTCCCACATGGCCAACCACGGTTCAAGTCCTGGACCTGGCGGCTTCCTTTCTCCCTTTCTCTCTCTCTCTTTCTCTCTCTCTCTCTCTCTCTCTCTCTCTCTCTCTGTTTCAGTTTGTCTCTCTCCAGCAAGCACACATGTTTTCTAGAAAATTCAAAACAAACAAATAAGCAAAGACTCTGGTCAGGGAAATGGGACTTCAGTGTTGGCTCAGATCAATTGTGCATTACCTTCTGGAGGCAAGAGCAGAGGTGAGGCCTCACTTCCCAGACTGAAGCACATGACCTTAAGTATGGGTGTGGGGAAAATCAAGCTTTTACCAGTCTAGTAAAGGGCAGAAAAACTATGAAATAGGTATCCCCTTGTCAACATTCTTCTTCCCAGCCATCTACCTTTGAAAATATTCTACAACCCTTATTTCCATACTTGTAATACACTCATGCAAGTCTAGGGTCCTGTCCCCAGTCCTTCCTAGTAATCGCTTTTTCTGGTCTGGAGACCTATACTTATCCATCTATGCCACCCAAGTAAGAGGAGCATGGGGTCAGTACGATGAGAACCCCTGTTTCAGGAGGGCAGCCACTGTTCTACAGTACAATGAAACCCTAGCCAGGCAGGCTTTCCCAGGACTTCCTTCTATGGTTGTGAAGTAAACTGCCTGGTCAGCCCTTGGTTCTGCTCTGTGAGTAATTTTTCCCCATCATTTTCTGTGGTTAAACTTGAGGTGGTTTCAGGGGAGAATGTGTTTTTGTAGCTCCAGGATCTCAATTCTGTTGGCGGAAGTTTGGGTTCCAGGGATTGCCTTTAGATCACAGCCATGTTCAACATGGTCTTATGTTTAATATGGTCTTAAATATATTTAAATAATGTTTAAGTTTTCTGGTTTATTTCTTCTAGGGGCCAGCAGATGGCATGGAGTTTAAGGTGCTAGATCCTGGGTGACCAGCTGCATGGTTCAAGTATTCGACCCAGAGGCTTGAAAATCATGCTGGCTGTGTGTGCAGGCGTGCCCAAAATCCTGAGAGGACACTGGCAGAGAAGGAACTATGGGTGGCCATCTCCCCAGGGGGTGATTGCTTACTTTTTTTCTCTCTCCTTCTGGTGCGTGCACATGCCCTATAGCAAAAACTAAAAATATATATATTATTTATTTCTTCTAGTCACTGGTTTTGATACTCCTTCCTGGGTTTTTAAAGTTTTTTTTAATTCGGGGGACCAGCAGTTGGCCTAATGGCTATGTCGCTGGACTC
>NW_006203430.1:8666261-8680556 GCF_000334495.1 Tupaia belangeri chinensis
CTGGGCACGTGTGTGTGCATGCCCAAGATTCCAAGAGGAGAATGGAGGAGAAGGGATTGCATCGTGGCCATCCCCCTGGGGGGTGATTTTTCACTTTCTGTCTCTCTGTCTCTCCCTGTCTGCCTGGTGAGCACACATGCCCTATAGCAAAAACCTCTCCCCCCCCAAAAAAAAAGAGTTTTTAACTCAGGGCCAGCAGTTGCCAGGGTGGTTAGGACTCTGGACTCCCACATGACTGAGGTCTTCCACAGTTTAAGCCATGGACCTGGCAGCTTGCTTTCTCACTTTCCCTCATTCTTTCTCTCTGTCTGTCTCTGGGAGCGTGCACACCCTAAAGCAAATTTTTAAAATAATAATAAATATTTTTTCTAAAAGTCTTTGAACTCTCCCTCATAATCTTTTTTTTTCTATACAAAGTCTGGGAAATTGATAAGCATGTGAAATGGCATCAAAAAATCAAGACAAGCTGCAAAATATAACTATAAAGATATAAATGTACTTCATTTTTTAAAATATATATATTTTTTTAAGATTTTTGCCACAAGGCACGTGTGCTTCCCTAAGAGAAGAGAGAGCAAGAGAGGGAAAGTGAGAAATCTCCTCCCCATGAGGAATGGCCTGCAATCCATTCTCCTCCATTCTCCATTCTCCATTCTCCTCCTGGGATTTTGGGCAAGCATGCACGCACATCGGGCAGATTTTCAAGCCGCCAGGTCTAGGATTCAAACTGGTCGGCCATGCATGCATGCACATCGGGCAGATTTTCAAGCCGCCAGGTCTAGGATTCAAACTGGTCGGCCATGTGGGAGTCTAGCACCTTAACCACTATGCGACCTGCTGGCCCCAAAACTATGCCTTTTAATAAACAAATTATGTTTATTCAAGATAAAATCCTCATACATGGAAAAGTTTGAAGTGTATTAGAGACTTCAGTAGACTATAGCTATGCTGGAAAGAATTCCAGTGGGCTTCCTGTACATGGGGAATCATTCCCCCATTCTAAATGTAAGCAAACTTACTGGAATTAAAAACTGTGAAGGTAATGAGTCTGGAAAAACTGTCAACACAAAGGCGCAATTTTTGTGCCAACAAATGTATATGGGAGGAAAAAAAAAAAATTTTAACGCACTTATTATGAGAAAGCCTCCAGCAACAAGTCATACCTTCTAGGCCATCAGCGAACTCACGCATAGGGAAGAGAAACCCCGTGAATGCCATAAATATGGGAAGGACTTCAGCAGTAAATCACACTTCCTTGTACAATAGAGAACTCATAGGAAAGAAACTACATGATGCAGTGAAAGTGATAAATGTTCTGTTTTAATTCACAACCTGTTAGACTCCAGTTAACTCATACAGGTAAGAGTCTCTATGGGAGCAGCAAAATGGCTACGTCGCTGGGCTCCCATGTAGTCGACCACGGTTCCACGAGTCCTAGACCCGATGGCTTAAACTCGTGCCAGGTGCGTGTGCATACATGCCCAAGATCTCGAGAGGAGAATGGAGGAGAAGGGATTGCAGCGTAGCCATCCCCCCGGGAGGTGATTTCTCGCTTTCTATCTCTCTGTTTCTCTCTGTCTTTCTGGCAAGCACACGCACCCTATAGTGAAGACCATCAAAAATAATAATAATAATAATTTTTAAACTTTATTTATTTATTTATTTACTTATTTTAATTTGACCAGAGAGAGACAGCACAAGAACAAGAGAGAGGGGGTTAGGGGCAGAGAAAGGGAAAGTGAGAAAGCAAGTCGCCAGGTCCAGGATTCAAACCTTGGTCAGTCACATGGGAGTCCAGCACCCTTAATTATCATGCCATTGCTGGCCCCAACAATATGTATTATTTTAATTCATTTGAAAAAACAGTTTCTTTCCTTAGAAATTACATTAAGGGAAATTATGTTCTATATGTCCCAAACTGGAGAATATATTGATCTACAAATATAAAATAAAAAGGATTTTTAGTGTGTAAATAAATGTAATAATTAACATAATGATAAGAAATACACTCTAAGACCTAGAGAAATATTCAGACATCTTTCTATATGTACTACACAATATGAATTTTCATAGTTTGTCACCTTACTTGTGAATGTCATATATGAAATTTAAATTACATAGTAGGTACAATATCATCTTTCAGGGATTTCTGTTCTGCATACCGATATTGTTTGCTCCTTAACAAATACAACTTTGTTACTTAATAGAATGATATGGCTTATTAAAAACACACTTCAGAGGCTGGCAGGTGGTGTGGTGGTTAAGGTGACTGGACTCCCACATGGCTGACCATGGTTCGAGTCTCAGACCTGGCAGCTTGCTTTCTCACTTTCCTTCTCTCTCTCTCTCTGTCTCTCTCTGGACAACTTCAAAAAAATAAAATAATGACAATGAATAAAATAAAATAATAATTCTTTTTAAAAAAATACTTCAGGGACCAGCATAATGGTTATATAATTATTACTAGACTGCCACATAGTTGACCATGGTTCGAGTCCCAGACCCAATAGTAATAATTAGTATTAGAGGCTGTCCATACCAGGTGTCAGACCCCAAGACAGTAGTGAAGGTATTTAGAAGGCAGGCTGGCTAGGGGGCAAGGAATTGGTGACCCATACAGAGAAGCCTATGGAAGCACAGGTTTGGGCTAGCTCATTTAGGACAGGCTAAGCCTAGATGTTTCTGGGTCTCCAGATTTTGCTGGAGATGGAGGTCAACATGGGGCCATATGTGGCCCCAGCCCAGAATTTGAAGATAACCTCCTTCCACATTTCTGCTGCACTTGGCACCAAAACTAAGTCAGTCCAGGATTTGCCAGACCCTTTGGCCCTTGGCACTCTGGACACTTCATGAAATAAGGGGGCCATAACTTAGAGAGAGAGAAGGAGGCAAGAGATAGGATAGATGTAAGGTAAGGACATTTGAACCAATGCGCACTGTACCCCTCCCTCCCCTAGTAGGAGCAGCCTGAAGCCTGGCTGTGATTTTGTGATGCTGCAGCTTTTCCTCCTAAATTACACCAATCTCTACAAAAGCAGACTAATGTCCTGCCAGCCTCACCAGATGTCAGGTGGGAGGATTCCATATGTACTCAACAAAAGCCAGTCAGAAGCCCATTCCCCATACATACCCTCTAATGCCCCCAAGTGCCAAGCTCCCTTCTTCTCTGAGGTCACAACCTCCTACCCCTCCTTTGCAGGTCTCCAGG
The DNA here is from genome assembly GCF_000334495.1 of Tupaia belangeri chinensis. Lineage (NCBI taxonomy): Eukaryota > Metazoa > Chordata > Mammalia > Scandentia > Tupaiidae > Tupaia > Tupaia belangeri. The sequence continues at coordinate 8,669,470 of NW_006203430.1, forward strand.
GTATCTACTCTGGGCCTACTACACTCCCCCAAGTCTAAATGCCTTTGTTGCTCTCACCACCACCCTTTTAAGGGTAAGACTTGAGACGTAGGAAGGACATGTAGAGTTATTAACCCATTCTGTGCTGTCTGCTACCCAAGGGAAGAGGAACAGAACGTGCTTCCAACCCCCAGATTGGGCTGAGCTCTGAAGGGGAGGCCTAGTGGGACTTACTAGTTATTCTGCTGCCAATTAGCCAGGATGCTAGTTGCTCATAATTAGGCAAATACCAGTGGAAGCTCCTGCAATCAGTAAGACAATCTGAAAGTCTTGAGATGAGGAGGGCATTACAAGGGGCCCAGGCTGTAACACCTCAGACAGGTGCAATGCAGACACCACCTGAGAGCAGCAAGGCCAAACAAAGACCATCCTGCTGGGTTTGGGAACCTGGTCAAAGCCAAGGTCCTGCTTCAGCATTAGGCACGCCAGCTTTCAAGGTGCTGTGCAGGTGTGGGACTCCTGCTTGGCAGAAACTTCAAGAGGCTCTGGGCACAGGTCAGGTGCTTCCACATGGGGGGCTGTAAGCACAGCTGTGGTGACTCCGATGGCCATCGGAAGTGGCAGTGTATGCGACATTGCCAAAATATTGATGAGGATGTGAACTGAAGAGCGTGTTGGACCCTGAGTTGGGGGGGGTAGGCCGCATCCAAAGTGGATGGGGGACGGTGTCCTAGAGTGGTTGGAGTCTGTGACCTTTGAGGCTCTTTCATTCTGGAAAAGTCTGTCGGCTTCTTTTTCATCTTCTTTCATCGCAAGGCCAGTCTGTTTGATCTCTACCTTCAAGCATTTTGATTCAACAAACTTCTTCCTGTGGAGATTGTGTGCAGAACTGTCAGAAGGGGTTCAATGCATTTCCTGAAGCCCAGTTCATGCATCCCTTTTCTGGAGGTACCTCCATTCCCCTACTTCCCTCATCTCCCACCATTCAATCACAGCCTCTGTGCCACCAGTCCAGGAAACTTTTCAGTCTCTCAGTCTCTGACTCCTAGACAACTTTGCTGACCGCATCCTCCTTTTCCAAAGGCCCTCTGGGTTTCTTCTTGCACCCCATGGACTTCCTTTGTTTCGTTTCCAGGCTATCTCTTCTGCCATCTCTCAGATCTGTCTACCTTTGGAGTGTCCTACTCTCACATCTCCTTAAGAAATGTGCCCACAGGGACCAACAGATGGCATAATGATTATGTCGCTGAACTCCCACACAGTCGACCAGAGTTCAAGCCCTGGACCTGCCGACTTAAAACTCATGCTAGGCACATGTGCGTGCATGCCCAAAATCCTGAGAGGAGAATACAGGAGAAGAGATTGTGGTGTGGTCAGCTCTCTCTGGTGAGCATACATACCCTATAGTAAATATCTCTCTAAAGAGAAAAAAAAAAATGTTCTCACAGCTTCGATTGATCACCTGGGCCTTTGATTGACTGATATCCTCCAAATATATATCTCTATCCCAGGCTGGTTTTCTAAACTCTGGAAATAGGTATTTCAGCTGCTCACTCAACAGCCCTACTTGAATGTCCCACCAAGAAATGGAAGGAAGAACAGGCTCCACCAGGAGTAGACTATTGGAAGCTGAGCCTGGAGTTCCCCCAGTCCTCCCCACTCACCTCCTCCCTTTATTGACTTTAATTCACGTACTCTTGCTGCAGTAAACTGTGAGTATAGTGACAAGTTCTGTGTGTCCTTCTGACAAATCATTAAACCACAGGGACCCTCAAGCTGCACTCTCAAATCACTGTTCACATTGCCACCTCCTTGATCAGACCTCATCCTTCCTTCCCTGGTTCGCTGAAACGTTTTCATCCTGGCTCTTTATCTGTCTCTCAGTATACTCCATCTACACTCACCTCTGTCTCTGGAACACAGCGAGGATGTCATGACTCAGGATCTTTGCACTCCGTCTCCTCCACAGCTAATCCCATGTTCACTGCTTCCTCATGGCTCACTGCTGCTTAGTTAAGTCTCAGTTCAGAAGTCACTTCCTCGGCAAGGACTCTCCTGACCATCCAAACTAAATTATCTCCCACCTCCCAGACCCTTTCTTTTTTCTTTTTTGGAGAGGTTTTCACTATAGGGCGCGTGCACTTGCCAGACAGACAGAGAGAGACAGAGACAGAAAGCGAGAAATCACCCCCCCCCGGGGGGATGGCCACGCCGCAATCCCTTCTCCTCCATTCTCCTCTCAGGATTTCGGGCACGCACGCACACGTGCACGGCATGAGTTTTAAGCCACCCAGTCTGGGATGCGAACTACAGTCGACTACGTGGGAGTCCAGCAACATAGCCATTACGCTAACTGCTGGTCCCGCAGACCCTTTCTCACAGTCTCCCTGGTTTACTTTCTTCTCAGACTTACCACTATCTGAATTGTTTTGTTCGTTTATTTGCTTCCTTGCTTCATGTTTCTTTGCTTATCTGTTGTATCAAGCTTAGCAGCTTGTGGTCAGGATTGTGCCTATGTTGCTTATTTTTCCATCCCTAGCGATAGCAAAGGTTCAGGAAATGTTTGAGAAGGAAATGAGTTAACAGCTATCTCCCTGCTTACTGCCTCTTCTCTTCATAATCATCCATAGCAACTAGCAGCGTACACTTCTCAATGCAAATCTGTTCATTGGGGCCAGCTGGTGGCATGGTGGTTAAGGCGCTAGACGCTCCCACGTGGTCGACCACGGTTTGAGTCCCGGACCTGGTGGCTTGCTTTCTCACTTTCCTTCTCTCTGTGTGTCTGTCTTTCTCTGGTCAAATTAAGATAGATGAATGATTAAATAAATCATTATTTTTTTAAAAAATCTGTTCACAATGTTCCATGGTGCTCTCCAGTGACAGGAAAACAGCCATAGTTTTAGTCAAGCTAGATTAGTTATCTATTGCTCTGTGACAAATGATTTCAAAAGTTAAAACAACACTCATTATCCAGGATTGCTGTGGATCAGAAATCTAGGTGTGGCATAGCTGGATACCCCAAGTTTAATGTCTGTCTTACATTTCTGTCAAGCTATTAGCCAGAATTGCAGCCTCACCTGAAGGTTCGACCAGAGAGACTCCCCTAGCCAGTGAGCTCATGTGGGTATTGACAGGCCTAGGTCCCTTGTCACATGGAGCTACCTCAAACCATAGCAATTGACTTCCTTCAGGGTAAGAATAGGGCCGAGGGGAAGCCACAGTCTTTTTTTTTTCTTAAGATTTACTTAATTTTAATTATTATTTTTAAAAATTTGATACAGGACTCATGAGTTCAACAGAGAGAGAGAAAGGGAAGTGAGAAAGATAGTCACCAGGTCCGGGACTTGAACCACAGTCAGCCATGTAGGAATCCAATGCTTAACCACCATGCCACCTGCTGGTCCCACCACAGTCTTTTTATAACCTAATCTTAGACACTTTTGCCATATTTTGTTTGTTAGAATGAGTCCCTAAGGGGCCAGAAAGTGGCATGGTGGTTAAGGCTCTGGACTCCCACATGGTTTACCATGGTTCAAGTCCCAGACCTGGTAGCTTGCGTTCACACTTTCCCTCTCTTTCTCTTTCTGTCTCTAGTGAGCACACGTACCTATAGCAAATTAAGTAATAATAATAATTTAACTTAATTAATAATTATTTTTAAAAAGAAAAGAAACAGGGAGAAAAAAAAAGGTCAGAGCCAACAGGTGGCATAGCGGTTAAGGTGCTGGACTCCCACATGGTTGAAGTGGGAGTTCAAGTCCTGGACCCTGAAACTCATGCCAGGCATGTGTGCGTGCATTCCCAAATTATTGAGAAGAGTATGGAGGCCATCTTCCCTGGGGGGGAAGGTGATTTCTCGCTTTCTCTCTCTGTCTATCTCTGACTCTCCAGTGAGCACACATGCTCTATAGCAAGAATCTCTCTAAAAAGAAAACAAAAAGTAAATCCACGAGTCCAGCCTGTCCTCGGGAGGGAGCATTGTGTAGGACATGGTCACCAGCAGGAAGTCACCAGGGGCTCTCACAAGCTGTCATTTTCCTTCAGGCACACTGCCCCCAGTACCTATTCCACACTGGGTACTCAGTGGTTGAGAAAGGTGAATACTCATGTCTATACACTTCTGCAACACACTCCTCTGGATTTTTCTTCCTGCTGCCTCCTCACCCCCATAGAAAGTTTGTCAATTCATCCTCAAGACGCATATCATACCCCTCCTCAGGGACCCCCGTCCCTGGTATTCAGAAGGCTCCAAAGGCCCACACCCTGTGGGTTCACTAGGCCCTGTGCTAACTTTTTGTTCATTTTTATGAATGTCTATTATTATGGAAGATAATTCATAAGGCGGAACACTGAACATGCTGTTGGTCAGAAATCAGTCCAAGGAAAAGGACCTCTGAAGTTTGTCCTCTGCCTGCAAGGGTAGAACTGGCCACCAGAGGGCAGCTAGCCAATGTTGTCGGTGACCAGACCAGGCCAAGATCTTGGCCAAAACAGCCAGGATCTCAGAACATAGCCCGAGTGAGGGCTATTTCTGTGAAACAGATGTGAATCTGGGTAGATCACTGCAGTCTGTGTCCCCTCTGTCACTGCTGTGTCACTGAACTGGAATCGAGTCAGAGCAGTAAGATAACTGGACAGAGCAAAGTGGTGGGGCGGGGTGGGGGGAGCTCAAGGAATTCGGGGGCTCAGAGGGGCTCAGGAGACCTCAGGAGATGGGGAGGGGCACAGATGAGCACTGTGCGAGCAGTGAACGCCCCGTGCTCCTGAATCCTGCTCTTGGGGTTTTGTGACCTGGAGCAAGCCCTTCTCTCTTTTTAACCACCATGCCCCTGGCCAGTCCAGCAAGCCCTTCTACCTCCTGAGACTCGGCTGTCTGTGTCGCTACCTTCTCAGGCGTCCATGGAGAGCACAGAATGCAGAGGGGACAGGTGTGGGAGGAGGAACCCAGAATAGTGCTTGAAGCCAACCAACATGGACCTTCCGGAAGGTCACACCCTTTCTGAACTCAGATTTCTTTCTCTTTTTTTGAGAGCGAGATCTTTGCTATGGGTGCATGCGCTTGCCAGAAAGACAGAGAGACTGAAGGTGAGAAATCTCACACACACACACACACACACACACACCCCGGAAGGGTGGCCATGCCACAGTCCCTTCTCCATTCTCCTCTCAGGATCTTGGGCATGCATGCACATGCACCCGCATAAGTTTGTTTTTTCTTAGAGATTTCAGCTATCGGGCTCGTGCCCTCCACTCAAGAGACAGAGAGACAGAAAGCAGGAAATCACTCCGTAGGGAGGATGTCCACACTGCAATCCCCTCTCCTCCATTCTCCTCCCAGGATTTTGGGCATGAATGCACAAGCACCCAGCGTGACTTTTAGGCCGTGGGATCCGGGAAGCAAACCAGGTCAACTTTGTGGGAGTCCAGCAACTAAACATTAGGCCATCTTCTGGTCCTCTGAACTCAGATTTCTGCTCTCTGGAAGTTAGAGGCCAGAGCATAGGAGCCGTGGAGGTCCCCTCCCATCCTCAGATCTATGCGCTTCGGAGTCCCTGTTCAAAGGTCATCTGACATCCCTCCCGTCTCCCGCATCACATCCCTCCCTTCACTCATCCCTTAAAAGACAGCCCTAGAAACGTAGCCTGCAGCTTGGGTTACTGGCGGCGCCCACGGTGCTGCCTACGCATGGATCTGCTGCTTCCACGACCCCCGCATCCGGGTCCTGTCCAGGATGCTATGGATCCTCGCAGTTTGTCACTAGATCCCACGGGTCGGTCCTTGGGCCGACACCACCGCACCTGGAACCTACAGCCCGCTGAGGAGTCTCCCCCCGCGCGTTGTCGGGGAACCTCTCACGGCTCGCACGCCGCCGCTAGAGGGCACTGCTCCTCTTCGGAACACCGTGCAGTCCTTCCCCGGATTCGCTGTGGCACCGCTGAGAGTGAGCAGTTCCAAAAGAATGCGCATGGAAGTTTAAGGGCGAGCAAAAGGAAACTCTTAGAGAAAAGACAACAGTTAAAACAATGCCAGGCTCCCAAAGTTCTGGGTTTCTTTCTGAACCCAAAATTCATGGTCCATGTTCCAGTAAAGATCTTTCAGTAAGAAATCTGTTTTTTTGGGTTTTTGGGGTTTTTTTTAAGAATTTGGTTTTGACATCTGCCGATCTTCCAAGTGAACACCAAGAGACTCCGTGGCCATGGGGTGTAGATCTGCTGGCTCAGCGCCTATCTGGGGACCAGCCCAGTTCCCAAGACCCAACTCTGTAAGGACAGCAGGGGACAGAGGGAGAGCTGGGCTTCGCAAACAGTCAATTCTTCCACCTGCCGGTTTGACAGTAAGAAGCTGTGTGTCCCTGCATGCGCCCTATAGCAAAAATAACAGGTGGTGTGGTGGTTAAGGCAGGTGAATCCCACAAGGCCAACAGCAGGGTTCCAGTCCTGGAACGTGGCTTGGAAAATACACCAGTCACATCATCCCCATCAGGGCTTGCTTTCCTCTCTCTCTTTCTCTTTGTCTCTTTCTCCCGCAAGCACACATTTCCTTTAGCAAAGTAAAAAAAAAAAAAAATTCCCAGGACCAGCAGATGGCATAACGGTTACATCGCTGGACTCCCACATGGCCAACTGTGGTTTAAGTTCTAGACTCAGTGGCTTGAAACTCACACTGGGCGCATGTACACGTGTGCCCAATATCGCAGGAGGAGAATGGAGGAGAAGGGGTTGTCACTCCCTCCAGGGGGTGATCTCACTTTCTCTCTCACTGTCTCTGTCTCTCTCTCCCCTACCCCCGCGAGCGCACACACCCTAAGGGAAAAAACACTCTTAAAAAAAAATTACTATATGAACCAGAAATTTCACTCTTGGGCATATATCCAAAGAATCGAAAACTGGGGACCAGCAGTTAACATAATGGCTATGTCGCTGAACTCCCGTGTAGTTGACTGTGGTTCAAGTCCTGGACCCGGTGGCTTAAACTCACGTTGGGTGGCTTAAACTCACGCTGGGTGCATGTGCGTGCGTGCCCAAGATCCTGAGAGAAGATTGGAGGAGAAGGGATTGCAGCGTAGCCATCCCCCCTGTGGGGTGATTTCTCACTTTCTGTCTCTCTGTCTCTTTCTGTCTCTCTGGCGAGCGCATGCGCCCTGTAGCAAAATCCTCTCAAAAACAAAACAAAACAAAAACAAAAACAAAAACAAAACTGGTACACAAGTACATGTGCACAAATGTTCTCAGTAGCACTATTCACAATAACTGGAAGGGAGACACCACCGAAATGTCCAACCAGTTCATGGAAAAGCAGACTGTGGTCTTCCACGCGATGGAGTATTACTCAGCTATAAAAGGAATAGCGTACAGGTACGCGCTACAACACAGATGCCCTGAAACACCACGTTAAGTGAAAAAGGCCAGATTCAAAGTGCCACATATCGTATGACTCTAACTTATGGCATGTTCTGAAAAAGCAATCAAAAAGAGAAATAAAATTTGTGGTTGTCAGGGCTTGAGAGAAGAGGTAGTAGGGACTGACTACTTAATGGGTGTGGGGTTTTCTCTTAGGATGACTACACGATTTTGGAACCAGGTAGAGGTTAGGGTTGCTTGGTGTTGTGAATGTGAGAAATGTCACAGAATTGTCCACTTTAACATGACTAATTTTATACTATGTGAATTGCACCTCAGTAAAACAGATAAACACACCAGCTGTACACCCAACACACTCGACTGTGCCCCAGTAACAAGAGCCCAACCGTCCCCTGCTCTCCAAGGCAGGTCAGCATCCTCTGGGGCTGTGGCTATGACTCTCCCACTCTCCACCTGCAGGCGCCTTCCAGGCCATCTGCCCTCTCCCAGGCCCTCCACCCACACCAGTTGCAGGTCTCCTGAGCTTTATCCATCCCCATAGGAGACCCATGAGGCCCCACTTCCCAAACTCACAGGGTGGTTTAGTCACCTCATTGCCTCTCCCACCTCATAGAACCATTGGTCTGAATCCCCCTTCTTGGCCACCACATGCCCCTCCTCCACCAGCCTTGACCTGTGCCTGTCCCACCTCTCCTCAGACCTCTGCCCATCAAGCACTCCTGCTCTTGGTCTGATGCTGGAGCAATCCCTGTGCCCCTCCAGAGCTAACTTTGCTCCTTCAGGAAAGTCCTCCTGCACTTTCAACCCGACTCTAAAAGAGACCTTGGCCTTAAAAAAAAAAAAAAAGTTTCGTACTAGAGGGTGCGAACACTCACCAGAGAGCAAGAATGAGAGGAAGCACCTCTCCCACAGGGGCGTGGTCACACTGCAATCCCTTTCCTCCATTTCTCCATCCCACCGGGGTCTGGGGTCTGGGGCAGGCAGGCACACATGCCCATTGTTTTTCAAATGACTGGGGCCAGGATTTGAACCATGGTTTGCCACGTGGCATCTGGCTCCCTACACATAGGGCTTAGCTATTGTGCTACAGGGCCAGGCCACTCTTGGCCCTTTAACACATTCAGGCTCTCCTCATCTAGCGGAAGGGATCAGTTTCCCTGACTCTAACTTTCTTCTTTGTTTTTCCTAAGAATTATTGTTTTATTTAATTTTATTCACCATCATTATTTTTCTTTTTGAAGTTGACTAGAGAGAGAGAGAGAAAGAAAGTGAGAAAGCAAGCCACCAGGTCCAGGACTTAGATCCGGTCATAACCACCAAGCCGCCATAACCACCAAACCAACTGCCAGCCCCTACTCTAACTTTCTTCTCCACTCTGGTTTTCTCTCTGACCTCCTGGCCAAATCTCTAGAAGAGTGATCTACAGCTGTGTCTCCACTCCCTCAGTACTTCCGGTCACCCCTGCTTCCCAGCCTTGCTGCCCCACCTGGGTCTTCCATGTCTTTCCAGGTTCACCTCTGAGGAACACGAGTTCACTCTTCTCCACCCCTCCCCTCCTGGCTAATCCCACTCTTGCCACTGTTAGCTACTTTTTGCAGCAGCTCAGCACATCCCTAGAGATTTCACCTATTTTTTTTTTTAAGGATTTTGCCATAGGGCACATGCGTTTGCCAGAGAAAGACACAGACAGTGAGAGGGAAAGTGAGAAATCCCCACCCCCCTCTGAATGGCCACTCCGAAATCCTTTCCCCTCTATTATCGTCCTGGGATTTGGGACACACACACGCGCACGCATACACACACACACACACACACACCCAGTGTGATTTTCAAGCCGTCAGGTCCAGGGCTTGAACCACAGTTGGCCATGTGGTAGTCCAGCATCTAACCACTACATCACCTGCTAGGCCTGAGATATTACCTTTTTATGGCCCCTTGGAACTTTCAGAAGTGTCCGAGGAGTCAGAAATCTTCAGGGAGATCTGCTCAGATGTCTCATTGCAGTCAGCCTCTCAGGCTTTCCTCACCCAGGCCCTGACCTCAGCCCACCAGGCTGGCCATGGCTGGGTGCTTAACCCTCTCTGATGTTTAGACTCATGAATCCTTGGCTCCTCCACTTACACTTAGCCCTGCTGCCCTCCTCCTACTGCAGGAACTGAGAGCTTTCTGTGCAACCAGAGATGCCTTCTCACCCTGTCTTTTCTTGCTTAGCAAAATTGCGTGGGGTCCCCTAGATCAGCAGCTTCCTGGGTGGCTCTCTAACTCCTGCCACTTAGGATAGCCTCCGGGTCGGGCGTGAAGGAGAGACGGTTGGGACGGTGCTGGACTTAGCCTTCCTACTAGCTCTGAGCCATCTCCTCCTCTCCCATGCCAGCAGTGTACCACCTAAAGTGCCGTGGCCAGAAGACAGCCTGGGCTACAGGGCTGCAGGAGGACTTTTCTAGGCCCAGCGGGCATCTCTGCCATCATCTACAGGTTACACCTGTGCTGAGGCCTCTTCGCCAGGGCCTCCCTGGTGACTGTCACCTCTCCATCAAACACAGTCTACCCACGCTGTCGTGCCAGATGCCAGCCTGAAGTCTTAGGGAGCATGGGTTACATGGCCGCCACTAGTGAAGATGCTGGGCCCATTGAAACAGTCCCAGGGAGCCCTGCTTTGTGGCATCCCATTTTCCCCTGTCCTAGGTGAAATCTAAGGTAAGTCCCAAGACTTTTCTGTCATTCTTTGGTCATTGAAAGACTTCTGTTCCTTAAAGTCATTTTGAACGGTCTCCTTTCTGTGACTAGTCCATAGGTCCTGTGTGAGCATTCAAGCTGACCTTCTGCAAGAGGCCAGAGAGTCTCGGTCCTTGACCCTTCAAGGGTCAAAAGAGGCAAGAATAGGGACCAGCAGTTAGCGTAATAGCTATGTCTCTGGACTCCCATGTAGTCGACCGCGGTTCACATCCCGGACCCGGTGGCTTAAAACTCACGCCAGGTACTTGTGCGTGCGTGCCCAAGATCCCGAGAGGAGAATGGAGGAGAAGGGATTGCGGCGTGGCCATCCCCCCGGGGGGGTGATTTCTCACTTTCTATCTCTCTGTCTCTCTGTCTGTCTGGTGAGCGCACATGCCCTATAGCGAAAACCTCTCCAAAAAAAGAAAGAAAAAAAAAAAAGAGAGAGAGGCAAGAATAGGCAATCTCATCTGATTAAAACTGCTGGAATCATGTGCTCTGGGCAACAGGAGTGTTTGGGATTGACACTCCCTCCATGGGACCTACAGACACCCAGACCTTCATCTGCAGACCCTCGTCAGGAGCCCCAGGAATTCCACAGGGTACGTCCTGTTGGACCATGTTATCTCCTGGCACAATCTCCTTGGGGGGGACCCACCCTCTTTCCAGAGTGGTGAAAGAAAGACAGTCTCCATCCTGAGCAGCGATGGACTGCCGTCCTCCCAGTGTGGCCACCACCCCAAGTCCCTGCTCTGGCTTGCCAAGCCATGTCCTGCTTTCAGACTTCCTTTCCACCTGAAGAGTTTCCCTCTGTCCAACCCTAGGCTCACAGCTCACAGCTCACAGCTCACAGCTACAGCTCACAGTTACAGCTCACAGTTCACAGCTCTAGCTCCAGCTCCAGCTCACAGCTCACAGCTCACAGCTACAGCTCACAGCTCACAGCTACAGCTATAGCTCACAGCTACAGCTCACAGTTACAGCTCACAGCTACGCTACAGCGCTCACAGCTCACAGTTACAGCTCACAGCT
>NW_006203430.1:8681011-8683866 GCF_000334495.1 Tupaia belangeri chinensis
AGCGACAGCTCACAGCTACAGCTCACAGTTACAGCTCCCAGCTCCCAGCTACAGCTCACAGTTACAGCTTCCAGCTCCCAGCTCCCAGCTCCCAGCTACAGCTCACAGCTCACAACTACAGCTACAGCTCACAGTTACAGCTCACAGCTCCCAGCTACAGCTCACAGCTACAGCTCACAGCTCGCAGTTACAGCTCACAGCTCACAGCTACAGCTCACAGCTCACAGTTACAGCTCACAGCTCACAGTTACACAGCTACAGCTCACAGCTCACAGCTACAGCTCACATCTCCAGCTACAGCTCACAGCTCACAGCTACAGGTACAGCTCACAGCTACAGCTACAGCTCACAGTTATAGCTCACAGTCACAGCTACAGCTCACAGCTCACAGCTACAGCTCACATCTCCAGCTACAGCTCACAGCTCACAGCTACAGGTACAGCTCACAGCTACAGCTACAGCTCACAGTTATAGCTCACAGTCACAGCTACAGCTCACAGCTCACAGCTACAGCTCACATCTCCAGCTACAGCTCACAGCTCACAGCTACAGGTACAGCTCACAGCTACAGCTACAGCTCACAGTTATAGCTCACAGTCACAGCTACAGCTCACAGCTCACAGCTACAGCTCACATCTCCAGCTACAGCTCACAGCTCACAGCTACAGGTACAGCTCACAGCTACAGCTACAGCTCACAGTTATAGCTCACAGTCACAGCTACAGCTCACAGCTCACAGCTACAGGTACAGCTCACAGTTACAGCTCACAGCCCACAGCTACAGCTCACCGCCCACAGCTACAGCTCACAGCTCACAGCTACAACTCACAGTTCACAGCTACAGCTCAGAGCTCACAGCTACAGCTCACAGCCCACAGCTACAGCTCACAGCTCACAGCTACAGCTCACAGCCCACAGCTACAGCTCACAGCTACAGCTCAGAGCTCACAGTTACAGCTCACAGCCCACAGCTACAGCTCACAGCTCACAGCTACAGCTCACAGCTATAGCTCACAGCTACAGCTACGGCTCACAGCTCACAGCTACAGCTACAGTTCACAGCTACAGCTCACAGCTACAGCTCACAGCTCACAGAGGGGCTTTGACACCCAGTCAAAAACAGCCATGGAGGCACTTGCCCTGCTCCAATCACCCTATCTTAATTCTCCCCAGAAGATTGGAGTTGTTTTCTTTCTTTCTTCTTTTAATTGCCAGAGGGTCCATGTGCTTGCCAGAGAGAGAGAGAAAAAGCATCCCTCAATGGGGCAATGTCACACCACAATTCTTTCTCCTACATTTCTCTATCTTGTTGGGATTTGGGGCACACACCCAGTGTGTCCCTCAAACCACCAAAGCCAGGATTCAAACAGCAGCCAGCCATGTGGGATCTAGCTCCCTTAACCACTAGGTTAATGGCGGTGGCTGGGTGGCCTGATTTCTTCTTCTTTTTTCTTTTTCTCCTTTTAGAGGTTTTTGCCTTAGTATGTGTGCTCGTGCCAGAGAGAGAGACAGGCAGAGACAGCGAGAGGGAAAGTGAGAAATCACTCCCTGGGGGCATAGCCATGCAATCTCTTCTCTTCCATTCTTCTCCTGGGAACTTGGGCACACACGCACACGTGCCCAGCATGAGTTTCAACCCACCAAGTCTGGGACTCAAATATTGGTCTACCATGTGAGAATCCAGTGATATAACCACTATGCCACCTGCTGGCCTCCTGGTTTCTTCTTATCAATCATTTAGTCTTTTCGTTCATGATCTGCCCCTGGTGGCCTAGAACACCAGCTTCAGGCAGCAGGACTGCTGGCACCCAGCAGAGCCTGGATGTCCTGGGAGCTCAATGAAAGGTGGTCCTCAGGCATCAGGTGAGGAGCACAGGCAGGGACAGGAGGGCTGCAGGCCAGAAGGGCCCAGAGTGAGGACTGAGAGTGCCTTCCTAGAACAGGGGACCCAGGCAGAAGCTGGCTGGGGCTGGCCTGGACAACGCCTGACAAAGCAGTTTCCTGGCTGGTGGGGGGAGACCTGGAGTACGAAGGCTCTAGAGCAAGAAAGGCAGTGAGTCCTCTATAGACAATTCTTTAGAAGTTTTGCTGAAAGGGAGAAGAAAGGAAAGCAGGCCCTAGGACAGCTTTCTGTGTTGTTGTGATGTTCTGGGGAGGCTGTGGGGCTGGGGAGAAGCAGCTGCAAAGGAAGGAGAGGCTAAAGATACAGAAAGAAGAGGAGAGAAAAGGAAGGTGGGGGGGAGGGGAGGAGGGAACAGGGGAGCAGGGGAGCAGGATGCAGAATCCTGCTTAACCTCTCTTGCATGACTGTGGCCCAGTCTGCAGCCTCTCTGAGCCTCTGTCCCCTGTCCACACAGTAGCCATTAGCTTCATGGTTTGTGTGAGGAGCATGCACAGGGCTAGCACGCAAACAATACCAGCAAAACAGTGCAGGTGCTGGTTTGTCGACTCTTTCCTTGTGGTGTCAGGAGGGGCAGGAGGGGGAGGCCTGGCTGCAGAGAACCTGGTGGGGTGGGGGTGGGAGGTAGGCTGGAGTGTGGGGAGAAGGGGAAGGGCAGTTTTCTCAGTGATCAAGAGTCCCTCAGAGGACCAGGTCCTGTCCTTGTCCTCAAACCTATAACTCCTGGGACTGACTGTCCTCCCTTGCGGGGCTGCCCTCTAGGATCTCTCCCAGGGCGGTGTGACCAGCCCTAGGACACTCAGAACTCTGTTGGCCAGACCCAGGCCTCTGTCCCCTGGCTGGATGCCAGCCAGCATCCAAACTGGATCACTTGGGACCCGAGCGGCGGGAACGGGGAGGGAAGAGTTAAGTCCTCGCCGCGGTGGCCGGGTTGGGGGCTGGGTGAGGGAACTGC
>NW_006203430.1:8701969-8718090 GCF_000334495.1 Tupaia belangeri chinensis
GGCTGCCTGGGGACAGCTCCGCTCCCGCGCCAGCGTCCCCCTCCCATCTCCCGCCCCCGGCTGAGGGGCGGCGAGGACTGTCTCTCGGCGCTTGTCAACCGCAGTGACAGCGGGGTTGTCAGCGCGCTACGGCGGGGCCCCCGGGACGGCGCTCGGCAGTCGCCAAGCACCTCCCCCGCCTCCCAGGTTTCCAGGTCTCCTGCAGGGCTGAATCTGTCTGTCCTGATGTCAAGCCAAGGGATAACCTGCCTGGTCACGTGGAGCTGGGGTGGGAGGCCCTTCTTTGATCATGGGGGAGGGGGGCTGGGCGGGCTGAGTATACCTAGCCTAGGGGGGATTGCTGTCCACATCTGCAAGGGGTTGGAGGGCGGTTCTGCCAGGTCCACCTCACCTACCTGGCCTCTCAGTCTCCCTCCCCCAGCCACCTCACATACTGGAACAGGCAGGGAGGGACTTGCTCCCCAGCACCCTCTGCCTTCAGGAACCCCCCTGCAGAGCCCCTCAGCCATGGTCAGAGACCTAGAGGAGTGGGCAGGCCAGGCCCCCACCCCATGCCCAGTGGCTGCTGTGCAGGCTAGAACTGTGGCAGGTTCCTAACTGGAACGTGTGGAAGAGGCACCCAGAAATTCAGAACTGTGTGCTCCAGAATGTACATGGCCAGGCTAGGAAAGTCCCTGGTGTGAAAAATGTGGGTCTGCTCGTGCGGTGAGACCGCCGCTGTCAAAAAAGATATCAGCTGATAGCAAATGTGATTGCTCGTAAAAGGTGGGGTTAAGCCTTCTGGAAAAGACTTTGGCAGTTTTCAGAGAAAAGTTTCTCCACGTTTTTTCTGTCTGCACACTCATATCTGCCTGTTCCCCATCTTCCCACCTCTGAGGATGCTCTGGACCTCAGTGCTAGGCAGGAGTTTGGGGGATAGCATGTCTCCCTCCCTGCTTGGGCCTGCCTCATGTTCCTCTCAGAGACCTGGACACAGTCGAGACCTTTGTCTCTCCCACTCCCACCCTGGCCTTGCCGATCACCCTGCTGGGCTCCTGCCTCATCCCCCTCCTGGCTGTCCTCCCTCTAGAAAAAGGCGGGAGTCTCTTTCCAGCCTCCTTCTCCAAGTGGGGGATGCATGGAGGCGATCACCTGCCCCACTCCCTCATCTATCACCCTGAACTGTGTTTCACGATAAAATTACTCATCCTCAGCCAGTGATAAATGAAATCAGTCTGGAGAGAGCCATGCAGAGTGAGGGTGGGGGCTCCCCATTCAGGGTTTCTGGGCCAGGGTGAGGGAAACCCGAGTGAATTGTCTTTGTGTAATGCACAGCCTGGCCAGGGCCAAGTGAGTGGATTTGTGTGTGCGTGATGTGTACTCGTTTGTAAAAGAACATGTGATTCTGTGTGTAGCTTGTGGGGGCTCGGGGCTGAGCCTTGGAGGGAGGCTGTGTGTGTATGTGGGGGGGCCTGGTATGGTAGCCAGGGTGCATGCTAGACAGGTCACCGAGTGAAGAGGCTGCATCCCCAGGGGAAGGGACTAGAAGAATCTCCACAGAAGGAGGTGCTGGGCAGGAATAGCCAGGTTCGGGGAGCATAGCCAGGTGCCTAGGGAAGAAAGCAGGCAGCTCTTGGGCACATTGTGAGGTGACTTGTAGCCATGTGTCTGCAGGTAAGCAGGACAAAGCAGCCTCTGGCAGCTTCTGTAATCACAAGAGCCCCTGCCCAGATAGCCTGGAGCCTCTGGATCTGACGGTGTCCACAGGTCAGGCAACTCTCAGTATGGGCCCAAGCAACAGGATGAAATCTCTGGGGTCTACTGGAGATTTCAATAAATAAATAAAGTTAAATAAAATCATTCTTTTTTTTAACAAAAAAAAAAAAGAATGGAGGAAAAGGGATTGCAGAATGGCCATTTCTCTCTGGGGGGAGCTTTCTTGCTTTCCTTAGAAGTCCTTAGCTGATAACTAAGGGGTTAATTAATAACTGAAGTGGGACCAGCAGTTGGTGTAATGGCTACATCACTGGACTCCCATGTAGTCGACTGCAGTTCAAGTCCTGGATCAGTGGCTTAAACTCATACCGGGCGCATGTGCGTGCGTGCCCAGGATCTGGAGAGGAGAGTGGAGGAGGAGGTATTGCAGTGTGGCCATGCCCCCGGGGGGGTGATTTCTCGCTTTCTGTCTCTCTGTCTCTCTCTGTCTTTCTGGTGAGCACACGCGCCCTATAGTAAAAACCTCTCCAAAAAAAAAAAAAAAGAAAGAAAGAAAAAGAAAAATTAATAATTGAAGTGATAAGCTTGAAAGTGAGCTGTGACCCAAAGCAATTACAGGTTCATTCCATTAGCGGTCCGGAGCACCAGGCCTCTACCTGCTTTGCCACCTGCTAGCTGTCCCCTGTAAAAGGAGCTAAAAAGAGCACCTATCTCATGGGTTGCTGTGATTATGCTTGTAAAATGCTAAGTCATTTGGAGGAGGCCATCAAAAATTTATGGAAAAGCATATTATGGAATAGCAGATGGCATGGGGGTTGAGGCGGCTGGATCCCACATGGCCACCTGCATGGTTCAAGTCCCAGACCCAGTGACTTAAAAAACTTGCCAGCACGTGTGTGTGCATGTGTGTATGCCCATAGTCCGGAGAGAAGAATGGAGGAAAAGGGGATGGCAGGTGGTGTGGTGGTTGAGGGCGTTGGACTCCTACATGACTGACCATGGTTCGAGTCCCAGACTGGTGGCTTGTTTTCTCATTTTTCCTCTCTGTCTATATGTGTGTGTGTGTGTGTGTGTGTGTGTGTGTGTGTGTGTGTATGTCTGTCTGTCTGTCTGTCTGTCCCTCTGTGGGCAAATTTATAAATAAATGACTAAATAAAGTTAAATAAAATAATTCTTCTTAAAAAAAGAAAAATGGAGGAAAAGGGATTGCAGTGTGGCCATTTTCCCCTGGGGGGAGCTTTCTTGCTTTCTCTCCCTCTTGCCTGTCTCTCCAGCAAGCACTTGCACCCTACAGCAAAAAAAAAAAGGTTTTTTTCTTTTTTGTTTTTTTCTTTTATTGCACCAAAATAAATGAGTACTTTAATCCCATTTTCTATGAACTTTTGAAGTCCTTTTGTATCACCAAGGACTTCACAGTGCCAGCTGGCCTCTGGGACAGAGATGAGACCATTTTGGAGCTTAGGTTCAGTTAGGAAGATAGGATTCCTATGTGAGCTAGAATACCAAGTTTTAGAAATGTGAATGTGTATTCAGAAGCTTGGAACAATAGACTCATTCATACTTATCCAGGGAGGCTTCCTGGAGTAAGTGGCATTCAAAATCAGCATCAAGGGGAACCAGCAGGTGGTGTGGTGGTTAAAGAGCTGGACACTCCCACATGGCCTACCATGTCTCCCTCCCTGCTTGGGCCTGGACCTGGTGGCTTGCTTTCTCACTTTCCCTCTCTCTTGGTGTCTCTCTCTCTGGCCAAATTAAAATGAATGAATTAATACATTTTTTTTAATTGGCATCAAGGATGAGTAAGTAGAATTACAGAGGGTCCTGGTGTCTGGGTAAAGGAATGCGCAGGAGCAGGAGACCAGAGTGTATTCTAGAGTGAGAGCAGTCATGCAGGAGACTTTGGCAGGGGTGGATCTGGGGGTGCCTGGTGGAAGGTTGGAGTTTCTTTTTTTTCCTCCCACACCAGGAAGAGAGGGGTTGTATAAATTGCTCACCTTTGTCTTCCTGGGCTCCCAACACTGCCCCTCACAGAGGCAGGCTCAAAATGGTTGAACAAATCAGGGAAAAACAATGAATGGTGTTTACCCTGCCTGCGGCACAGCCAGGGAGCTAACAGCTGGGAGGTCACGGAGGGGCTGTTGCAGCTCTAGGCCGGTGCAGGTGAGGCTGGTGGGGAAGCAGGAGTCTGGAGGGTTCCCAGCAAGTCCAGGCTTAGGCAAGTACTGAGACTCCAGCAGAAACAAAGGGGAGGAGGGTCATCTGAGCAACAGCACAGGGTGCTG
This sequence comes from Tupaia belangeri chinensis, assembly GCF_000334495.1. Taxonomy (NCBI): domain Eukaryota; kingdom Metazoa; phylum Chordata; class Mammalia; order Scandentia; family Tupaiidae; genus Tupaia; species Tupaia belangeri. The sequence continues at coordinate 8,705,947 of NW_006203430.1, forward strand.
GGAGAAGCTGCTCTGAGCAGAGTCTGCAGCTGCTTAGCTTCCCAAAGTCACTGCCTTAAAGGGCAGTGCCTGTCAGAGAGGAAAGCCGCCCTCCAGGAGTAATTCTGTACTCTGAGCTCCGGTAGGGGTGGCTGGAAGCAGCACCTCCACCATGTGGGCTTCCAGCTCAGGATTCCCAGAGCTCTGCCCTGCTGCTGGCAGTCCTGAGGGTGGGTGACATATTGAACTGGGCCCTTTCCCCAGGTAATCGCTGGGAAAAAGAATTTTATCTGCCACTCAAAAAATAATAATTAAAAAAAAAAAAGACAGAAAGAAAGAAAACCCTGGCCCATTGGGACCTCTGGGTGTAACCTGTCCCTCAAACATGAGAAACAAAATCCAGTTCAAAACCAAGACCCAGGAGGACGGCATCTTCACGCCCCCTCCTCCAGCCTATCTACCCACTGTCTTCTCTGCCCTGCTCTGGAACACTCCATTCCTGACCTTTCTGCCTGTCCATCTGCAAAGCCGGGAGCCCAGGGCTGAATCTGCCTACAGGTCAAATGTCCACCTTGCGTGGGAGTAGCCCAGACTGCCCCTTCAGCCAGAAAGCCAGACCTGGAGAGACTCCCAGTACCCCCAATATCAGCTATACCCTGTCCTCAGAGTGCCTGAGGCTACTGGTTTCAAACATGGTCTACTCCAACCCAAAGCCAGATCCTTATGTAGCACCGCATGCGTGTTAGCAGACATGTGCCCTCTGTGATGCATATATGTTTATGATCAAGGCTACTGTTCCTACAGTCTATGGAGTTCATGTCCAGGTCATAAAACAATACATATTGGGACCAGCAGATAGTGTAATGGTTATATCACTAGACTCCCACGTAGTCGACCTTGGTTTGATTCCCAGACACAGAGGCTTAAAACACACTGGGCACATGTGCATGCGCCAAAATTCCGAGAGGAGAATGGAAGAGAGGGGATTGCAGCGTGGCCATCCCCCTTAGGAGGTGATTTCTCACTTTCTGTCTCTCTGCCCCTGTCTGTCTCCCTAGCAAGCACACGTGCCCTATAACAAAAATCTCTCTTAAAATGGGTCCAGCAGTTGGTGTAATGGCTATGTCACTGGACTCCCATGTACTCGACTGTGGTTCAAATCCCAGACCTGGTGGCTTAAACGCATGCAGGGCACATATGTGTGAGTGTCCAAAATCCTAAAAGGAGAATGGAGGAGAAGAGATTGCGGTGTGGCCATGCCCCCTGGGGGGTGATTTCTTGCTTTCTGTCTCTCTGTCTCTCTCTTTCTGGCAAGTGCACATGACCTGTAGCAAAAACCTCTCAAGAAAATAATAAATAAATAAAATTTTAAAATATGCATCAACAAGAGGGAAAATTCCCTTCCTAGGGTTTTCCAAGATTAATTTTTCTCTCACATGACAAGCAGCCTGTCACTGAACCACAAGTGACAAAGCCTTCCCTGAGGAGGGTGGGATCCTGGCAAAGGCCCACAGGGTCTTTCTGCTCCCGGTATGAGGTGTGGTTTCACAGTGGATGTGCTGTGGTTGGCATCCTCCTTCCCTGTCCTCTTGGTCCCCACAGTAAAGTCACCAACCTCCAGGGTAACAGGCCTCGGCCTGAGGTCCTAGAGGCAGGAAATGGTTCGTGCTGCCAGGCTGGGGATGATGCCAGGAGCTATGGCTCTGTCCCCTGATCATGGAGCCTCCTCTGATACCTCCTCTTTACACTGAAGTTCAAGATACCCTAGCCCTGGGACCAGCAGATGGCATAATGGTTATATCGCTGAACTCCCACATAGTTGACCATGGTTCAAGTCCCAGACCAAGTGGCTTGAAACTCGCACCAGGCACATATGTGTGCATGCCCAAAATCCAAGAGGAGAATGGAGGGGAAGGGATTGCGGCATGGCCGTCCCCCTGGAGGGGGGTGATTTCTTTCTTTCTATCTCTCTCTGTCTCTCCAGCGAGTGCATGTGCCCTATAGCAAAAATCTCTCTTAAAAAAAATACACTAGCCCTTACAAAGCACTCACAGCAGGTGATGGGCTGAAGGTCTATTGTCCACAGGCTGAACGGGCCACAGAGTCCAGGTCATGCTAGCCAGCCAAGGCCAGGCACACTCAGGAAACAACTCCAAGATCCTCCTTTGTGCCAGGCCTTGCACCTGGTACAGGAGAACCATTGTGGGTACACTCAGAGGCGATCCTCAGCTGACACAGAGCAGCTAAACTCACCCTCCCACCTGAGAGGCAGAAACATCAAGGTGAGCCCTGTGACCATGCCAGCTCACTGTCCCAAACGTTTTCAGGCTGTGGTGCAGGAAGAGAGACCAAGGGAGTTCCCTCTGAGGAGAGGAGGCCCAGTCCACGCAAGTCTGCTAGGAAACTACAAGAGGCTGGAAAAGAACCGTCTGAGGCAATCAGAGGAAGCCATGTGCAGAGCTCACACAGAGCCATGAAAGTTCTTCTACCGGCCAGGTTAGAAAAGCCTGGCCCACTGGGGCAGGTACCAGGCAGGGTCTTGCCACAATAAAGTGGGACAAAATTAGCTCTAGATTAAATGCTGCTTTGATCCTCTCAGCAAGGCTTAAAAGCAAGACCTGAAAGAACCAAACAGCTTCCAGCTAACTTACCAGTGTCCAAAGTGAACATGTACAAAAAAAGTCAAGCACCCAACAAAATGCACAATCCCTATCACCCAATCAAAAATCACCAGGCACGGGACCAGCAGTTAGCGTAATGGCTATGTCACTGGACTCCCATGTAGTGGACTGTGGTTCGAGTCCAGGACCCAGTGGTTTAAACTCACACCGGGCGTATGTATGTGTGCATGCCCAAGATCCCAAGAGGAGGATGGAGGAGAAGGGATTGCAGCGTGGCCATCCCCCCAGGGGATGATATTTTGCTTTCTGTCTCTCTGTCTTTCTCTACCATTCTGGCGAGCTCACACGCCCTTTAGCAAAAACCTCTCCAAAAAAAGAAAAAATCACCAGGCACAGGACCAGCCCTGTCGTGGCCTAGTAAAGTGAGTTGGATCCCACATGGCTAACTGCATGGTTTTAGTCTCTGCTTCTGCAGCTTGAAAAGCACACTGGGCACATGTGTGTGTAAGCCAACAACCCCAGCAGGATGGGGAAATGGAGGAGAAAGGGTCGTGCATCACCCCATCCCATCAGGAGGTCTTTTTCCTCTCCCTCTCTTTCTGTCCCTCAGTCTTTCTCTGATGAGTATACATATCCTCTGACAATATTTTTTAAAAAATAGAAATAAAAAGAAAGAATAAAAAAAGAAAAGAAGAAAGAATAAGGGGAAAAAAAAGAAAAAGAAATCATCTGGCATGTGGGACCAGCAGTTAGCATAACGGCTTAAAAATAGAAATAAAAAGAAAGAATGAAAAAAGAAAAGAAGAAAGAATAAGGAAAAAAAAAAAGAAAAAGAAATCATCAGGCATGTGGGACCAGCAGTTAGCATAACGGCTATGTCGCTGGACTCCCATGTAATCGATCGTGGTTTGAGTCCCAGACCCGGTGGCTTAAGCCCATGCCAGGTGCATGTGCATGCGTGCCCAAGATCCTGAGAGGAGAATGCAGGAGAAGGGATTGTGGTGTGGCCATTTCTCACTTTCTCTCTCTCTGTCTCTCTCTGTCTTTCCAACAAGCGCATGTGCCCTATAGCAAAAAACTCTCAAAAAAAGAAAGAAAGAAAGAAAGGAAGGAAGGAAGGAAGGAAGGAAGGAAGGAAGGAAGGAAGGAAGGAAGGAAGAAAGAAAGAAAGAAAGAAAGAAAGAAAGAAAGAAAGAAAGAAAGAAAGAAAGAAATCACCAGGCATGCAAGCAAAAAGGAAAGTATGACCCATAATAAGAAAGAAAATCAATGAATTGACACTGACCCAGAAACGACATGATGATAGGATGAGCACACAAGGACATTAAAGCATTTCTTACAGGGGTATCCAGATGTTCAAGAAGCCAGACTGAATGTAAGTGGGGACATTTGGGGTCAAAACTGAATGCTGCTGAGGTGTCAGTTATGAGAAGAGAAGTGCTTGGATGTGGACAATCTTCTCTGCAAGGAGAGCTTGAGTTCCAAGACCCAGACCCTGAAGGAAGGCACCCACCCGCACACACACACTGCCGTGATATGTGGCCTCCACCCTACCCCTGGAGGACCTGGCGCACAGCAGATCCTCAGTAAGTATTCAAGTTGTCTCATTTCATTCTTATGCCCATTTTACAAGTTTAAGGTTCAGAGAAGTTAAAGATCTTCCCAGGAAGTGGGTACAGAGCCCTGGGGGCAGCCTCATATATTTTGTGCCACATGCCCCTGCCACCAGGTCTCACCATCCTCACGGATTCAAGGTGGGATAGGTTAACCACAGGCCCCAGAAAGCAAAACTGGAGAATGGAAGGCACATTAGAGACTTTGGGCCCAATGACTCTAGCTAGCAAGAGATACCATACTCCAATTCTTTCCACAGCCTCCGTCCAGATATCCGGGGTCTGGGGGCCCCAACATGATTTCCTAACCTTACCTCAGCCTCAGCCTCCAGTTTGGGAGTGGGGACAGGGAAACACAGAGGGCAGGCTAGAGGCATGCATGAGGGGGCTCAGGTCTGTAATTACCACCACTGCCTTAATCACCAGTTGGACTGGAGCTCTCTGGGTCTGTGGGTCTTGAGTACGGCCCCCACTTCCACATATCCCAGCAGCTTTGCCTAGGGGTGAGGAAGAGGCCAGGAACACAACACATGGCAGGTGCACAGAACCTCAAAAGGCGCCCTGGCTTCCCCCGCCAGACCCACCTCACTTCAGCCTGCACCAACTCTGTGCTGGGACTGTTTGCTCAATGCCTGCCTGCCAACCCAGGAGCCTGGTGCAGTGCACAAGAAGACAGGGCGAGGCCTTTCCTGCAGATGTGCATGGTAGATACAGGTGCTCAGAGCCCCAGAGGAACCATCACACCCCGAGAACAGACACGAACCCTCCTGGTTAGGGGCTGGACATGGAGCTTTAGGGCCTCTGCTGGTGAGTGAAGAAGCCCTTGGATTGATAATAATCACTGCCCCTACTGAGCCAGTTCTGCTGCCAGGTGTGTGAATCTGCTTTATGGCTTTAGTTACAGAGAGGGTCTGAGGCTCAGGGGACAGTGTTAAAACCCCGAAACTTCCAAGGCTTCAGAGCCAGGCTCTGAAGGGGCTGAGACGGGGGTGACAAAGGGCCCCAACCAAATCTCCACGACAAGCAGCAGCTGAGAGCCAGGATGAGGCAGGCAGTGGGACTGCCGCCAGCTCCTGCCAGGCCCCTGGCGGCATGAGCGATGGCCGGCCTAGCGATAAGAAACTAATAATTTATGTTTCCAGCTCCCGGGGCCGGCGCCGAGGGAAGGCTGAGCCACAGCCTCCCCCTCACTGGAGCGGCCGCAATCCTTTATTGCACAAATTATTAACGACCAGAGAATGAATGACTGTGTAATCAGATCAGGGCTGCCAGCACTTTTCATTTCGTTTATTTGTATAAATTCTGCAGTCAGGGTCTGCCCTGAGCTCAGAACGCCAGCTTCGTGCTGGCTGGGTGCCCAGCCCCCACCTGGACAGAGCACACCTCTCCCTCACTCAGGACTCCAGGGGTGACAGGGACAGGGAGGTGAGTATACACCCACAGCAACCCCGTTAGATAATGGGTTCCTGGGCCACGGTCAGAGCTCTGCCCTTCAACCTGGCTTAGGGCTGACTCCTGACTGTTCTCTTCCAAGCCAGAGGCTGGCCAGCAGTGTGGGCGGTGGGATGTGAGACCTCTCCTCCCCCAGTGCCCACCTCAGCCAGGATGGTGCTAACCAGCTGCTTACCCAGACTCCCACCACAGCCCCAGGCCCCAGCTCTACACCCCATCCCAATGACTCCTGCCTCCTCCCTCCCTCTCCTCTTTCCCCCTTACTTGCCTCACCTACCTTTTCCTGTCTTGCCACTGGGCTGGGCTGTCACCTCCCTCAGGTCTAGGGACTCAGGCTGTGAGGGTTTCTGTGCAGCGCCACGGAGGAGCGAGCCTGCCTACGGTCCTCTCCGGAGCCCACTTTTAATCTCGTTGACCTCTCGTTATACTACCGCGCATAAATTCAGATTTGGAGATCTTATGTTCCATCATAAATTGGGCTGGCAGACTTCCGATCAACAAGATAAAGCTGTCTCCTGTGAGGTGGGTGTTTTATTAGTCTTGGCCTCAGCTGCTGGCGGGGGCTGGGGTGGGGGGAGCAGGGAGTGGGGCCCCTGCTCTAGAATCCTCCTATGCTGTTCAGCGGTGCTGAATTCCTCTCGTTATCACAGGCTGAGCCCCAGGTACCCGAGTGACCCCTGAACTAGGCTGGAATCGCTTCAGAGGCCCCATCCCATAAGCACCAAAGTGAGCCTGCTTCCTGAGTGAGCAGCCATGACTGGGCCCCCAGGCTGGGCACCCAGGGATGGGGGTTAGTCAAAGCAAAGACCCCAGTATGCCTTCAGGCACCTGTACGTGTGTGTACATGTATGCACCCCTTCCCATGTGAACCAGCAGGAACCAGGCCAGAGCCAGAGTGGACTGTAGGGTTGGGATCAACTAGATTTGCCTGGGGGTCCTAAGTGCCTAAGGGCTTGGGGAGGGGAGCCCAGAGGGAGGAAGCACAGGACCCACGCACAGAAAGGACTGATGACCTGGTCCAGTTCCACCTGCAGACGCATCCCCTTCAAAGTCCCCAGAGAAAGAGATGGGGAGATCTTGACAGCTCTGGGTCACCCTGGGCCTGGGCTCCTGCCATCCTCCCAGAACTGAGGTTATATCTACTAGCCTGACCTGCCCCTCCCTGGAGGTCAAGTCTTGTTCAAAAACTCAGTCAGCTGTCAATACCACCTTCTCCTACTACGGAAGCTTCCAGCCACCTCTTGGTGAAGCCACCCAAACCAACATCCTTGAGGGGGCTCCCCCAGCTCCTCTGAGCCACCTGCGCCTTGTTCCCCACCTCCCTACACCCAAATTCAGTTCATTTGGATTGCCCCCAGGCCCCCTGCCTGCCCAGGGCCTGAGTAGCACAGCAGGAGACCTTAGCAGCACAGCTGAGCATGCCCCAGCCCTAACAGGAGAGGAGGGCAGAAGGCTGCTGTGAGTCTTAAAAATAAGTGGGTGGGGGAGGGGAGCAGCAGGTGAGGTGGTGGTTGGGGTGCTGGATTCCCACATGGCCAACTACAATTCAAGTCCTGGACCTGACGGCTTGCTTTCTCACTTCCACTCACCCTCTCTCTGTCTCTCTCTGGTAGAGTACAAATTAAAAACTAATGATAAGTAAAACATAATTTTAATAGAGATTTTTGCTATAGGGCATGTACACTCACCAGAGAAAGAGAGAGAGAGGCAGAGAGACAGAAGGCGAGAAATCATCCCCCACAATCCCTTCTCTTCTATTCTCCTCTCAGGATTTTGGGTATACATCCACACATGCCTGGCATGAATTTCAAGCCACTGGGTCTGGAACTTGAGCTGCAGTATACCACGTGAGTCCAGTGGCATAAACATTATGCCATCTGTTGGTCCCAAATAAAATAATTCTTAAATAATAATAATAAGTTGGTGGTAGCAAAGCCAATCTCACCAACTGGTAAAGTGAGCAAGCACCTGGGCCCCTGGTACTTTTGGGGACCACAAAATTTAAAAAAATTTAATATCTTTTAAAATCAGAAGGAAAAAATAATGTAATAATAATAAACCCAGTATGGGGACCAGCAGTTGGCATAATGGCTATGTTGCTGGACTCCCATGTAGTCAACCACAGTTCGAGTCCTAGACCCTGTGGCTTAAACTCACGCTGGGTGCATGTGTGTGCATGCCCAAGATCCCAAGAGGAGAATGGAAGAGAAGGGATTGCAGTGTGGCCATCCCCCCCGGGGGGTGATTTCTTACTTTCTACCTCTCTCTGTCTTTCTGGCGAGTGCACACGTCCTATAGCAAAAGACTCTCAAAAAATAATAATAATAAATCCAGTATGAATTACATTTGTCTTTATACTAACACAGTTGTAAAATATAATTTCAAATTTTTAATGGAGAAAGGGGCTCACAACTGCCACATGGTCATGATGGAACCCTGGGTGGTTGCAAAACACTGATACTGGTTAGTGGAGCTTCTAGGTAGAGGGAGCCACTCAGATGTCAGACACTGAGGGAGTCCAGGGAGACTGAACACTGGATGATGATTAGAGATAAGGCCTGGAGGGCAAAGAGCCTGGTCTGTTTCCCAAGGAGCTACTGGAGAGCAAGGTGGCCAGAGAGACCCATTTGGAGGTATCACAGAAGTGGTGATGACTGAGAGAGGTTGGGTTAGGTAACCAAAGTGGGGATACCCAGGAGACAGGACCAATGAGACTTGTTGTAATTAGTGGGCAAGAGTCTATGCCAGATTTCTGGGTGACTGAAAGCCAGAGAGTGGTGACAACACAGTGGTGGGAAACATTTGGCTGATTTGGATAAGAAACGCCAGCAACTGGAAGTAGATGCATATAGCAGATAGACTCTTGAATGCCTGGACTGCAGTCATCAATTCAGAGTCATAATCTGTAAAGGAACTCATGGAAATGCTTATATAAGAGAGGAATGCCTAGAGTGCTTATCCATCTGATTATCATCAATCCATCCTTCCACCCATCCATTATCCACCCAGCTACCTACCCACTCACCCACCTATCATGCACCCACCTACCCATAATCTGTCCATTTCCCATCAGCCAGCCAGGCATCCCATCATCCACCTATCCATCCATCCACCCTCCCATCTACCCACCAAATCCATCCTTTCATCCACCCACTCACCCATCCATATCCATCCAATTCATCGATGCACCTACCCACTCATCCATCCAACCCATCATCCATCCACCCACCCACCATCCATTCAGCATCCATCCACCCACCCAGCATCCATTTATCATCCATCCATCTACCCACTCATCCACACATCCATCAATGCATCCTATCCTCCACTCATTCATCCCATTGTCCAGCAACCTACCCATCCATTCATCATCCATCTATCAATCATTTACACACCCATCCATCCATTCATCTACCCATTCATTCATCCAAATACCCACCCGTACATACATACACCCACTCACCCACCCACCCATCCATCCATGCCTATGCCCACCCACCCATCTATCCAGTCATCCCATCATCTACCCATTCATTTATACATTTGTCATCCCCCCACCCATCATCCCATCATCTACTCATACAACCATCTTAGACATCCACCAACCCAACCATCCATTCCATCCACTCACTCATCCCATCATCCACCCATCCACCTACCCATCATGCATAAATTCATCTATCCCAAAGCCAGTCTGTATTTGAAGAATAGGTAAAGCAAAATATCCCGAAGGAAGGAATGGGAAATGAGGCAATGGGAAGCTGATATGAGAGAAGGGTCTCAGGATGTGCCCATGGCTTCATCTAATATTCAGTAAGGAACCAGCTTAGAACATTAAGAAAAATCCCCATTTGTCAAGGCCAGAAGGGGCAGAAACAGAAAGAAACCAGAGTTGAACAGAAGCTGGCAACTCTATTGAGGCTTTGTTCTTGGTGGAGGATAAGATGACCTGTTCAAGTGCTGGCTTTGCCCTTACCAGTTATGAATTAACCTATAACATCTCTGAGGAGCCAGGGGCTCAGAGTGTACATATACCCTATGGACCTCAGGCACACACTTTCCCTATTCTTTATCTAAGGCAAAACTCCAGTCCAGGAGGATGCTCCTGTCTTCCTTGGGGAGAGCCTGAAGCATCTGTGTGTACACTGAACATCAAAGGCTCCTCTGTCCTGACAGGACATGGGGACCCCACATTTGTAAATGCCTACACTCCTCCCACCATGGACTGAACATACCCCCAGGCCAGCTCAGCCCACTGGCAGCCTCTTGTCCCACTTTTTGCCTCCAAGCAGTCTGTCCCACTCCCAGTTTGCAGGTGGGGTGCTCCCCAGGGCCTATATAGGACTTTGTTAAATGAGGAAAAGTGCCAGGCTCTTGTCTTGGGTAGGGCCCAAGAATCAGTGCCCTTTCCCCTGCCCATAAGGGGTTCAGGCCTGACCTCTACACACAGGCTCTGCCCGGGGTCTTAGCCTGGCCCAGGCCATCTGGCCTTGGCCTCCTCTCCCACTTCTATCTGCAGCCCCCAGTCATGGTGTACAATTCCAGGTATTGTGCAGCACAGACTTCCCATTCTCCTCACACAGCCTACAAGCCACCCCACAGTGATGCCTTGGGCAGCAGCACAGATAAGACCTCCAATCACAGTAATTAAGGGACCCTCATGCCCAGACAAGCTCACATGACACCCACCCTCAAAGGCATCAGTACACACCAAGAGGATGTCACTGACCTAACCTATCCTCTTAGGAATGGGACCCATTGGCAATAGGACTCTAAGACTTGGCCTTGGATGGGGTCAGGCTCAGTCTATGACCCCAGAATGCCAGTCCGGAGAGGATTTGTGGAGACAGAGAATACTCATTGTCCATATAAGCTTGCTACCTCTGAAAATCTGATATGATGCAGAAATCAATACTGAGAGTGACTGTTGGCCTTCTGAGGGACCTCAACTGCGGGAGGTCTGAGACTACCCACGCCCTCTTCTTGGTGCAGCTGGTCCAGAGATATGATCTGCTGGGATACTGGGTAAGTGAGTTCTAAAATACAATACTGCAATTGTGCAGTATAGCCCTGTATATTCTGATTGGGTGCAAGTTTTCTTAGATAAAGAAAAACTGAAGAAAATCCCAAGGTAACCAGGGCTTACACATAAGTCTCCTCAGCCCCACTACTACCCATCATGAGGCTCCCTTAGGAAGCGGTCAGAGGTGGTACGTGAGAGACTGTGTTTAATGTTGTGCATCTCTTTGTGAATTGCCATTCCGTGTTGAACACCCATGTGTGCATCCCTGTTCCTCGTCATGTATCTGTGTGCATGCTACCATCCTGCTGCTTGCCCACATGCATTTGGCTGCTCTTTGTCATATGTCTGTATGCACCTCGCAGTTCTCTATCACGTCATGTATGCTTGTGACTATTCCATGTCACATGCCCATGGGCACAATGCATCCAGACCACTCTGGGGATAGGGGCGTGTGCACAAGTGACAGGATCTGAGTATACACTGGAAGCCGCCCCAGAGAGCAGCACTCTGGAGCTCAGTGTCAGGCTCTCTGAGGTCAGTCCTACCTCCTAGAAGGTGGCCATCAGCTTCTTCTTCTTCTTCTTCTTGCACACCCACTGGACATTACCCAGGAGGTAATGTCACCTCTGTCTCAGCAACTCTCACTGAAGATCAAGGATGTCTACTCTGAGCTGAACTTCTCCCAGGCTTATGAGATTTCTTTCTCTGATGAAGAGGATACCTGTGGTCAAATCCTTCAGAACCTTCTGGGGATGAAAAGTATGTAGAGTTCCAGCTGGGCAGGTGGTAGGAACCAAGAGGAACAGGCAGGCAATGGGGTTGCTCAGGCCTAGCAAACCCCAAAGCTCACCATTCCACAACATGAACTGAACACCTATTATGTGCCAGGCACATGGATGTGTCAGTAGTAAACAAAAGCCCTGCCCACCTCCTAGCAGGAAGGGCTGCTGCCTGCCCCCATGATGCCCAGGAATAGAAGGGGCTTGGCGTGCAGAGCCAGTGGTGACCAAGGACTCCTGCCGATGATGCCAGACCAGCAGCTCCTGTCTCTGTGGTGCCATTCTCAAAAGCACACACAGGTACACCTGAGGTGTGTCAGACACATGTGTGTCACTATGATCATGTCTGAGGTCACTGCATATATGAATAGGTATGCACGTGACAGCAGCCTTGTAACATGGCAGGTGGCTATTAACACATAACTAGTGGTCTGGCAGTATGTATCCCTGGGAGTGCCTACCGGAATCCCAACATATGTGTGTCTGAAAAAGAGCATCCCTGCCTCTGCATATCTGTGGGAGGACGAGGAAGGGAGGTGGACTTCAGGCCCCATGCCTTTGTTCCTTTAAGCAGTAGAGGTTAAAGCTGGTGGACAGAGTGAACTCACAAACACCTTCCTGTCTCCTGAGAGAGATGACGTGGCCTGTAGCCAGGCCACAACCAGCCAAAAGCCTGG
>NW_006203430.1:8718108-8722302 GCF_000334495.1 Tupaia belangeri chinensis
CCCATTCATTCATCCAAATACCCACCCGTACATACATACACCCACTCACCCACCCACCCATCCATCCATGCCTATGCCCACCCACCCATCTATCCAGTCATCCCATCATCTACCCATTCATTTATACATTTGTCATCCCCCCACCCATCATCCCATCATCTACTCATACAACCATCTTAGACATCCACCAACCCAACCATCCATTCCATCCACTCACTCATCCCATCATCCACCCATCCACCTACCCATCATGCATAAATTCATCTATCCCAAAGCCAGTCTGTATTTGAAGAATAGGTAAAGCAAAATATCCCGAAGGAAGGAATGGGAAATGAGGCAATGGGAAGCTGATATGAGAGAAGGGTCTCAGGATGTGCCCATGGCTTCATCTAATATTCAGTAAGGAACCAGCTTAGAACATTAAGAAAAATCCCCATTTGTCAAGGCCAGAAGGGGCAGAAACAGAAAGAAACCAGAGTTGAACAGAAGCTGGCAACTCTATTGAGGCTTTGTTCTTGGTGGAGGATAAGATGACCTGTTCAAGTGCTGGCTTTGCCCTTACCAGTTATGAATTAACCTATAACATCTCTGAGGAGCCAGGGGCTCAGAGTGTACATATACCCTATGGACCTCAGGCACACACTTTCCCTATTCTTTATCTAAGGCAAAACTCCAGTCCAGGAGGATGCTCCTGTCTTCCTTGGGGAGAGCCTGAAGCATCTGTGTGTACACTGAACATCAAAGGCTCCTCTGTCCTGACAGGACATGGGGACCCCACATTTGTAAATGCCTACACTCCTCCCACCATGGACTGAACATACCCCCAGGCCAGCTCAGCCCACTGGCAGCCTCTTGTCCCACTTTTTGCCTCCAAGCAGTCTGTCCCACTCCCAGTTTGCAGGTGGGGTGCTCCCCAGGGCCTATATAGGACTTTGTTAAATGAGGAAAAGTGCCAGGCTCTTGTCTTGGGTAGGGCCCAAGAATCAGTGCCCTTTCCCCTGCCCATAAGGGGTTCAGGCCTGACCTCTACACACAGGCTCTGCCCGGGGGCTTAGCCTGGGCCAGGCCATCTGGCGGTCGCGCTTAGCCTGGCCCAGGCCATCTGGCCTTGGCCTCCTCTCCCACTTCTATCTGCAGCCCCCAGTCATGGTGTACAATTCCAGGTATTGTGCAGCACAGACTTCCCATTCTCCTCACACAGCCTACAAGCCACCCCACAGTGATGCCTTGGGCAGCAGCACAGATAAGACCTCCAATCACAGTAATTAAGGGACCCTCATGCCCAGACCAGCTCACATGCAACACACCCTCAAAGGCATCAGTACACACCAAGAGGATGTCACTGACCTAACCTATCCTCTTAGGAATGGGACCCATTGGCAATAGGACTCTAAGACTTGGCCTTGGATGGGGTCAGGCTCAGTCTATGACCCCAGAATGCCAGTCCGGAGAGGATTTGTGGAGACAGAGAATACTCATTGTCCATATAAGCTTGCTACCTCTGAAAATCTGATATGATGCAGAAATCAATACTGAGAGTGACTGTTGGCCTTCTGAGGGACCTCAACTGCGGGAGGTCTGAGACTACCCACGCCCTCTTCTTGGTGCAGCTGGTCCAGAGATATGATCTGCTGGGATACTGGGTAAGTGAGTTCTAAAATACAATACTGCAATTGTGCAGTATAGCCCTGTATATTCTGATTGGGTGCAAGTTTTCTTAGATAAAGAAAAACTGAAGAAAATCCCAAGGTAACCAGGGCTTACACATAAGTCTCCTCAGCCCCACTACTACCCATCATGAGGCTCCCTTAGGAAGCGGTCAGAGGTGGTACGTGAGAGACTGTGTTTAATGTTGTGCATCTCTTTGTGAATTGCCATTCCGTGTTGAACACCCATGTGTGCATCCCTGTTCCTCGTCATGTATCTGTGTGCATGCTACCATCCTGCTGCTTGCCCACATGCATTTGGCTGCTCTTTGTCATATGTCTGTATGCACCTCGCAGTTCTCTATCACGTCATGTATGCTTGTGACTATTCCATGTCACATGCCCATGGGCACAATGCATCCAGACCACTCTGGGGATAGGGGCGTGTGCACAAGTGACAGGATCTGAGTATACACTGGAAGCCGCCCCAGAGAGCAGCACTCTGGAGCTCAGTGTCAGGCTCTCTGAGGTCAGTCCTACCTCCTAGAAGGTGGCCATCAGCTTCTTCTTCTTCTTCTTCTTCTTGCACACCCACTGGACATTACCCAGGAGGTAATGTCACCTCTGTCTCAGCAACTCTCACTGAAGATCAAGGATGTCTACTCTGAGCTGAACTTCTCCCAGGCTTATGAGATTTCTTTCTCTGATGAAGAGGATACCTGTGGTCAAATCCTTCAGAACCTTCTGGGGATGAAAAGTATGTAGAGTTCCAGCTGGGCAGGTGGTAGGAACCAAGAGGAACAGGCAGGCAATGGGGTTGCTCAGGCCTAGCAAACCCCAAAGCTCACCATTCCACAACATGAACTGAACACCTATTATGTGCCAGGCACATGGATGTGTCAGTAGTAAACAAAAGCCCTGCCCACCTCCTAGCAGGAAGGGCTGCTGCCTGCCCCCATGATGCCCAGGAATAGAAGGGGCTTGGCGTGCAGAGCCAGTGGTGACCAAGGACTCCTGCCGATGATGCCAGACCAGCAGCTCCTGTCTCTGTGGTGCCATTCTCAAAAGCACACACAGGTACACCTGAGGTGTGTCAGACACATGTGTGTCACTATGATCATGTCTGAGGTCACTGCATATATGAATAGGTATGCACGTGACAGCAGCCTTGTAACATGGCAGGTGGCTATTAACACATAACTAGTGGTCTGGCAGTATGTATCCCTGGGAGTGCCTACCGGAATCCCAACATATGTGTGTCTGAAAAAGAGCATCCCTGCCTCTGCATATCTGTGGGAGGACGAGGAAGGGAGGTGGACTTCAGGCCCCATGCCTTTGTTCCTTTAAGCAGTAGAGGTTAAAGCTGGTGGACAGAGTGAACTCACAAACACCTTCCTGTCTCCTGAGAGAGATGACGTGGCCTGTAGCCAGGCCACAACCAGCCAAAGGCCTGGCATGTCCCCGCAGGGCAGCCCCTCCTATGTCTGACCAGGAGCCAGAAGCAGACACATTCCTGGAGGTTCTGGCTGTCTGAGGAAGCCCCAGCTGATTCACCACTAACCCCTGACCTTCCAGGTTAACCCTTCCTAGTCCACCAGCACCGCAAACTAGACACAGGCCAGTCACACTGTCTTGGCAGATGAACATGTGGACCTGGGTCCATTTAGTGCCAGTTGCCGGCAGGTCTTGTCTGCATTTTGTGTCAGGTTCAGAAGTATCTTCGATGTGCGTTAGCACACATCCTGTCTGCATTGGTGTTTGTGAAACTGTCTGCATTCATGTAGGCATTCCAGGACTTCTGTACACCATGCACCTGTCCTGTGAATGCTAATTTGGGAGCTATTGTGCTGGCACACCTGTGGGGTGCTGTCTGCATGTGCTTTTAAGAATGCATGTACATGCTGGTGACTGGGCGCATGTATGTGTGTATCCAGATGTGCTTTCTCACAGCTCAGTGTCAGCGTGCCCACACCTGTGAGGCCTATAAGAGTTGTCCCTGCATGCCTTCCTGCTCTAGGCTGATGGAGGCCTGCTCCCCACCCCCCTCAATCACTAGAAGTGAGCTCAGGCAGGCTGAGGCTAAGGGTTGGGGGCAGCTTGGACTCAGCATCTGTAGTCTCGGACATTGCTTTTCTCTGCTTCTCTCTGTTTTTCCAACCCCACCTCTGGGTGGGCTCTTCCTGGGGTTATACCACATCTGGTGCTCAATAAGTGGTTGATTGATTGATGAAGGAATGGGTGAAAAGGAGGCTCTAAAGGAGCCTCTTCAGAGAGGGCTAGGTAGGCCTTCCAGGATGGGTACGATTTGCGCAGCATTGGTTGGGGGCAGCGGGGCCTGTGGGCGCCCCAGCGCTCTCCCCCTGGACGTCTGGGGTCACCGTCTGCACCATGGCCCGCCGCCCCGCAGGTTATTTATGACCCCCTCCTCCCCCTCCCAGAGGCAGCAACGGCTCAGGCCTCAGCCCAACGGCGGAGGGCCCCGAGTGGGGGGACCCGGAGCAGCGACGGCGGCAGGGGGCGGGGGGGGGGGGGCCCCCGGCGGGGGGCA
>NW_006203430.1:8723501-8726050 GCF_000334495.1 Tupaia belangeri chinensis
TGGGGGGCGCGGGAGCAGCGACGGCGGCAGCGGCGGGCCTCCGCAGCTGCTGATACCCTGAGGGCTGGAACGAGGGCAGGGGCGGGACCTCTCCAAGTAGAAGGAGGGGCTCTGGCTGTCCACATCGTCTGTGTTCTCTGCTAGACCCCACTGTTTCGTTGGGGATGATTCCAGCATCAAAACTCTGTCCCCAGGCCTCTGCCTCCAGTCTGAGATAGAGGAAGGTGGAAGGCCAAGTAGCCCAGCCCAAAACACAGGAGTATGTGCATGACGGGCATGGGTGAGAAGAGGGGGCAGGGAAATGATGTCAGGGGGCAAGGAGGCCTGCTCCCTGGGAAATTGGAATCCATAGGCAGAGAAATCCACTTCTTATGGGGTAGGGAGGCGCTTGCCTGCCCAGCCCTTGGAGGAGAGCATCCTGCGAATCATGGGGTGGTCCTGAGGAGAGGGGGGGCCTCCATCTTTGAACACAGTTTGGATTTTGGATGCAGTGAGGGTCTTCTCAGAAAGGAACTCTGACCCTCCGGAGGGATGGAGCCAGATTGTGGCATGGAGATTAGGCTGGGTGAGCTGGGTTAGCCCCTACACCTGGCCAGAAACCCAGAGTGGGAGGCCCCATGCCCCACTTTAGCCTCACTGTGTGCCTAAGCCTGATGAAAGAGGGCAGGGATAAGCAAGGGGTGGTCTTGGAGAGGGAAGGGAGGCCCCCTCAATTGACCAAGTCAGAGGAAAGACCTGGCTCAGGGCCACATCTCAGATCTGGAGATGACATCAGGGTCCAGGCTTTCCCAGCCTTCCCCCCCCCAGAGCTGCAGTTTGTGGGTCAAGAGGCCTGAGGCTCAGTGGACAGTGCAGGTGAACATAAGAAGCCCTTGGGAGGAGGCTGTCTTCTGACAGGAGGGTCCCTTGGCCTCTAGCCAGCCCTGGTAGCCTTTCCCTGTGTATCACAACCCACTATTCCATGGGCCATGGCTATTACACATGAGGCATCATGTCTGAGGGCAAGAGGCGGGAGGGCACATCACACTGGGGTCAGAGATGTGCTGGTGTCCAGGCGGCAGACACAGTAACAGGGATGGGGCTGGCAAAGGAAGGAGGGGTCACCCCATTTCCACTGGCCTCTCAGACCCCAGTGGACAGACGAAAGAGCAGTTCCAACTGAAGAGGGCAGAGAAAACACTAAAGTTTGTGCACATGCCCTCCCGGACACATTCCTGGTCTGAATAGAGCATGCCTGGGCCCAGACCTCAGTCCCCGGTTGACCGGGGGGCAGGCTGGCTGAGGACGAGGGGGGCAGCACAAGCCCATGAGAGAAATCGGACTAGTCATCAATGGCCAGTTTCATGCCCAGCTAGCTGGTGTTGGTGTCTGACGGGGTGGTGGTGGCTGCTCCTCATTTCCAGCCCTCCCTCCAAGACAGTGCTTGTGCAAGGAGCGCTGACATCCAGCTCGGCACCATGAAGCTGGGTCAGGAAGATGGCACCAGGGATGCCCGCGAGTCTCAGAACAGCAGGGGCTGGAAGCAAGCACTGGGGTGGGCTGTCAGGTGGCTTCCTTGCATACCTAACTTCATACACCTGAGAAACATGCCTGTCTCGCCGGTCACGGGATTCTGTTCTCCTTATCTGATGCTGATTCCGCAGGCAGGAAAACCCAGGGAACCCGTGGCCCTCATTCATGGCCCGAGCCCAGGCTGACCTGCTCTCCCGAGGCACACAGGTGGACACGAGTTTGTTAGGTCCCTCCTCCCCAGACTTGCTCCTAGTAGGGAACAGAAATGTGTATACAAGTCCACGTCCAGCTGCCCCTCCTCCTCCCCACACCCCCATTCCCCACCCTCAATTGGGTCACCCCACCTTCTTGCCCCACACGGTGGCTCTGACGCTGTCCCACAGGCAGACATCCTGGATTGGAAACAGCTGTGTGACATCAGGAGCATGACTTGACCCCCTCTGTCACGGTTTCCTCTCTCTAAAATGGGGATAATAAGGAAACCGCATAGGGAGATGATCAAGTGAACTGATGTGAAGTGAATGGTAAAGGGGCAGCGGCTGACAAGGAATTTGCTGCCCTTATATATTCACAGAGCACAAAAAGCCTTCCTGAAACATGCCAAATCCACAACCCCACACCCTGCAGATGCACAGAAGGACCACCCACACCCTTGCTGACACTGATGCCCACCACCTACCGCAGCTGGGCAAAACACCCTACCCAGAGCCACTGCTTCCTACTCACACCCACCGGGAGAGCAGGGCCGATCACAGCTTCCCTCCTCCAAGAGGAGCCCACTTACCACCCCCAACCCATCCCCGCCCCACGTAGAGTCCTGGACTCAAGCTGCTGCGCTCAAACATTGCATAGGTCACGATAGTGCAGCCGGCTCTTTTCCCGACTCGATCGCATCCACATACCCCCATTTCCTTTCCTCCCATCCTCGCCCGCTCAGGATAGCACCGGGGGTGCATCCCTGTCCCGCCGCCCGCGCTGCTGCCCGTGTGATCCCAGTCGGCCATCACGCACCCCCCACTGGAGCCCGCGCCCGCCCG
>NW_006203430.1:8727427-8728034 GCF_000334495.1 Tupaia belangeri chinensis
GCGGCCCGGGCTGCAGGGTGGGGCGGGGCGAGGACCTGGGACCCCCGGGCTGGGCGGGGAGCGGGGCCAGCGACTCCACGACTTCTCACTGTCCAACTCAACCCTGCGGGCCCACCAGCGAGCCAAGAGTGGGACTGCCCCAGGGCGCGGGCGCAGGTGGTCCTGGCACTGGACTCTCGACGGAGCCCCAGGGCCCTGGAGCTTCGGCGCTCAGCAAGTCGATCCCGGATCAATAGCAGCTCCGGCAGCACCATGTCTCAGGCCGGCGAGGCCCGGTCAGTCAGGCGGGCAGCAGTCGGAGACCGCCTGGCGGGCGGCGCGGCTGCAGTGGCTACGGCCGCCGGGGCGCAGTAGCCGACAAGGTGGGCGGGCGGCCAGGAGCTTCCAGGGGCCCTGGCCCCTGCGAGCAAACTCCAGCTCCGGCAGGAATAAGTTGCGCAGGCGGCGGAGAGTCGGACCACGGGGCCACCGGCTCGCCATGCCGGCGGTCAAGAAGGAGCTTCCGGGCCGCGAGGACCTAGCTCTGGCCCTGGCCACCTTCCACCCCACCCTGGCCGCATTGCCGCTGCCGCCGCTGCCCGGCTATCTGGCGCCCCTGCCCGCCGCC
>NW_006203430.1:8728156-8728371 GCF_000334495.1 Tupaia belangeri chinensis
TCGAGACCCGCTGGCCCTCGAGCGCTTCTCCGCCACCGCGGCCCCGGCGCCGGATTTCCAGCCGCTGCTGGACAACGGTGAGCCGTGCATCGAGGTGGAGTGCGGCGCCAACCGCGCTCTGCTCTACGTGCGCAAACTCTGCCAGGGCAGCAAGGGCCCTTCCATCCGCCACCGCGGCGAGTGGCTCACGCCCAACGAGGTCCAGTCACTCCGGG
>NW_006203430.1:8728383-8728797 GCF_000334495.1 Tupaia belangeri chinensis
CCAAGGACTGGAAGCGCAGCATCCGCCACAAAGGTGCGGCCGCAGTGGGGGCGCGGGTCGCCACCATCCCTCTCCTTCGTTCCCCGGGGACCCACGGGTCCGGACCCCGCACTCTGCCACCTGGGAGACTCTATCTCGGTCCAGAGGGGGGCGCTGCAACTCCAGGGCTGCCGCAGGGACACCCCCCTTCCCGCCCCCGCACAGTCGCCTCGGTGGACACAGGCAGAGCGCCTACGCCTCCACGGTCTCCCCAGCTTGGGCCACTGCGCCCTGGGCCTCCCGGCTACGCACTAGCGGGCTGCTCCCTCCGCTCATAATTTTGCAAGATTCCTGGGTCTTAGGCCCTCGGGAAGTTTACAGGAAACTCAGGAGAACCGGCAAGAGGCTGTCTGGGCGGGACATCGCTTCGCCGAG
>NW_006203430.1:8728933-8729331 GCF_000334495.1 Tupaia belangeri chinensis
GCGGAGCCCTAGCGGTGGCTGCCGGTCTGGAGGAGCCTGTTTGGGTGCTTGCAGGAGCCTAGCACAAGGGGTGCGACGTGGGGGCGCCTGAGGCGGGACATCGGGAGATGCAGAGAGCTCCAAGTGCGGTGAGGGGATTAGAAAGTTAGGTTCCCGGTAACGTTCGACTTAGGGGCTCCAGGTTCTGCAGTAACCGCCCTCTTTCTGCTACGGGGGCGGGGAGCAGACGAAGGCCGGGTTCCCCCAGTGCTGCTCACCTGCTCCAAGCTCGGCCATCCTCAGCCCTGCTCCAGGTTCCCGCAGGACCGTCTTCCAAAGGGTGGGGTGCAGGAGGAGGGGCTCCAAGGAGGGAGGCCGCCCTTCGTCAAGGAAGGGCGCGCGCCCCGGACTGAGGTTCA
>NW_006203430.1:8729362-8734830 GCF_000334495.1 Tupaia belangeri chinensis
GACAGGGCAGCATGCTCGGAAGTTGGACAGAGGTGGGTGTGTGTGTGTGGGGGGGTTCTGTGTGTATTTCATGCACGTGCCGAGAGGGGCAACTAACCTTGCCCCTGACTGCACCCCCGAAGCTTGCCTGTGTGCGCGGGCTCTACTTGAGCCCTGCGGTTCCCTCACCGGTCCTGCCTCTTCGCAGGGAAAAGTCTGAAGACGCTTATGTCCAAGGGGATTCTGCAGGTGCACCCTCCGATCTGCGACTGTCCTGGCTGTCGAATATCCTCCCCGGTGGTGAGATGTGGGAGATCAATTGGGGCTGCGATTTGTAGGTCTGGGAATCCTAACCTCACCCCTGCGGGTGTGCTGGAGGTAGCCTAAGAAGGACCAAGGTGGGACTTCTTTGCTTTGTGCTCTCCAGCTGGGAGGGGATGTGCAAATCCTGGGTCACTGAAGCACCCTCCGAGTTAGGATGTAGGGCTGATCCCATCTGCCCCCACTTGGGTGCCTGGGAGCTCTTTCTCCTCAAATCCTGGGAACAACCAGGAGGGTTTGAGAATCTTCTCTCTAAATAGTGTCATTTAACTTAGGGGAGGGAGGTATCCTCCCTTTCATGGGGTTGGGGGCTCTTAGGACACTGTGTGGTCTAGCCTAGCTGGGAGATGTGCTTGTTCTGGGATCTAACAGTGGTGGCTGGCTTAGGACCGTCACAGGCCTGGGTGTGAGTGCATGTGTCTCTGGGTGTTGACTAGAACCGTCACAGGTTGGGTGTGAGTGCATGTGTCTCTGGGTGTTGAGAGCTGGAGCCCTGCCCAGCAAGGGCCTGGGGCACAGAGCAGGGTCCTTGCAGCATAGGCCATTGGTACCCATGAAGTTGGGGGCTGGTTTGAGGGCCCATTGCAGAGTAGACCTCTGTCGATGTCCTGATTAGCCTGGGGAACTAGGGTGCTGGGTGCCACCTTCGTGATCAAATACGCATATCTCCCAGGGTGAGAGGGTTGATCTGAAAAGAAAATCACCTCCTGAGAGAGGTGGTTTGGAGCTCCTGGGAGAGAGCCAGTTGGGGGTCAAGGCTGCTGCGGGTGGAAGGGGTTGCTATTCCTGGCACCACTCAGCAGTTGCCTCTTACAGAAAGGGGTAGGAGAGGCAGACACAACGTGGGCCTGAGATGACCTGGCCTGCTCTCGGACTTGTTTCCTTGGAACCTAGGTCAGGTGGGAAGGGGATGTCCCGGGCTCTTCGTGGGCCCTGAAGGGAGTAGCCTGAGCTACTCGGAAGCCACAGACACACCTTGAATGGAGGTAGACAAGAGCTGATACATCGTGTTGGGCAGGGGACGGGGTACAGTTGTGCCTCACCTGTGTGCCTACCCCACTCCTGGTCTGACCAACAGCCTCATTCAAGCTCAACACGAGTTGATGGTGCACACACACACAGGCATGCCTGTGCACAGAGCACCCCAGACACTTGGGCGGAGACAGCCTGCCTCCCACTCACTGTCACCCTACCTGCCTGAAACAAGGGGCTGAGCTCACCCCACCTTTCTCTTCACCACCCATGGCCTGGTTGTGCACACTTTGTGGTCACAGATACTTCAAGGCAGAATGTGGGTGTGCGTGTGGCTCTGGAGTGTCCAGCTTGGCCATCCAAGGAGGGACCTTGAGCAGGGGTGAGCTGGCTGAGATCTGAGATCTGTGTGTGAGGAGAAGCGTATGTTCCCTGTCCTTGGGCAGAGGCAGGGCCAGGGCAGCCATCCTTCTGGTCCTCAGCTCACAGGACCGCCCCCAGGAGCCACCCAGACCTGCCCTCCCTGGGTGCCCTTAGGGTGTGTCCCCATGCCCAGGCTCTGTGCGTCACAGCTGGGCTCTCTTCCCAGCCAGCCGGTTCTGGCTTCCCGCCAAGTGGCAATGTTATAGCCCTCACTTCCCCCTCTTCCCTGTCCCACAGATGAGAAGCAGAGAGAAATGCATTTCCTTTTCTTCTCAAGATAATCTTAGAAGAGGAGAAGGAGTCAGAGCCTCCCCAGGTCCTAATGCTTGGGTTACAACAGGCTGGAGAAGGGCAGAGCCAAGCAAGACCTCCTAGCAAAGTACACTCCGAACAAGTAGGGTGATTGAACATGTCCCCCCAAAGCCCCTGGCTGATACAGAGAGGAATGGGGATACAGAGGGGTGCCCACACCTGCAACATGGCCATGCAGGGTCAAGGCCAGGCCAGAGCCTTAGAAAGAGCCACAGAAGGGACCCCCTCATCTTGCAGGCTGACCTCAGGCCCCATCACCTCACCCCACTCCACCCGCTACTGATGGGCTTCTCCTACTAAGTGAGTTTGCAGAGAGGAAAATGAAAGGTGTCCAGGGGCAGGCCTCAGTGGACCCCTCGTGTGGCAGGGGGAGGGCCATGGCTCCTAGATGCTGAAGGAGGCACTTTGACTCAGACAAGGGGTTACTTAAGTTCCCAGATCCTTGGGAAGAGGCCACTCCCCAAACCTAGCTGAGGTTGGGCCTGTGTGCCTGCAGTTGATGGTGGTCTACGGAGAAGCACCTTTTCCCTCCCTGAAGGGCAGGGTAGTGGCCACAGCAGCTGACCTCTGGGTCCTGGGCCACAGCAGTGTAGGGGATTTGGAGGCTAGGAGCCTCCTTGAGATCTTCCTCAAGCACATGGGTTTGGTGAGGACTCATTCTAGCAACCAGAGGGAGGGTCCAAGGAAGTCCAGGGCAACTGAACAGAGACATTTAGATAAGCTTATGCTCAAAGCCTCTGCCTCACGGAGCCAACCTCCTGTTATTAAATAAAAGTTTCCTGCCCACTGAAAAATAATCAATAACATCTTTCCCTTGGAGGTAGTGGGACCTAAAGACACTGGAAGAGCCAAGCAATTCCCATGGCTGGGCCCATGCACTGAACACGCCATGTGTGCAGTGAGGAACATGTGTGCACTGGTGTGGGTGTGTGGGGAGTACGTGAACTCTAAGGACACTATGGTGTGTGTGAGCACTGCCATACATGTCTGCGCTCTGCTCTCCCAGCTTCAGGTACCCACAGCACTACCTGTGGTTTCAGGGGAGAGGGAGAAACTGGCCTTGTGAAAATCTGGCCATCGGAGCCCGTGGGACCATGCTTCTGGACAGATCAGGGCTTCTTATCAGGTGACCTGTGAACTCCAGGCCTAAAGTTTGCAAGAGCTCAGCAGCCTCCACCTGTCGCCAGTTCCATCATTCAGGCCCCAGGCTTCAGACTGTACCTGAGCTGGTGCTGCATGGTGCTACCAGAGCAGAAAAGGAACTTTGCTTGTCAATGCTGGCGTCAGTCAGTTTGGAGTGGGGTGACCAGGCAGACACACACACACAGAAGTCTCTGCATGTTGAATGGAGCCTGGGCTCTAACTGCACACACCAATCCCAGGAGACATGGGGACCCAGGAAGGGAGCAAGGAGTGAAGAGGAACCCCTGTACACATGGTCCCACACACGCATGCCACACATGGAGGCCTTTAGAGTGTGGCTAGGCCCACTGGCACTGCCCTTGTGAGCTAGGCACGCAGTAACAGGGCCTGTGTTTTCATCTGACCAGGATTGGGTGGAGCAGGTAAGGGCTGAGCCCAGCTGGCCGGTGTGTGGAGGGTCCCTAACTGAGGCCCTGTCATTTGACTCCTCTCAGTCTCTGACCAGTTGTGGAACCTCCTATCCTAGAGACTGGAGGGTCTGCTCCACCATAGTCAGGGGTGGGAGAAGCGATGGCTGGTAGCTCTAAGGGCTGGGGCAGGCCAGGGGTGCAAGGCCAAAGCAGAGATGGAGGGATCTGTGGGCCTGGTTCAGCCTAACCTTCATCTCCTCACACCCCACCCAGAACCGGGGCCGGCTGGCTGACAAGCGGACAGTTGCACTGCCACCCGCTCGAGTCCTGAAGAAAGAGCGGACACCCAGCTTCTCTGCCAGTGATGGTGACAGTGATGGGAGTGGCCCGGCCAGTGGGCGGCGACCGGGCTTGAAGCAGGAGGGTGACCCCCACATCCGTGTCATGAAGAGAAGGTACTCCTATTCAGCATTAGGGCCGGCAGGGTGCACGCCTCTAATGCAGTAAGGGCATCAGGATGGGGACTTGCTGAGGCAGTGGTGTCCACTGGCTTTCCACCGCCTTCAGTCCTAGTGTTTTGTTTTGTTTTGTTTTCACTACAGAGCATGTGCACTCACTAGAGAGAGCACACAAGAAAGTGAGAAATCACCCTGGGGGTGACTTCACCTTCCTCTCAGGATTTTGGGCATGTACACACACGAGCCTAGCATGGCCTTGAAGCTGCTCTGGGACTCGAACCACATAGTCAACCATGTGAGCTCCAGTGCCTTAACTACCACACTGCATGGCTGGCAGTCCTAGGGTCTTTTCAGGGATACTGCTTTGGGGTGGAGGGTGTGAGCTGCCCTCTGCTGCCTCTGCTGTGTGGTGGCCACTTGGAGGCAGGCTGGACGCAGGGACCTGGCCTGCACCCACCTGAGCTGACACTCCAACCGGCTGAGCCAGTGGCAGCTGTGGGGTTTGCACCCTGACCTGGTCCCAGTCCAGTGAGAGCAGCCCTGGCAACTAGGAATTTGGTTTCAGTGGAATGAATAATGTAAAGGAAGCCTTAGCCCCAGCATGAGATGGGGTCTCCTGAGCACACTGTAATAAGGAGAGAGGCAGAAGTCTCAGCTCTGCCCCCTATTCATCTGTCAGGTGAGGCCAGGAACTGGCTCCAGCCTATGGGTCTGTCCTGGTGGGAGCCACCAGTAGGCTGAGCTGGTACCAGGCTGGCACATGCAGCTGTCCCTTGTTCACTACCCTGGGAGAGAGGTCCACACACACCCTGCTGTCCAGTGCTGAGTCCTGGAGGCTGGGGTGTGGGGGTCACGGGAGCCCACACTGACTCTCTGCTCCTCTACCTGCAGAGTCCACACCCACTGGGATGTGAACATCTCCTTCCGAGAGACATCCTGCAGGTAGGCCTCCCAGCCTGGACCAGGCTTCTCCCCACACTGTGCAAGGCAGAAGGAGCCTGTTGCTCTACTTCTAGGTCAGCTTCTAGCTCTCTCCAGCCTCCCTCCTGTTTTCCCCTTCCTGTCTGTTGTCCATTGTCTCAGCTAGTGTGAGTGATACTGGCTAAGAGTCTGCCATTTGATGGGTGCTATCTAGTTCTTGCCCAGCCTGGAAGGTAGATGGCAAGAACTCAGTTGAAACTGAGAGACCCTTGCTCAGCAGACACAGATTTGTGCTCAGGCCTCAGCAGTAGCACAAGTAGAGGTCCTGGGCAGCCTGGCCCTAGAACCAGAGCATACTTCCCCTCCCACTTGGGACTGGCCATTTGACCCACCTGCCCAAAGACGAGGCTATGATCCCCCTTCCCACCCTTCTAGAAACCTGCCAGGAGGTGAGAAAATGGTGATGTGTGGGTGAGGTCTTGAAGGGTGTGTAGGAGTTCACTAGGGAAAGGGGATGTATTGTAAAGAG
>NW_006203430.1:8735068-8741174 GCF_000334495.1 Tupaia belangeri chinensis
AAGAGGATGTCTTGTAAAGATGTGGAGGAAGGAGGGAGGGAGATATGGGAGAGGGGAAGGAGGTGAACTTGGCATATCTGGCTCAATTAGATGCTCAAGGGCCTTAGATGCTGGGCCTGTTGGGCCTTGTGCACCAGGCAGGTGGGAGCCACTGAAAGTTCTTAAGCAAGGGAGAGGCCAGGTGTGTTTTCAAAAGCTCCTTCTGGAGGTCTCCCTGGCAAGCTAGGGCTTTGCTCCAACCATGTGGATTCAGGCTGTGGTATGAGATGGAGGGTGTGTGTTAAGTCCAAGAAACAGTAAAGAGATAAAAATGAAGGGCCTGATGAGGAGGCTAGGCATTGGAAGGACCCAAGTTCATGGCAGTGGGCAGGGGACAGTCAGTCTGTGAGCAGAGCCCAGCTGTGGTTTTTGGCCAGTAGGTCAAGAAGTACCCTGTGGCTTCCCAGGGAGCACAGCAGCAAGGACCCAACAGTAGCAGTGGCAGGGCCAGCTTCCTGTGGCCGTAGCTGTGAGGGCCAGGCCCTCTCTCTGGCCCAGCCACATGGTGGGGTGGGAGCTTGCCCTGGCTTTGTGCCAGATGTGTTATTATTTATGTCTCTGAGAACGTCTGGATCCTGGAGCCGAATTACAATAAAAACATCTTTAAACTTATTTCCACCTCATTTTGGAGTTGCCAGCTCAACTGATCATTTTTATGAACCGTCATGAACATTGATGACATTTTATGAGCCTTTTACTTGGGACGCTACAGGATAAATTTGTCAGCGCGGCCTATAGGGAAACCCAGTGACTGTTTCTCCTGCCGCAGGGATGGTTCTTCCTGCCTGCAGCCCCCTCCCCATATCCACTTGGTCTTAGAATGTGGGGGAGGACCCTGAGTGTCCAGATGCACTGAGAGCAGGTGCCCTGGGGTACCCCTAGGAAGAGGCCAGGTCTGAGTGGCTGAGGGCTCCTTTGGTCCTGGCAGGCCCTAGAAGGGGTGATTTTTCTGAATTTTACCAGAGAGGAGATTGCTGTTAGAGGGGAAGGAAGGCTGGGTCTCCAAGGGATAGCCCATCTGCCCCCACCCGCTGACCCGGCCCCCTGTGTCTGATCAGGGAGGGCTGTAGGCAGGCACAGCGCCCAGCTGCCGCACACTGCCCCCACCTTGACTCCGTCTGTCTTGGTCTTCTGGCCTTCCTAGTCCTGTCCGCCAGTCCTTCTGTCTGTACTCTCATATCCAGCCATCAGTCTCCATCTGTCCATCTCTACCCATCTCCATCTGTCACTCTCCATCCAGCTGTCCATCCATCTCTGTCCCTCTGTCTGACTCTGCAGTGGAGTGAGCAGAGCCCCAGGGAGTCCTCCTTCTGCACCCATGAAGCCCCAGGCAGCAGATGTTCCTTAAAGCCATTGTTTGCAGACCGGGGAACTGGTCCCTGCCCTCCTTGGGCCCCTAAGTTGACAAGGAGATGAACAAGCCCTGAACTGTGAAGCCATTGATGAGGGAGCCCGTGGATGGGAGCTGGTCTGACAGGGCCAGGTTCTGGCCCCCCAGGCTCAAGTACTCCACACAGCCCTTCCCTGCTGCTGCCTGCCTCCTGCTTCTGCTGCTGCTGGCCGCCCCGCCAGCTTCCCTACCCTGCAGTGCTGCAGACACCACCCAGCACCCTTGTGGGCTTTGCCTAGTGCGTTGCTGAGGGCGTCCCATGGCTGTAAGACCTTAGGCTATAACACCCAATGAAGGGTTCATGCATTTCCAGTCGGGTGTGTGTGAAGTTTCTTTTCGATTCTTTACATAAAATAGCCATGATTTGTTTAGTGAATGACCAAATGAGCAGACAGGTTTTCAGAGTCCAAACCAGTCTGTCTGAGACCCATGGAGTCAACCCCCAGGATAGACAGATTATGGAGATCAGTGGCATCTGACCCCCTCTGGTCACTGCCCTCAAGTGAGAGCTGCTGAGTGCTGTGGGGGCTGTCAGGCAGCCCTCACCTTCCTTCTGTGGGTGCTAGGCAGGGTGCTCACAGGGAACAAAGGATGGGCTGCCTCACCTGCTCAGAATCTCTGGGAGCTGGTGTGCCCCTTGCAGGCTCCCTGGTGACACCAGAAGGGGGTCTCTGCAGGGGAGAGCTCTGCAGCAGCTGCAGCCCTGCTGCTAGGCCAGCCCTCGGCCCCTTCCCCATGCTGAGGACAGCAGTTCTCTCTCAGACACCCCCGCATCAATGGGGATGGGGGGATGAGACTTGCTGCCAATTAATCCCATAAACCACTTACCCCCACCCACCCTCCTATTTGCATGTGGGGTGCTTCCCTCTGGGGAGAGAGAGGGGGGTGGGGAGAGAACCTGCATCTGGGTCTCCTAGAAGGCTCTAGAGCCCAGCCCTGGAGTCTTTGGTGCTGAAACTGATCTGCTTAGGGGCCAGCCCTGGATTAGCCCAGCTCCAGCCAGCCCAGGCCAGGGGGGGCTGGGGGCTATTTAATGAGGTTTAGGGTCGGTTCTCAGGTCACTGTTGGGAGGCTCCACCATCATTAGTGGAGCTGAGGAGGCTGCTCCACTACAGGTGGGCCAGGGTGTGTGAGCGAGCGCGCGCTGGGAAGGGGTGGGCATGGCAGAGGCAGGTCCCTCCCTGCTTCTCCTTTGTCACTTCCCTTCTCTGTGCTGACAGGGGAGGTGTTCACAGAACCCAAAGAGGGAGGGGTGACAGCCATGTTCCCTTTCTCTCTGGGCTCTGTGGATGTGGGATGCTGCTGACCTAGTAGGAAGGTGAGAAACAGGGAACAGAAGAGTTAAATGCATGTTTATTCCAAGCCCACATGTCCTGGCTGCTGAGGTTCTTAGCCAGAGCCCTGGGGAGAGTGGGGTGTCCTGAGCACACCAGGCTAACCAGACCTCCATCCACAGTGTGTGTCACATCTGTGTGTGTGTGTGCCTGTGTGTGTATGTGTGTGTGTGTGTGTGTGCATGTGTGTATCTAGACACCCCCGCATCAATGGGGATGGGGGGATGAGACTTGCTGCCAATTAATCCCATAAACCACTTACCCCCACCCACCCTCCTATTTGCATGTGGGGTGCTTCCCTCTGGGGAGAGAGAGGGGGGTGGGGAGAGAACCTGCATCTGGGTCTCCTAGAAGGCTCTAGAGCCCAGCCCTGGAGTCTTTGGTGCTGAAACTGATCTGCTTAGGGGCCAGCCCTGGATTAGCCCAGCTCCAGCCAGCCCAGGCCAGGGGGGGCTGGGGGCTATTTAATGAGGTTTAGGGTCGGTTCTCAGGTCACTGTTGGGAGGCTCCACCATCATTAGTGGAGCTGAGGAGGCTGCTCCACTACAGGTGGGCCAGGGTGTGTGAGCGAGCGCGCGCTGGGAAGGGGTGGGCATGGCAGAGGCAGGTCCCTCCCTGCTTCTCCTTTGTCACTTCCCTTCTCTGTGCTGACAGGGGAGGTGTTCACAGAACCCAAAGAGGGAGGGGTGACAGCCATGTTCCCTTTCTCTCTGGGCTCTGTGGATGTGGGATGCTGCTGACCTAGTAGGAAGGTGAGAAACAGGGAACAGAAGAGTTAAATGCATGTTTATTCCAAGCCCACATGTCCTGGCTGCTGAGGTTCTTAGCCAGAGCCCTGGGGAGAGTGGGGTGTCCTGAGCACACCAGGCTAACCAGACCTCCATCCACAGTGTGTGTCACATCTGTGTGTGTGTGTGCCTGTGTGTGTATGTGTGTGTGTGTGTGTGTGCATGTGTGTATCTAGTCAGCTATAGGACTTTGAACTTCAGTTTCTATATTTGAAGAAATTGGGGGTCAGGGATTGGCTGCCAGTTATAATTGAAATGCATACCCCATTCTTGTGGAAGGAGCTGGCAGCCTGCTTGTGACTGCATGTCCTCTCTGGGCCTGTCCTGCAGGAGCTGGCCCCCACCCTGTGCAGGGTCCCCCTTGCCTGGTGGGCACCTGGCCATCCTTTGAGGCAGGGAACAGGCCCAGCGCTGTTCCCTCTGAAGACAGTGATGGCAGGATGAACCAGCCTTGGCGCCCTCACAGACCCTCCTGGGAACAGCATGGGGGCAGAGGGCCAGGGCCTTGTTTCTCTCTGGTCTGCTCTGTGGATGTGCACACGCGCAGCATCCTGGGCCACATGCAGAGGTGTGCACACGGTATCGCTGCTCTCCGATGCTGTGCATGCTCACACGCTCTGTCAGGCACTTACTGTGCCAAGGCTCCATGTGGCTCTCACAGGTCTGTCCTTCCCTGTCTTGCTCTGCTGCAGCCAGGACAGCAACCTTCCCACCCTCATATCCAGTGTCCATCGTAGCCGCCACCTCGTTATGCCCGAGCATCAGAGCCGCTGTGAATTCCAGAGAGGCAGCGTGGAGATTGGCCTGGGACCCGCAGGTGAGGAGCCTCTGGGGTCCTCAGGATGAGGATGGGGCTGTTGGGGCCATGACAGCTTAGCCCAAGGACAGCCCACCCTCCCGATCTCTGCTCAGCAGCTCTGGACGCCACCGCCACCCACCCCAGCAGCCTTGGCAGGCGGCCAGCAAGGCCAGCAGAGGAGGCGGGAGGTGCAGGCTGGCTGTCCCCCGGGGCTCCATGTGATGGTAATTGTGTTAATCCCAGCCAGCCGGGCAGACAGGAGGCAGAGGCGGTGGCTCCACTGTGGCTGCTGCTGGGGTGGGCTTGGAGTGGCTGAGGCCCTTCTACCCTCTCCTCACAGGGGCAGATGCAAGTATAGGCCTCACAGAGGCTCAGAAATGCACACCCTGTTCACCTCACACACCAGCCCCAGAGTATGGCGGGTACTGGTTCTACCTCCTTGGGGTCCTGGGAGGGAAAGGGTCATCATGCAAGAAAGGGAGCACTATAGCTTAGACCTCCATGGGGCAGGTGAAGGCACTGGACCTGGAGATCCCAACCTGGATTGTGGAGGATGGGGCTACAGGAGAGGCAGCAGGAGTTCAGAGGGAGGGGGCAGTTTGGGAACTCAGGTGCTGTCCAGAGGAGAAGGTCAGAGGAGACTTGGTCATGAGGCAGCAGAGAGCGGGGCTCAGCCGAGCTTCAGCTAAAGTAGCAAGGCAATGAAAGGAGTTTAGGGGCAAGGTGTCCCTTGCTATCCTGTCTCTGGGCAGAGATGTTTCTGGCAGCGGCCGCAGTTCTCAGGAAGGCTGGCAGCCAGGGGTGGAGGTGGGGGTGTTACACTGTCCTGGGACTCCTGAACACCCAGTCAGTGCTTCCAGGCCTGCATGTGCCTGAGGAGGGCTTTGTGGGGCGGGAGTGTGGGGGCTGCCTCTGGAGCGTGTTGGAGGCGGCTGAGCAGGCGGCTGATAAAATCTAATTGCCCCATCGATCGGGCGGAGCCAAGGGAGCCCCGCAATGATTGAGATATTCTGAGCCAGCAAGCCCTCCCCTGCTGTCTGCACACGCCAGACCTCCTCAGGTACATGGGCACACATGTGCGTGTGCAAACGCAGATGTGTGTGCACCTGCTCCCAGCTGGGGGCCATGTGCTCGGGGCCTCAGCATGGCCTGGGCACCCACTCACCCTCCAGGTCAGGGTGTCCTCACACGTGCCTGCCACCCCTAGCGCTCACTGGCCTGTGTCAGGTGCCCTCATCTACTTAATGCTGGGCGCGGGGTGTGCTGCCTACACTTCCAGGTCACACATTCGGCATGGATGTCCTGAGGGTGTGCTGTGTCCAGGTTTCTCAGCTCCTCCTGGGGGCTTCCTTTTGGCCCTTGGGTGGCATTTACTTGTCATCACTTCTTGTTTTCTGTGACCCCAAGAACCATATGTCAATCCAATTCTTGAGGCCCCAACCTTGGCCCTTCCCTAAATATAGTACAGACACCTACTGCTGGGCCACCTCTCTCCAGGCCCTGGGCTGGAAAGGTCCAAGAGGACTGAGAGCTCAGAGCAGATTGGTGACTGTGTGGCCTGGCACTGCAGAGGTCTGGCCCTGGGTGTGTGTGAGCATATGTGTGTGTGTGTGTGTGTGTGTGTGTGTGTGTGTGTGTGTGTGTGTACATACATACAGAGCCTTGAGTTTGAACAGAGACCGAGAGTCTAGCTGGGACCCGCTAAGTGTTATCGAGTCAAAGGCTGGTGGTGTACATTCAGGTTGGTTTATATATA
>NW_006203430.1:8741243-8743913 GCF_000334495.1 Tupaia belangeri chinensis
CGCGGGGTGTGTGTGTGCATGTGTGTGTGTGTGTGTGTGTGTGTGTGTGTGTGTGTGTGTGTCTTGCCCCATGTGGCTCTCATCCAGACCTTCCTGTAGCCACAGGGCTAGGTCTCACTGGGCCCCCCCTTCTACCCACAGTGTCACCTTTCCCAGGCTGTGAATCCCTCCAGCTTTCAGGAGCAGAAAAGAGCCCCCAGCCCCTAACAGGAAGAAGAGTTCCTGGGAAAGAGATTGCGGCAAAATGAGAGCCCTTGCTAAACAGCAAAGGAGCACTGTTCATGGTCAGGGTATGGGTACCAGTGGGGAACAGGACTAGCCTTCCCAGACTCCCTTCCTGCTCTCTAGCTCTAACACCCAGAGGCTGAGGGGGCTGACTTTGGCTTCCTCCCTCCTGGGGCACCTCATGTAGCCTGTGCCCCACTCCCATCCTGCTGGGTTCACCCTCTGTGATCTGTCACTGAGATAGAGACCCCTTGTCCAAGCAGTGGGGGTCTGTCCCTTTCTTTGGGGCAGGGCCTGGGGCTGGGCCTGCCGGGCTGCCCGGTCAGTGGCAGTGAGGTGGCTGAGATCAATAAGTTATTAGCACCATTCTGTCAGCCGTAATGTGGAGATTGATCGGCCTCTCACCGCTGCCGCACTTCCCCGGCCTGATAAAAATGACAGATTAAGGGAATAAGAAAAGGAATTAGGCTCTAGAGCTGATGGTAGGGCCTCCAGGGTGGGGGGCAGTTTGGGAGCCCCACTTGCCGAGGTGTCATGGACGGCTTGGGTCATGGGGTGGCCTTGTGGAGATGAGAAAGGGTCAGAAGCAGCGGCTGTGGCCTGGAGCCCAGCACTATGATGGGCCCAGGAGACCCGGATGACTGCTGAGCCGTTCAATAGAGACCCCCAGGTCTTAGGGTCAGGATGCTTAGGAGGAAGCCAGGCATCAGGGGCTGGGAGCGGCACTGGAGATGGGTAGACAATGAGAGTGGTTTGAGATGTGGAGGTGTGATCTGTGAGCCCCTAGAGAGGGAGCTGGGCCTGGCCTGGGTCACCCCTCTTCTTCAAGCCAGGCTGTGTCTGGCCTCATGGCCAGGCAGCTTGGGGCTGTGCAGAGGAGTCCTCAGGGCTGCCTGGGTCGGCAGGTGTGTGACAGCCAAGATCAGGTGCTGGCAGAGGCAGACTGGGACAGAGAGCAGGGACTTGGCCTTCTGGGAGCAGAGATGAGGTGGCTTGGTAGAGGGCCAGGAATGGAGGGGTCCTCAGAGTGGTCTCAGGGACCCCATGCTGGACAAGGCCCTGACCCATCAGGACCTAGGGCACCCTGAGTAATGAGTAATACTGGGTGTGGGTCTGGGCCGAGCTAGGGCAGAGGCTGCATCCCTCCTGTCCCCCAAACCCAGAAACAAATGGGCCTCCCTCTACCCTTCTACAGGTGACCTGTTGGGCAAGAGGGTGGGCCGCTCCCCCCACATCAGCAGTGACTGTTCTTCAGAGAAGAAGGCCCGAAGCGAGTCCCCACAAGGTGGGAGCGGCTCCCTGGCATGGTGGGGCCAGGTCGCTGGAGGAAGGAAGGGGATAACTGAGTCCTTGAGCCCTGGAGGGTTTCTCAGACATCAGATAGAGGCTCTAAGCAGGGAGGAAGTATCTGAAGGAGCCCCCTCACAATGTGCTCCCCCCAACACAGAGACGCTGTTGCTGCCAGAACTGGGGGCCAGCATGGCCCCTGAGGACCACTACCGCCGGCTGGTGTCGGCACTGAGTGAGGCCGGCACCTTTGAGGACCCTCAGCGTCTCTACCATCTGGGCCTCCCTAGCCACGGTAGGTGCTTGTGCTTTGGGCATGGCCCCATCACCTCTCCACCGTGTGGGCCGGGCTTCCTGGCCTTCCTGGTGGGCCTGGATGTTTGGCCACTGACACTGAGGCCAGGGTTAGATACTTCTCAGCCAGTCCCCACCCCTCGTAGGTGGGTAATGTGGCATGACTGTCCTCCCTCTGCCTGAGTCCTGCTGCAATTCCCCTACCTGCTCATCCTCTGGGTTCACATGTAACTCACATTTACACAGGAAACTGAGTCTCAGTTGAGTCCCAGTGAGTGGCAGGTAGCCCTCCTTGTGGTAGATGCAAGTTCTCTGGGATGCTGTGGTCTGTGTGTGTCCTTCTCACCGAAAAGTCAGGGCACAAGTGTGTGAGTTAGTGGACGCTGACCTGCAAGATGCCTCCTGGGGATGGGGGCCAAAGAGGAGGGGACTAGTCAGCCCAGGAAAGGCACAACTGAGCAGCAGTTGGCATTTGGCCACGAAGACCTTACCGGCTGCTCAAGAGAAGTCTGGGCGGGAGGCCTTCCCCAACCCTGTGGGCTGGCTCCGTCCCTCTCTGAACACTCTCCATGGTCGCCCTTAGGGCCTCACACTGTCCAGCTGCACTCTGGAGGCGCGGGCCCCAGCCACCAACCTAGGAGAATCTGGCTTTTCTGACTGGAGATGGGTGGGGGGCGCCGGGAAGGGGGCAGGATTTCCTCTCCTTACACAGGCACGGTCCCCCAGGGCAGCTCAGGCACCAAGAGCCTGAATAATTCACCAAATGTTAATAATTTAAAAATCTTCCTTTTTAATTGCTTTCCCTGCCCTGCCTGGGGCCGGCTCTGCCGGCCTGTGCGGGGGAGGGGGCGCCGGCCGCCGGGG
>NW_006203430.1:8744016-8760392 GCF_000334495.1 Tupaia belangeri chinensis
GGCCGCCGGGGGCGGGGGAGCCTATACAAGTGTCTGCTGCGGGAGACTCGGGAGGCCCAGCCCTAAGCAGGATGGAGAGAACCGGGCTGGGGAGCAGAATGCATGAGACACTGTTGTGTGAGCGTGTGCAACGTGTGTGCCCGTGAACACAAGTGTGTATCGGCCCCAAGTGACTCAGTGCAACCTCCACTGCATGTCCATCGGCTTGTGTGGACTTGTGCTTGCATTGCTATTGGTGTGACAAGTTTTGCCGTTCGTATCTGGGTGTCTGGATCTCAAATTTCCTTGCCTCTTACCTAAGAAGGTGTCTCCTGGGTAGTTTCAGCCCTGTGTTTGAAGCCCACTTCAACCCTTGGATTCTCCTCTTGTTGCCCTCCAGGAACTGACCTACGCCCTCACTACTGGACCACCCCCTCCTCCCAAGCCCATCTAGCTCCCAGCTTGGGAATCTCCTTCCCTCCCACCTCACTTGGGTTACCGAAGTCCACATATTCCTCTCCGGTGCTCACCTGTCCCTCCCCCCAGCTTCTTGTGGCTCTTGTTGCACATTGTCTCCACTGCCCTAGGGTTCATCTTTCTGCCCCAGTGACCACCCGTCCCAGTGTTCTGGAGCTTGTTTTCCTTGGTGTCCCTGGGGCCAATGTCCTCTGTGTGCCAGGATGGAGGGAAAGTCCAGGGGGAGCCCAGCCTCTGAGTCACTGCTGTTGCCCCCACCCCTCCACCCCAGATCTCCTGAGGGTCCGGCAGGAGGTGGCAGCTGCAGCTTTGAGAAGCCCCAGTGGCCTGGAAGTCCACCTGCCCTCATCCACAGCAGGTCAACGTCGGAAGCAGGGCCTGGCTCAGCATCGGGAAGGCGCCGCCCTAACTTCTGCCCCATCCTTCTCAGAGAGGTACTGGGGTCCCGCATTCTGGAGAGCCCCACCCCCCCCCAGTCTCTACATGCTCCTGAGTTGGCAGGTCTGTTGCCTGACTTGTGCGGGCTATGCCCACAGCTTTCCCTCCGTCCTTTCTCAGCCACTCCACCACATCACATCCCAGGGGTTGTAATGCGCACTGCACTCTTCCATCAGGGCGGCGCACAGCCATGTGGACATTCCACGCCCCAGGTGTGCCAAGCACTGTGTTCAGCTCTAAGCTAAGGTTCTGCTGGCCAGAGGCCCGAGGGACCATTTCTAGTGCAGAATGTGTGTGTGGGAGGGTGCCCACCAACCTGGGCAGGAAAGTTAAAGGTAACCTCGGTTTTCCAGTTGAGCATTTGGGGAACATGCTCAGTCAAGATGCCCCCAGGATGGCTGTGGGCTTTGCTCCCCTCACAGGTAGGAGAAGGTGGGAGAGAGGATAGGTGTGGAAATCCTGAAGTAAGTTGGAAAAGGGGGTCGGCTAGAGGACCGCAGAGCTGGGGGGTGAAGAAGGGGACCTGGGCAGAGCCACCGATTTGGTCACCTCCAATTCAGTTACTGGAGCCCTTTGCGGCACAGGCGAGGCCTCCTGCGCTAGTCAGGGCCGAGTTGACCAAGGGAGGGCGGTGGCGGAGCCTCTGTTCCCCCACCCACCGCGAGGGCTGCCGCCGCCCGCAGCCCCCACGCAGGGCTGCAGAGCGTTCACTCTTCAGCTGCCTCCCGGATTGCGGCTAATTACGCCCGCCCCCCGGCCGCAGAGTCCGCATCGCTGGGGGAAGAGACAGCGGCGGGAGGGAGGAGATGGGGGGCTGGCGCGCCCTGCGCGGTAATTACCGCTGCAGTCGCCGCCGCCTGCCGGGTCAGCGCCTCCGCGCCGCCGCGGAGATTAATTGGCGCCGCCAGCGGGGGCGGGGGCGGCGTGCGACCCGGAGCCGTAACGAGCGGCGCATCGACCGCCCGCGGGGCCAGCAATTAGCGGAGGTGGCTGGAGGGAGGGCGCCCCGGGATAGTTACGGGAACGGGGTGAGGAATTAGGAAGGGAGCAGGGTCCTGCAGTGCACACCGCTCTCTATCCCGCGGTCCACAGGGAGCTGTCGCAGCCGCCTCCCTTGCTGTCGCCCCAGAATGCCCCTCACATCGCCCTGGGTCCCCATCTCAGGCCCCCCTTTTTGGGGGTGCCCTCGGCTCTGTGCCAGACACCAGGTGAGAAATAGACGATGTGTGAGCCCTTTGTGTCCTGGGGGGGCTATCGGTGCGCGTGCCATCGGTCATTCCTGTGGGGCTATCTGGGTTTGCCTATGACCCTGCGTCCACGAGTGCTCCTGTGGGACCCACCCCTGACCGTGTTGGAGCCAAAGGACAGGCCAGGGTGGCGGGGAGTGAGATTGGATGGCCTTGCGGCCTGTCCCCCTACCACCAGGATACGGCTTCCTACCCCCAGCCCAGGCAGAGATGTTCGCCCGACAGCAGGAGCTCCTGCGTAAGCAGAACCTGGCCCGGTAAGTGCTGCTGAGGCTAGGAGATGGGACCGGGCACCCAGTGGACCGGGCTGAGGGCTGACGCTCTGCTGTCTGCCCTCCCTGGCCAGCCTGGAGATGTCAGCTGAGCTGCTGCGACACAAGGAACTGGAGAACTCGCACCGTCCGCAGCTGCTAGCGCCCGAGGCCGCCCCGCGCCCCCATGAGGGCGCCGAGGAACTGCATCGGCGCGGGGCCATGCTAGTGTTGAAACACAGCTCTGCGCCCTTGCTAGCCCTGCCCCCGCAGGGCGCCCCGGGCCCCGGGCCGCCCACCCCACCCCGGGAGTCTGCCCGCAGAGCCCCCAAGAAGGGGGCGCCTGGCTCTGCCTCATCCCGGCCTAATGAATCCAAGGACACGACAGGAGCTGGACTCTGGACACCAGATGGCTCTGAGGAAGAGCCTCCAAAAGACTCAGATGGAGAGGACCCGGAGATGACAGCTACAGGGGGCCAGGGCCCCACTCCAGGCCAAGCCCCAGCTGGAGGAGCCAGTGCTGAGGGGAAGGGGCTTCTTTCCGCACCCACACTGCCCCCTCCACTGCCCTTGGGCTTCCCCTATGCTGTTAGTCCCTACTTCCACACAGGTGGGCACCCCCTTTCCCAGGCTGTATGGGGCATCAAGGGACCCAATGCAGCCACCCTGTTAGCGAGGGAGGGGTGCAGGCGTGGAACCCCTGGGGGGAGAAAAAAACCAAACCCTTTTGTCTCCAACACATTTCTAAGCAATCAGAGCAAGCAAAGGTCAGCAGACCTGGGTGGGAATATAGGAAAGAGCCAGTAAACCCTAATAACGCTGGCCCACCCCCAACTCAGGCGCAGTGGGGGGACTCTTCACGGATGGGGAGGAGGCCACAGCCCCTGAAGATGTCAGCAAGTGGACCGTGGACGATGTCTGCAGCTTCGTGGGGGGCCTGTCTGGCTGTGGAGAGTACGCCAGGGTGAGGGGGGCTCCTGGGGCAAGGCTGAGCCCCAAACTTACCTCCCCAAAAGTGCTGTGGGAGGGGGACACTGGTCTGTTTTCCCCACCCCCTTGTCCCCATCCCCTGTCTGTGCTGCCTCTACTCTGGCACATGCCCAACACAAAGGTGGTTATTCATTTGAAATTTTCTTGCAAGCTGCACAAACACCACTTCTTGGCTCTGCTCTGGGCCCCTGCTGGGCTAGAAGGATCCAGCAGGGCAAGCAGGTTACCCGGTGCCCAGGCCCTGACCCACCCCCACCTCTGCCCCCACCCAGGTCTTCAGAGAACAAGGGATAGATGGTGAGACTTTGCCACTGTTGACGGAGGAGCACCTGCTGACCACCATGGGGCTAAAGTTGGGGCCTGCCCTCAAGATTCGGGCCCAGGTGAGCAGGCTGGGGAGTGGCACAGGGGCTCCAGACACTGTTGGGGGGTGGTCACAAAGCCTCTTGGCTACAGGCCAGCTGCTTACACAGCCTTCCACCCAGGCCTGTCTCTCTGCAGGTGGCCAAGCGGCTGGGCCGAGTCTTCTACATGGCCAGCTTCCCTGTGGCTCTGCCACTGCTGCCACCACCAAGCCTGCGGCCTCCTCCGGAGCGGGAGCTCACCACAGGAGAGCCGCCCTTGTCCCCAGCAACAGCCACCCCCCGCTATGGGGGGGGCCGAGCCTCACCCAAGCAGGAGAACGGGACCATGGCTCTGCTCCCAGGCGCCCCAGACCCCTCCCAGTCTCTGTGCTGAACTGGCAGGAGCCAAACTCCTCCCCTGCGACAGCCCCTCCCCCACAGCTTATTTTTCCTTTTGGTTTGGGACACAAAAACACAAAGAATTTTTAAAAGAAAAACATATGACTTCAGAAGAAAGGAACGCATTTCCAAAGACTTTCTGGGGGTGACTGCAGAGCCTGGTGCTAGGCCCTGGGGCCCAGGCTTTGTAGACAAACCAAAGACGAAGGAGGTAGAGAAGTCAAGGGGGGCCCCTCTCACACCTCCCTCTGGAACTGGGCTGGTCTCTGTACATCCAGACATCAGGGTCAGCCTCAAAAGGGCGGGGGCGGGGGTGGAGGCGGAGGCAGTGGGCAGGCTCCACGGTGCTGGTTCCCACCCCAGAAGCCTACAGCTCCAGGACTGGCACAGCTCCTGGTACGTTTGGTCTGTTATGCCATAAAAATAAAGGCCTGTCCTCCATCCATTGCCCTGTGACCTCAGGGCCTCTAGGCCTACCAGCCCCTGCAGGCCCTCAGGCAGGGCCAACTTCAGTCTTCCTCTGAAAGCTGCAGATCCTCCAGCTCGTCCTCTGGCCCCTGGGCCAGCTGCCACAGCTCCCCGGGGTCCAGCCCCGCCTCTTTGTCTGCGTCTCCATCTGCAGGGAGAAACTAAGGCTACATAAATTCTGCTTTATCAGGAAGAAGCCAGCCTTGGAGGTTACTCATCACTAATTAATCACGGCACTAATTAATTTATCCGGGCGGCTGTTGCCGGCTGCCAGAGCTGGTGAGAACGGAGCAGCTGGCCTGGTATCCCCAAGGAGGGGCATGGGTCTAGCTTAGAGCCGCCCTCTCAGGGTCCTGTCTACATACTCACATCCAAGACAGTTCCTGGGCAAATAGGCTCAAGTGTCGCAGCCCCCTCATTCCTGGGAACCAGGCACCC
The DNA here is from genome assembly GCF_000334495.1 of Tupaia belangeri chinensis. Taxonomy (NCBI): domain Eukaryota; kingdom Metazoa; phylum Chordata; class Mammalia; order Scandentia; family Tupaiidae; genus Tupaia; species Tupaia belangeri. The sequence goes on from NW_006203430.1 coordinate 8,749,048, forward strand.
ACCTACTGATTTAAGGCTGTCATCCTCATCTCCGTTGTCTTCCTCCTCCTCGTTCTCCACTTCCTGCCGAGCTCTCAGGGAGCCAGGAATCCCTCTCTCCTGGGAACCAAAGAGGAGTCTCTGTAACTCCTACCCCAAGGGACCACCAGCAAAGGCACAGTGGGGGTAGTACACTGCCCTGGTTGGATACCCTTCAGGGCCACTTGGCAGGACCACTCACCCTTACCCTCCCCCCTACGTGGGAGATCAGAACTGCCCATGGCACCAATCCCAAGAAAGCCCCCACCTCAAAGAGGAAAAAACGGCTGGTGACAGAGGCCCAAAGGTTTGCCCTGGATCAGACAGACCAGTCGCAGGGGCAGAGCATCCTCGAGAGCCTTTTACGCCTGTCCCCTCCCCCCTAGAGCACATGCTGGGAGCACCACAGGCCCACCTCTCTCTAGGAAGTCGGTGGCATCTTCCTCAGCACTGTCCAAGTCAAAGAGATCCTTGAATTCCATCCTGTCCTCGTCCTTCCTGTCTTCCACCTTGCGCCGTTTGATCTCTGGGAAGTCCAGATCTTCCAGCTAGAAGGACCCAGAACCAGAGCAGCGGGTGGGGATGGGCAGGCAGCTGCAGAATCCAGGCTGCCAGACCCACACCCAAGCCTCAGCCTTGGGTGCCATCCTTTATCCTCCACTGCAGGGCCCGGCCCACAGCTGAGCCTGGCCGCTGTAGTACGTGATCTGACAGTGGCCACCAGACCACAGCACACCTTGCCTTCTTCCTTCCCCCTTTGATGTCCCCTCTTAGTCTCACCGCCCAGTCCAGCCCCCTCAGAGAACCCTGCTTAGTCACTTTTTTAGAAGTCTTTCTGCTACCAGAACTGACCTAGAAGGTTGTAGTCCCCCAAGTTACCCTGTCTCCCACGTGCACGGGCCAGTCCAGGGTCTAAGCAAAGTTGTTTTAACCTCTCCTTGTCTGTCCTCCTGGTCCATACAGGCTGGTCCGGGCAAGGTCAGTATAGCCACTTTGATTCCCCAAAGACCCAAGCCCATCAGGCTGGAGGAGGAGGAATGGCCTCCTGGGCCCCCCTCCTAGGGGCCATGAAATAAACCTGTGTGATGCCCACTCACTCTGAGCTAAATTCCCCAGTCACTGCTGCCCTGTCAGGAGCCACAGTGCCACATTAGGTCAGGCCAGAAACAGCCCCCACCCTCCCCCCGCTGTCGTTAACCCTGGGGCTGTCTGCAGGTCCAATCTCTCCCAACAGCCCCTTCCCCCTGCCCAGGTCTTAGTCACAGTCACAGCCAGTCACACTCAGACACCTAGCCCCTAGGCCCCGAGCCCTACCCGCTCTTTGCCGCTGATCTCCAACTGGATTTCTCGGTCCCTCAGCTTCCGCCAGTGGCTGTAATACCTGGTAAGTGGGGTCCCCTCTTCCCGGGTCTGCTTCTCCCATGCATCCTAAGGAGTAGGGAGAGTTTGGGATCATGCCCCACCCAGGGCAAATCCCCAAGCCCCAGCCATGCCCCAGTGCAGATCTTCAGGTGACACCACCTCCCAGGGCCCAGATGCCGACTCCCAACTGACCACTGCATGCCGATCAGACACGCCAAAGGAGACCTTCTGGCGGCGGCTGCAGATGTACTCCATATTCTCCTGCACCTTCTCGAGCAGCTGGCGCACCTGCCGGCAGTAGTTGGCCACCTTGCACTCCCGGAGGAAGGATTTCAGCTGCAGAAGGCAGGGAGCTTAGCCCACTCCAGGCAGAGAGCTGCCCTACACCCATGCAAAACCACACATAGAAACCTCAGGGGAGAACGAGGGCAGAAAGGAGATGTGGATCTCATTTGTTTTGAGCCCCAGTGCACGTGGGGGTATGGGGGCAGTGGCAGCATCAATCCACCCTCCCCAGCCAATCCTGCCTGCTGCCTATCTCTGTAAATAAAGTCTTGGCATGCAGCCACACTCACGCAAGTGTTTCCATGGCTGCTTTTGTGCTTTGACAAGAGCTGAGCAGCTGAACAGCTGCGATATATCACATAACCTGCAAACCTAACCATACGTACCATCTGGCTCTTTACCAAAAAAATTTGCCAGCCCCTACTCTACACCTCCATCCCTGAAACCTTGAGCCAGGAGATCCTGGGTATCGCCAGCCAAGGGAAGACCAGAGTGTGACCACCACATGCCTTAACTGCTGACCGTGCCCAGATGTGACAGAGTATATGTGCGTGGCTATGTGTCTGTGACTCCTTGAGCACCAGGCATGTGTACACACACATATACACATCCCTGTATTTGAATGTCCTACCCGCTTGCTGCCCCAAGCAGGCCTACAATTGACGGTGCTCATCCCACCCAACACAGACAGACAGTGACAGCAGTCCCTGCCTTCCCACAACAGGTGCTGGCCTGAGATGGGAAACACTTGGGCTGAGATCAAGCCCCCTGGGGCCCAGAAGTAGCTTCCCAGAAGAAGGAGTACCCTCAACCCCAGCCCAACTCCCCTAAAGTGAAGTTGACTTGGGGTGTGCAAAAGCGTTAGCTGAGCTTCTTGCCACCTGAGAGCCTGCCCACCTTCTCATACCCAGGACACCCAGGAAAGCATGTAGTCGGGGGACACTCCTTCAACCATGCCCTCCAAAACTGTGGCCTGGAGAGGGGTCTGGCTGCCAGTTGGTTAGGCTCTGCTACTAGGTCTATGTGGCCAGGACAAGGATGCCTCTCTGGCCTGTGCACATGGACAGCCAAGTCTGTTAAAGAGTCTAAGTCAGCCACAAGGCAAGCCCAGGGAGGCCTGGGCAGTGGTACACACCTGTAAGACACCGGGCAGTGCCAGCTCAGGGAATGCAATGCTGTGGGCCTGGCTGTGCAGATACTCCAGGGTGAGGTCATACAACTGCTCTACGAGGCCATCCTGAGGAGCAAGGGGAGGACCAAGTCATCAGGGGCAGCAAGGGAGGCAAGCACTCACCTCCAAGGCAGGGGCTGAGAGGGAATACCCCAGGACCTCCAGGAGGCCACAACCAGGACCTCCAGGAGGCCACACCCAGGACCACCGAGGTTGGGACTGGGGAACCCGTTTTCCCACTGTGCTGGGACTCAAGAGGACAGCAAGCCCACTCCTGTCTGCCTCACCCGGTATGCCTTCTCCTGCAGGTTCACATTGGACAGCTTCAGGATCACGGAAAAGTTGATGGGCTTGGAGCTCATGCGCCCTGGCCTCTTGTTGAAGTCAACCTGCTGGAAGATCTGTCCCAAGGGCCGTATTAGCCCAGCCCTGCTGCTCCCTGGTCCTTAACTTCACTACAAGAAGACCCATCCTGAGACCAGGAGGAAGTGGCTGATGCAGCGCCAGCCCTGCAGACCCCTCTACAATCTGGTCCACCTTCTAGTGCTCTGGCTCCCTTGTCCTGTAAATGGGCTAGTCAGATGGGTAGGGCCAGGAGCATTGACCCTCCCCTAAAACTAGCAAGTTATAAGAACCAGTGTCTAAATACAAAGAAAAGTCTTTCATTTAGAGCTATTGCAGCTGCAACCAACTCTCAGCTTCAGGATCACGGAAAAGTTGATGGGCTTGGAGCTCATGCGCCCTGGCCTCTTGTTGAAGTCAACCTGCTGGAAGATCTGTCCCAAGGGCCGTATTAGCCCAGCCCTGCTGCTCCCTGGTCCTTAACTTCACTACAAGAAGACCCATCCTGAGACCAGGAGGAAGTGGCTGATGCAGCGCCAGCCCTGCAGACCCCTCTACAATCTGGTCCACCTTCTAGTGCTCTGGCTCCCTTGTCCTGTAAATGGGCTAGTCAGATGGGTAGGGCCAGGAGCATTGACCCTCCCCTAAAACTAGCAAGTTATAAGAACCAGTGTCTAAATACAAAGAAAAGTCTTTCATTTAGAGCTATTGCAGCTGCAACCAACTCTCAGCACAGCTGCAGCTCACCAGCTCCATCTGGGTGGTTGAAAGGACAAAGCAGCAACAGAGAGAAACAGAGCACAGGAAGGGACAGAGGGCTCAGGTGAAGGCCTACAGAGTTTCCCCTCCCACACCCCCTACAGAAATCACAGGCTACCTCCTCCTGCAGGTCCAGTAGACTACCAGGGGAGCAGAGCGGAAACTCAGCTTGGGGACCACTCCCTAACCACTAGAAGACCCCTCACACAGGGGTCAGAACCAGGGAGATTCAAAATTCAAGCAATAACACCTGATGAGGAAAACAGGCCGTGGGACGCCCAAGTGGGTCAGGCTTCTAGCCAACAGGAGACCCCTGCAGCAGGAAGAATGCTGGACAGTTCAAAATACTCCTACGGACACTAGACACTAGTGATGAAGTCATTCCCTGGGAGGGTACTGCACTTCCTCTAGCCTGGACTTAAAAGTGATGCACTTCCTCTAGCCTAGACCTAAAGGTGAGTAGGGAAGGTGGAAGGGCAGGGACACCCTGCAGGCAGAAGTTCTGCTTCAGCCTCTGTAGTTGGCTCTCTCTGGAGAGAGGCTTGAACCCTGCATGTGAGGGAAACCTGCAGGACACAGCTGCAACAAGCTAAGACTGTTCAAGGACTGTCCAGAGAAAAAGGCAGAGAAAGACAATGCGAAGATGAGATGGGGAAACCGTAAGCAGAGATGGACAGATACACCAAGAGCAAGAGGCCACAACAGGAATGCTGGGACACAGAGGGGCCACAGGCTGAGCAGTCAGAGGTCACAGCTGGCTGAGTGGATATGGTTTCCAAAGGACATTCACAGGAGGCAAAACCACAGTATCTCTGCTTCAGTGGATGGGAATCGGGCCGTGCCCGGGGCTTCCTTCCCTTCCCTTCCCATCCCGGTCAGGAACAAGCCCAGCCCTGAGCACCAGCTGTAATACTACTCCAGGCCTCCAGTGAGGCTGAAGCCACTCGGGGAGTGGGGAAGCTGGCTTCAGACTCTAGCCTTCTTCATACAGGCACACAACTGCCCAGGCAGGGGTGCTCGGAGGCAAGAGCAAAGCTTTGGAATCACATGTCTGGGCTTTGGGCCCAGCTCTCTGCAATCTTGGGCAAACACAGACTCTGTTCTCTGACCTGTAAATCCACATCCTCATGCCCACAACTCATCATCACACCCCGGACACACCCACCAACCCCCGCCACCAGCCTGGACAGTGCCAAGAGCAATGTTCTCACAAGACCTACATCCTCCAGATGGAGCAAGAGTTACAGAACACCTCATAGCACAGGCTTGTTGAGGAGCAAACAATCCTCTAGAAGGACCCCGGGTCACATCACCCACTCACCTCAAGGATGAAGGGCAGCACTGGGATGAAGGTCCCTGTGCTCTCTGAGAGCAGGGTCAAGGCACGCACACAGTGCATGCGCAGCGGGTAAAAGCGGGCAGTGGGGATGAGCCTGTGGGATGAGAAGGTGGGAGTAAGCCACTTCTGGCAGCTATCCCCCTAACCAGCCTCCCCTTCCCTACCCCACTGCCTCAGAGCCCCATCCCACATGGGACCCCAGCTTCACAAGAGGATGCTCCTTGTCACTTGTCTGAGCAAGTGGCTACACCCACCATGGAAGGTGGCATCAGTCTCCTCGAAACAGAACAGGGCACCCTGACTAAGTCCCAGTGTTAAGGACATGCTTCTTTGCTGTAATGGGGCTAAGGGGTGTAGCTTGATTTCATTTTAACGTATGGGAAATCACTCATTCCTAACTCCCTTCCCTTTTTTTTTTTTTTTTTTTGAGAGTTTTTTGCTATAGGGCGCGTGCGCTTGCCAGATAGAGAGAGACAGAGAGATAGAAAGTGAGAAATCACCCCCCCAAGGGGGATGGCCACACCACAATCCCTTCTACATTCTCCTCTTAGGATCTTGGGCACGCACGCACACGTGCCCGGCATGAGTTTAGGCCACCGGGTCCGGGACTTGAACTAAGGTCGACTACATGGGAGTCCAACGACATAGCCATTACGCTAACTGCTGGTCCCACTCCCTTCCTTTCTTGATCCTTGCTTTCAGGGCTTCTTTGCTTTGATCTCCCACCTACTTTCCCAACCCTGCATTTCCAGGGCTCAGGCAGAATCTCCTCTGGGAGGTCAGAAATATCTCTCTTGGTCAGAGGTACACAGGTCACCCAGCCACCATCACTGCCCCCACTTTCTCCTGTGGCACTAGTCCCCCTCGCCCCAATCCTGACCTTAACACACTAAAAATGCAGCTCACTGCTTCAGAGCGTCCAAGGACTCCATGCTGATGAACAATGAACCCAAATTCCTTTCACATTGCACACAAACCCACCCAAACCCCCAACACATGAGAGCTGGGTCGTGTGTGGCTACACTGCCCTGGGAGGAGCTCGTTCCCCAGGTGACCACCAAGCCCAGCTATCCAGGAGTCCAGAGTGTCTTCTCATGCGGACATAGGAGCCCTTGGCCCTCTCTCAAAAGACTGCCAACACAGGCCCCATACCCTGGAGGCCCAAGACATCAGAGGCATGCCCACAGTCCTGGGGTCTATTCATCCTGCTCCCCAGGCTGGTCCTGGTCTCCCCTCCGCCCTCAGGACAGCCCTGCCCACCCAGTCCAACTCACTTGATACAACCGATGACAACTTGGGAGAGGGGATAGACCAAAGGCTGCAGGACTTCGCTGGGGCAGATGGTGCTCAGGACCCGGCACCACAAGTAGAGACAGTGCACGTACTGCCAGTTGTACACAGACTGGAATGTCTCCTGTCAGAGAGAATGAAGTCTACCTCTGGCCAGGCCAAGGTACACTCTCCCTCCAGGGTCACCCCAGGGGTCCCATGAGGGCCCAGCTCCTTCCTGACAGAGCAACTGCTGCAGGGTGCATCTCTTCAACCACAAACAGGCCCCAGCCAGATGGAGCACTATGTGCCCAGCCCCCACCAGCAAGGACCAACCCCAGCCCACACCTTCTTATGAGTGGTCATGGCATTGCGCAAGTGGATGGCGAGCTGGCGGATATAGAGGAAGGCGTGCTGGTAGGAGACTGCAGGGTCCAGGGCAAGCAGCTCGGTCAGAGTCCGCTGCATGAAGTTGATGAGTGGCAGGGCGCTGGGGGAGGTGAACTTGCAGTTCCTCACATACGTGATGTACATTTGCTGTCAGGAGATCCCAGTCAGGACCACTGGAGCCCTCAGAGCTCCCACACCCCACTGGGCTTTGGCCACCTGCCCACGCTGCAGCCTTTCTCTCAAAGAGAAGCCACAGCCCAGCATATCTGCCACAGATTCTCCCCTACATAGCTCCCAGCTCCTGGGCCTCCATGTTTCCGGGCAGTCTGAGGTGCACAAAGGGGAGGAGTCTCATGTGGACAGCCACGGCAAGGGAGGGGTATACTGTAGAATAGGCAAGGAGAAAACCAAGGGCCCGAGAGGGAGGGAGGGAAGCCACTGCCTTATGCAGAGCCCTACAGGAGTTTTCCAAACTGTTTCTGTGCACAGGGCCTGCCACTACAGGTTTCGGCTGGGCAGGGAGTTTGGATCCTGGCTATGGCCTCAGACAGGTTCCTAACTCCATCCATGTCCAACATCCTCATCCACCAAGACAAGAGGCCCTTCCCCCACAGAGAGCTGTGCAAAACAGAGTCCAGGCATCCCTATCATGAGGAAACTGCTCCAAGAGCCCCAGTGCCAGGCTACTCAGCACTCAGGCTTAGACTCCCAGCCTGACCTCACAGACACGGATGTGGAGTACCATGCTACCTTGAGGATGGGGCTCAGGAAGGTGTCCTTCTTGTGCCGACAGACTCTCATGAGGACCAAGAAGGCCAGCACCCGCAGAGACTCTTCTCCAGTGCTCCACAGGACCACCATCCTCTGAGGGAGAAAAATGTCACCGCCTACCCCAGCCTCTCACTCACGATGCTCCAGCACTGGCCCACCGCTGCCTGAGCCAGTCCAGAGGTTTCTGTGGTCACCCCTGGGAAAGGGCCCTTCCCAAAACACTGCAGGGGGAAGCTGCAGTTAGAGCAATAGAAACTAAAATGCAAAACAGAGTACAATACTCCCCAACCCCCATGTGCCAGCCACATATGCACGTGCAGGTCAACACACAGTAGGTCACAAGAAAAGTACATCCTGCTGTGGTTCTTGTCAAACGTGCCAAAGAGCAGCTGCCTCAGAGGAGCCTGTTCCCACACGGACTGAGCTATGCTGCCACTGACGGTGGGAGCTACCTGGAACAGGAGACCCCAGCAGGGCATGGAGAGAGAAGCTGGCTGGGAAGTGATTGTGGGGTGGCAGTGTGCATCCCAATTATGCTGATGGTGGTGAGGGGGGACAGAGATGCTCACCTTGAGCAGCATGCGGCACTGCTTGGGGAAGGTCAGGAAGTAGGGGACCAAGCTGCTGATGTGCTGGAGGACAGCTGCCGACACCGTGGCCTCAGCCAGACAGGTCACCAGCTGGGGAAGCAGAAAGGGACAGTGAGGCCCTGATCCTCTCAACCAAACATAGTCAAAATTCCCAGGTCCTTCTTCAGGAAGGAAAAGACAGAAGCCCAGCAGGTAGGCTACAGGGCCAGGACTCAACACCCCTCCCTCACCAGAACAGCACCTGCACGACCGAGGTCAGGTATGTCTTGACGTCCAGGCGGAGCTTCCCCCAGAGCGGACTGCTGGATGGCTGCAGCACCCTGCAGAGACCACACCCACCCCATCCGCATGAGGTTCTACAGCTTAAACACAAGGGCGCATGACCCTGGGGGGAGACCCCTCGCCACCCTCATCCTCCCCACCAAAAGCTCGGGGCCTCTTACAAGTTGATGAGAGAGGCTTATCAGTACCACCTCATGGATGACCCAGACACCCAGAGGGGCAGTACCAGCCCTGCCCACAGGCTTCCATAGTCTTGAACACAGTCCCACCCTCCCCAGACACCCCACTCACTCTTCCCTGAGCCCAGGGCTAGCCCCTTCCCAAGAGCCCCCAGAGAGACTCCCAGCCTCGACCTCTCTTCCTGACATAAACCTCGTCTGGGTTTTCTTAGCCCTACCCCCACCACATACATCCTTACCACAACAGGCCCCAAGGCCTCTGGAGTCTACCCCTAACTACTGCAGGTTGGTTTCCTTTGGCTCATATAAGCCCTGATCACCCAAATTCATATAATTAGCTTTTGCCAGGACCTGCAAGTGGCATGGTGATCAAGATGCTGGACTCTCATATGGCAGACCACGGTTCAAGTCCCAGATCTGCTTTCTCACTTTCCCTCTCTCTCTGGTCAAATTAAAATATAATAATAATAATAAAATTAAATAAATGCTTTAAAAAATAGTTTTCCCTAGAACTCCAAACCCTCAACTTCTAGAAAATCGGCACCTGGCAATGGTGGCTCACACTCCTAAAGGCAGTGTTCTGTTTAGAGAACAGAACACTTCTACTGTTTAGAGCCCACCACACGACATGTATGCACGAAAACCTGCCAAATCATATGAAGAGGAAAAAGCAGGAGCCCCCAAAAGCCTCCCCATCAGCCAACCCTCTCTGCACCTGGAACAATACAGTTAAGACACCTGCAGCCGCTCACCCCAACCCAGGAAGCAGCGCTTCTCTCCAAACCCACCTGCCGTTTCATGGCAACCACGGTTGCCAAGGCCTTGGCTGCCTCTGGTGCAGGGGCCACCTTGGAAGGAAGGCCCTCCCTCGGCCCCTGCAGCCCCACTCAGGCTGTGTGCACTAGCTGCCACTCATCCCAGTGCTTGTCCCTCACCCTCGCAATGTGTCAGCTTCCCCACCCTTCAGATAGTGCTGCCTCCAAGAGGACACATCCTGCTGACCCACTGACAGCCCAGCTTGGGCTGCTACCACCCACAAGTGCCCGTCTCCAGGGCTTCTGCTGCCTCTCTACACCCTGCCAGGTGTTGCTGGCAGTACCCTTCCTAGGGCCCCCTTCCTTTGCAAAGTGTCCAGGGCACATTCAACCTCTAGATCCTCCAGCCTCAACGTGATACATGTCCTACTAAATGCTTCTCTCTATGAAGTCCCTCCCCAGCCTCCTCTGCCCAATCCATGGGGCAAGTTTGATGGTCTAGGCGCTCCGGCCCCAGTGTGATCACACACTACCAAACACTAAGCGCTTCTCCTCCTCTGCCCAGTCCTCCTCTAATACGGAAGCTGAGGGCCTCAGATCCAGCACCAGTGAAGTCTCTGCCTACACACACAGATGCCTCCTGAAAACGAGCCAGCCACAGGATAATGGTCAAAGAACACAAACAGAACTTTTATGTCTGAAAGGGAAGAAAGCCCTGAAATGAGAAAATTCAAGGGTAAAACCTGGAGCACAGTCCATATACCTGAGAAATCCTAGGAAGGAAATGTCCATTTTCAAAGAAAGTGACAGAGGGTAGGGCCTCTTCCAACAGTCTCTCTTGCCCCTGTCTTCTCAGGTCCCACAAAGAGCCTGGCTCTGTCCCCATTCTGCCTTAGCTAGACATAGGCCTGCAGTCCCCAACCTTTCTGGCACCAGGGACCAACCTTGTGAAAGACAACCCTTCCATAGACCGAGCGTGTATGTGTGTGTGTGTGTGTGTGTGTGTGTGTGTGTGTGTGTGGTTGGACCCAGGATGACCCAAGGCACCACATCCTCAGGGCACCCCATTTCCACCACTACCATGTTACAATGAACAATGAAACAACCACACAACAAAAGAGTCATGCTCCCATGAGAATATGATACCACTGTTGATCTGACAGGAGGCGGAGCCGAGGAGGCAACATGAGTAGCACCAGTCCACAGCCTAGGGGTTGGGGACGCCCTGGTCTAGGCCACAAAGCTGCCTTCCCTGGTGCACAGCCTGATCATATCCTCCATCCCACCCCAGTCCACTCAACCCTGCCCCCTTCCCTCTTACCTGTTGCTGTCCTTCGGTGCCTTTCTGAACAGCAGCTTCTGGAGACAGCTGAAGAGATCTCTGATACAGAAAGTGACCAGAGCATTGAACACTGTAACAAAAGGACCCTAGATGCTGCACACAGAACAGAGAAAGCAAAAGCCTGATTCCCGGGTCCCCTTTCTGCAGTTTACCTGTGCTGTCTGTGACCTGGAATTTGTTGATCTCAGCACCTTCCTGGTCCCCTTGGGTGGTGGCCACAGCTGCTCGGAATGCCTGCACGACTTCATGGAACAGCTTTGGACTGAGGTGCAGCTAAGGAACAGAAGCACCAAGAACATGAGGGAGCCGTGGGCTACACTGAGTAGGCAGCCACTCTCCAGGCACTGCTCCGTGAGAGAAAGGCACCCTCACCCACATTCTCAGACACGGGGCAGGAAGTCTGGTTCAGGAGCCTCACAGGACAGGCTGACAGTCCTGGATTCTGGACCACGGCCAGCTCTGCTGTCTAGAGTTCGCCCTTTCTACCCCTT
>NW_006203430.1:8760423-8765460 GCF_000334495.1 Tupaia belangeri chinensis
ACAGAAGGTAAGGGGGATGCTCAAAAGAACGGCCCTTGTTTCGCCAACCAACAAATATCCCACCAACAGCAGACTCTCAGGGACAGACAATCCCAGAAAAAGACAGGAAGAACGCAGGCAGGAACCCTGGAATGACTGAAGGAGAGGACGTATTGCTGGGGCAGCTTGGCACTTAGGAAGAATGACATGGGGGACCAGCAGTTAGCGTAATGGCTATGTCGCTGAACTCCCATGTAGTCGTACGCGGTTCCAGTCCCAGACCCAGTGGCTTAAAACTCATGCCAGGCGCGTGTGCATGCGTGCCCAAGATCCTGAGAGGAGAATGGAGGAGAAGGGATTGCGGCGTGGCTATCCCCCCTGGGGGGTGATTTCTCGCTTTCTGTCTCTCTGTCTCTCTGTCTGTCTGGCGAGCGCATGCGCCCTATAGCAAAAACTTCTCTGAAAAAAAAAGAAGAATGACATGGGACTATTTTGTGCTACATGGGACTGCAGTGTTCCACACTTGGAGATGGATTCCTCCTACCTGTACAACCTCAAATACCTCAACTGAGGCAAGGACAGCCTCCTGAGGGGGAAAGGAGGAATGCACCCCACACTTTTTCTCACCTTTGCAGCCTGCTTCCATTGCTCGACCATGGTTAGGGTCACAGAGGCAGAATCCTTCTTTCCCTTCAGTCCACTGGCAGCTCTGCCTCCAGTCTCCCCATCTTCTGGTCCATCTTCCTCCTCACTTGCTTCCTACACCAGTCATAGAAGGGGCAAGCTGTAGAAGTAACAGGTGTCCGCCCCTCCCCCAGCTCCACCCAGGCCCTCACCTCCAGTGTGTCTGGCAGGGAGTGGAACTCTTCTTCTTCATCTTCAGAACTATCTGAGTCACTGAAGTTCAGCAGACTCTGGTCATTCTCCTGTAGAAACTTGTAAAATTCAGGGTCTTTCTCCTTCAGCCGAGAGAGCTGGTCCTTGTGCTCAGAGGCACGGCCTTTACGCCGGCTAAGAAGGCAGGGATCAGTGAGCCAATGAGGGGAGGTCCTTGTTTCCCCCTCACTTTGCCGGCTTGCTGTCCTCCTCAAAGAAGCTACAATAGTTAAGCTGCTTCTTAATAACTACCAACAACCAAGGAAAGGCTATTCCGGGTGATAAACCATTTATCTTCTCAACTCCAGACATATGTACCAACAGCCTCTCTATCCTGATTCACCACGTGCATCTCAAACCCAACACATACAACACCCAACTGTGGTTGCCTCCCCAGACCGGCCGTGCCTACACCACTGCCTCCCTCAGTTATTGGTAACTTCATATTCTCAGGGGCTCAGGTGAAAGGCAAACCTTTCTCTTTCATACACCATTGTACAACCTGTCATCACGTCTCATTGGTAATACCTTCAAGAAATCACTGAAGCCTCCTCTCAAATTCCAAATTACCATAATGGCCTCTCCTTATTTCAACCCTTTCCACCTACTACCTGTTCTCAGTTCAACAACCACAGGGGCTCTCTGTGTTTTGGGTCCCGTTGGGTCACTTTACTGTTCAAACCCCAAGGTAACTTCCTGTTGTTTTTTGGGGGGGAGATATATTTTGCTATAAGGCACATGCTTTCCCCAGAGAGACAGAAAGCGAGAAATCACCCCCCAGGGGTGATGACCACACCACAATCCCTTCTCCTCCATTCTCCTCTTGGGACTTCAGGCAAACTCACGCACCTGCCATGAGTCTTAAGCCACCAGGTCCAGGACTCGAACTACAGTTGATTACATGGGAGTCCAATGATGTAACCATTACACCATCTGCTGGTCCCAGTAATTTCCTGTTTTATCATAAAATTTCATGATGGTGTACAAGACTTGGCCCCTCATTGTCATTCTGGGTTCATCTACTGCTTTCCTTCTGTACTCCTTCAAGTCACTCACACACACTATATTATCCTCAAACTCTCCCACTTTAGGGCTTTTGCTGTTCCTACCACCTCAAACACTAGAAAACACCCTTTTCTTGTCTGCATGCTTACTCCTCAGGGTCTATTCTAACAACACTTTCTCAAATCGTCTCCATTCCTCCCCCCCTTTTTTTGAGATTTTTGCTCTAGGGCGCATGTGCTCGACAGAGACACAGAAAGCCAGAAATCACCACTACCCCCCAGCAGGGATGGCCACCCCCTATTCTCCTCTAGGGATTTTGGGCACAGACGCACATGTGCAGGGTGTGAGTTTTAAGACGCCAAGAGGGAGTCCAGCGATGTAATCATTGTCATCTGCTGGTCCCATGCCTTTAAATAAAGTAACAAGAATTCCTTGCAACACTCTACTCTTGTTTCCTTCCCATCTATGGTCCTTACCTTCTCTAACGCGCTACACGTTGTGATTTACCCACAACGCAACGAGCTTCCTTAGATCGGAAAAAGGCTTTTGCCACCGTTCCCGAATGTGGTACACCCACCACCTAATAGGCTCGGCACAGCGCAGACTCCTTTAAACAAAGTAACAAGAATTCCTTGCAACACTCTACTCTTGTTTCCTTCCCATCTATGGTCCTTACCTTCTCTAACGCGCTACACGTTGTGATTTACCCACAACGCAACGAGCTTCCTTAGATCGGAAAAAGGCTTTTGCCACCGTTCCCGAATGTGGTACACCCACCACCTAATAGGCTCGGCACAGCGCAGACTCAGTTAATACCAGCTGAACGAAAGACTTAAGCTGAAGGGAGGCGTAGAAATCAGAGGTCTCCAAGTCTTAGAGGTCCTGAGGCCCCATGAGATCCTCATCCTTGCGGGAGACCGGGCCAGGGCGACACACGTCCCTGGAGCAGAGATGCCTTGCTCACCTGCCCGAGGGGTTCTCGCCTGGTCCCTCTGGGATCCGGGCAGCTCTGTGCGTGTCCTGCGTCTTCGCCTCCCGGGCGCCTTCGGGTTCCGACTCCGAGTCGGAATCAAATCCCGACGCCAGGAACTCATCCACGGTCAATTCTGCCAGGCGCCTGCGGATCACGTCGGAATCACGGCTCCCCACCAGCCTGACTCGCCCCAGCCTTGCTGTCCCCAGCAATACTGAGAGGAGCCAGAAGAACCCCCCTGGATGCAGTGACCCACGGAAGTCCGAATAGGCCCTCAGTCTTCCAACTCACCTTTTACGGCTCCCCCCCGCCCCCCACAACGTGTACTCCACTTCCGGCCCCAGAATGCCATGCCATTGCCGCACTTCCTCGGGGCCGGCCCCGCCCCCGGCTCCGCCTTCCACCGCCGAGTGGCTTTACGTTTCTTCGAACTTGGAACCAATGATCTCCGGGCGGGAGGGCGCTTTCGCATCTCCAGCTTGCAGGCTGCTAGGCGCCCTGGCTCCTAGCGCTGAAAAGTCCAACGCTGCCACGGCCTCCGCTTGCTTTAGCTGAGTGCGTGGCGGATCTTCCCGGGCTGAGATTTCTTTTCTTTTTTTTGACAGGTTTTTGCTATAGGGCGCCAGAAAGACAGAGAGATAGACAGAGAAAGAAAGCGAGAAATCACCCCTCATCCCCACCCCGGGGGGGGGGTTGGGAGGGGGGGGGGTGGGCCCGCCTCCTCCCTTCTCCTCCATTCTCCTCTCGGGATCTTGGGCACGCACGCACACTGCACCTGGCGTGTGTTTAAGCCACCAGGTCCAAAACTGGAAGCGCGGGGGACTACACGGGAGTCCAACCACGTAGCCATTACGCCATCTGCTGGTTCCCCCTGGGATTTTGACGTGCTACTCATGAGCTGTTCCCTGCTCCATATGACCCACCAGGAAACATGCGAGGCCAAGAGTGTCCCGCCCTAGGACCGTACACGGACAGCAGAACGTGCGACAGGGAAAACTTTTTTCAAAAGTATTTTATTTAACTTTATCTATTTTATTTTTTTTAAATAAAGCTGTGAATGTAGCTTTATTTTTTATTTTTAAATTTTATTTATTCATTCATTTATTTTAATTTGACCAGAGAGTTCATTTATTTTAATTTGACCAGAGAGAGACACAGAGAGACAAAGAGAGAGAGGGGGAAAGTGAGAAAGCAAGCTGCCAGGTCCAGGACTTGAACCATGGGTCATCCATGTGGGAGTGTCCAGCACCTTAACCACCACACCACCTGCTGGTCCTATTATCTATTTATTTTAATTTGACCAGAGAGGGACAGAGTGAGCAAGCGAGAGAGAAAGTGAGAAAGCAAGTCGCCAGGTCCAGGACTTGAACCGTGCTTGGCCATATGAGAGTCCAAGCACCCTTAACCACCACACCACCTGCCCACCTGCGACAGGGAAGACTTCTATGTAAAGAGTTCTTGCAAATCAACAATTAAAAGCCAAGGAGATAGTGGGAAGAACAAAGGAAAACAGAAATGACATAGACAGGCAGTTTGCTGGAAAAGGCTAGGCTTTTTCCCCCTTGATCCAGCGGGACCGAATGAGATAGTGTCCATCTTGGCTGACGGTCCTAGACACCTGGTGCAGACCCCAGCACTGCTCTGGAAGCGAGTGTGGCCTTATTCACCTGAAAGTACAATACCAGCTACTTCCATCCCGCCAGTGGGAATTCACTAGACTGCATCTGCCTGAAGTCCACAACAGCAGGACGGGGTGGGGAGAACTATTTCTCCTCCCTATCTGTTAAGATAGCAGGCAGGTACAAAGGCCTGGGACCCCACTCGCCTGAGACTCCACAACAAAGGACTCTGCAAACCCTGGAGCCTGGGAGGCTCTGAAGCTGCGCACTCCCTGAAGCGACCATGGCCCATTGCAAGGCCTGGTTCTTGAAGGGGAGCGTGGAGGGAACCCTTAGTACAAACGGGCAAAGTGGTCTGTCCCAGGAGCCTCGGGCGGGAACACATGTGACCTCTTCGGGACCCAGGCGTTCCAGGAGGTGTGTGAGTTGGGGAGGGGTTGGGGAGAGAATGGTAGCTTCTTGGAGAAAGAAGCGGGCGGGGCCTAGGAGAGAGAGGCGGGACCGTGCCTCTAGACAGGGAGGATCCTCGTCCTACGTTTGGTCCCCGAAGCCTCCCGAGAGCACGGGAGGCGGGGCGCGCGGAGC
>NW_006203430.1:8783572-8790092 GCF_000334495.1 Tupaia belangeri chinensis
GTAGGGGGCGGGGGCACCGTGAGCGGGTCGAGAGGCTGCGTGGGCCCCGGGAAGGAGAGAGGAACAGGCGTGCGCCGACCCTGGCAGACTGCCCGGAGGGGGCGACCTCAGCGTCCTGCAGGTCCGGCGCGTGCATCGGGTCTCTGCCTTCTGGGTTGCGTGCACACAGCGGGCGCAGGGCAAGGAATCCACAGTGACTGTTCCTGGAGGCTCTGTCCCTTCCTGCCGCCCTTGAATCCGCCCGCAGAATGGGAGGAGGAGTGCAGGAGGAGCCGCTCCGGAGGGTCAAGTGAGGTCACCCCTAGTGTGCGTGATGAGGGCTCTGTCTCGGAGTGGAGGACAGCCTTGAGCAGTTTCACTCAGCGTGCCTCCAAGATGCCAAGTGCTCCTGGGGACACTAAACCTCACTGGGGGTGGGGAGCAGGGAAGAGTGGCCAGTGAGAACAGAGAAGCCTGGTCCAAAGAGCAGAGGCAACTGCCTCTTGTGGGATGGCCTGCTTCTTATGGTGTCAGAGGAGGGCGGTGCTCACAGGAAGCCTGGTAGGTTCAGCAGTCAGGGCACCTGCTCTCTAATGGGCCCACCCTGCTGGGAGTGGATTTAGGGTGGAGTCTCCCGCCCTCCAGCAAAGCTCCCTGGACTTGAGGGAATTCATGAATCCTGGGCCCTAGGTGTGAGTGGGGTGGGACCTTGATGGAAACCACAGCGCTGCTGGCCATCTGTGACTGGACTGCTATGGTGGTGGCCAGGAGGTCACCCAGGCCTTGCCTAGAGGTCTCAAGGCTGGGAGAGCAGCTCCCTGGGGAACGATCTCTGATTCGCCCTGCTCACCTGCAGCCCTGAGGCGGAGCGCGCCCGAACAAGGCAGACCCGGCCCGCGGCCCCCATGGAGGGTGCGATGCAGCTCCTGAGCCGAGAAGGCCACAGCGTGGCCCACAACTCCAAGCGACACTACCACGATGCCTTTGTGGCCATGAGCCGCATGCGGCAGCGTGGCCTCCTGTGCGACATCGTCCTGCACGTGGCCGCCAAGGAGATCCGAGCACACAAGGTGGTGCTGGCCTCCTGCAGCCCTTACTTCCACGCCATGTTCACAAGCAAGTACCCCCCGCCTCCATGCAGTCTGGGCCACACTTGGGAAGGGGGTTTTTCTCTTTGGGTCTTTCGGAGTGCGCACGAACCTGACCCCCTGCCCCTATAGATGAAATGAGCGAGAGCCGCCAGACGCACGTGACGCTACATGACATCGATCCTCAGGCCTTGGACCAGCTGGTGCAGTTTGCGTACACGGCTGAGATTGTAGTGGGCGAGGGCAATGTGCAGGTGAGGCTGCCTCATCCCCACGCCCAGCCCCCACACTGGTCCTCATGCCCTGTGTGTGCCCATGCCCTGGTGTCTCTGCATCCCTGGTGCCTCTCCCCAACTACCTCCTATCCCATCTTTGCTTCCTTGGCGCCCTCCTGTCTTGGCCCCATCTCCATGCCCCATAGACTCTGCTCCCGGCCGCCAGCCTCCTGCAGCTGAACGGTGTCCGAGACGCCTGCTGCAAGTTTCTGCTGAGTCAGCTGGACCCCTCCAACTGCCTGGGCATCCGGGGCTTTGCCGACACACACTCCTGCAGCGACCTGCTCAAGGCGGCACACAGGTACGTGCTGCAGCACTTCGTGGACGTGGCCAAGACCGAGGAGTTCATGCTGTTGCCGCTGAAGCAGGTAACGTGCCAACTGGGGCCCAGCCCAGACCCTGACCCAGACCCCAGTACCCAGACCCCTGGTCTTTAAGTCCTAGCCCTTTGCTCACCGCCCCCATCCTCATTCTCAGCCTCTGACCCACATTCCAACCCCATCCAAGCTTTCTTCCATGGTGCTAACCCCATGCTGTTCCTACCATATCCCTGTCCTTAATCCCCAGTCCCTGTTTCTATGTCCCAAAGACTGCTCTGAACCTAGGCCCTCCCCACAACTGCAGGAACCAAATCTGTAGCTCCTGACCCTGCTTGGCCCCTCTCTGTAGGAATACTGAGGCCCCCAGCTGGACTCCCTCCCAGGCACCTTCAGGGCTCCCTGGGCCCAAGGACCCTCCCCAGATCTCAGGTCTGAGGATCCCCACCCCCAGGTGCTGGAACTGGTCTCTAGTGACAGCCTGAACGTGCCTTCAGAGGAGGACGTCTACCGTGCAGTCCTTAGCTGGGTCAAACACGATGTGGATGCTCGGAGGCAGCATGTCCCTCGGGTAAGGCTGGGTCTCGTGGCCCCATGTGGGAGATGCCGGTGGCTGAGGGCCTGAGTTCAGGGACTCTGGGTGGGGAGAGGGGGTAGGTGGTAAGATACTTGTCTCAAGGGGAAGCCTTTGTACAGATGGTACAGGCATCTGAGAGGGGTTGGGTCTCAGCTCTAGAGCCATTTGTGCCCCAGGGTCCCACCTGACCTCGATACCCACTACACCCAGCTAATGAAGTGTGTACGGCTGCCACTGCTGAGCCGTGACTTCCTGCTGGGCCATGTGGACACCGAGAGCCTGGTAAGGCACCACCCTGACTGCAAGGACCTGCTCATCGAGGCTCTCAAGTTTCACCTGCTGCCCGAACAGAGGGGCGTCCTGGGCACCAGCCGCACGCGGCCTCGGCGCTGTGAGGGTGCTGGCCCTGTACTTTTTGCCGTGGGTACGTCTACCCTGCTCCCACATATCATGTCCTTGCCCTGTGTCTCCCTCCATCCAGGACCTGGTGGCACATGACCACTAGTGTGACACAATCACCAATCCCCAGCTCCACCTGCCCTCAGAGCCCCCCATGCCCTTTCCCTTAAGCTGTGCTGGAGTGCCCAGACCATTGTCTCCCCAGGTCCCCCTTCCTGCCCCATCACCTCCCCCTCCCCAGGTGGTGGGAGTCTGTTTGCCATCCATGGAGACTGTGAAGCGTACGACACTCGCACCGATCGCTGGCATGTGGTGGCCTCCATGTCCACACGCCGGGCCCGGGTGGGAGTGGCTGCAGTTGGGAACCGGCTGTACGCAGTGGGCGGGTAAGCAGAAGCTGATCTTGGATCAGGGGTTTGTCTTGGGCCCCCTAAGCCAGCTTCAACTAATAGAGATCTCTCCTCTAGCTATGATGGGACCTCAGACCTGGCTACCGTGGAGTCGTATGATCCAGTAACCAACACATGGCAACCCGAGGTGTCCATGGGCACACGGCGGAGCTGCCTGGGAGTGGCTGCTCTGCATGGGCTCCTTTACGCAGCTGGGGGATATGATGGCGCCTCCTGTCTCAACAGGTAGTGGTGGGAGTCGGCCCCAGTGGCCTTGCAGGGTTGGCTCAGCAGCAGGAGGTGAGGCTGTATCATGACCATAGAGGTCACATCTGATTGGGGGGCTCATCTAGCTCAGGTCACTAGGGCCCCAGGGCCTCTTAGGCCATGGCAGACCCAGGACTGGCTCTTGGCTGTGTGGGCACTGCCACCCCTTCTTTTCCTCTCTGGAGTTCTGCCCACTGGTCCCAGCTCTGGGCCCAGGTGGACACTCACCTGGGATCATCCAGGCAGCCAGCAAGCTCTACTCATCTACTCCAATAGACTCCATCTACTCCTCTGGGTCAGAATGTCCAGGACACCCAGCACAGGATTAGTCATTTTGGGGGCAGGGCGAGTCCTGGGGCCAGGACGGCCTTGCTGCTGAGGCTGAGGGTCAGCAGCCATCTGGTACCCACAGTGCTGAACGCTATGACCCCCTGACGGGAACGTGGACATCCATCGCTGCCATGAGTACCCGGAGGCGATACGTGCGTGTGGCCACACTTGGTGCGTGATAGGGCCTGCCTTGTGCCGTGTCCACCCTCCTGACTGTCCCCCTGCCCTCTGACCCCTGAGAACCTGACAGCCAGCCGGAGCACCCCAATATGTTGACTTCCTGCAGATGGGAACCTGTACGCCGTGGGCGGTTATGATAGCTCTTCACACCTGGCCACCGTGGAGAAGTACGAGCCCCAGGTGCATAACGCACCCCACCCACAACGACCCCCTTCCCAAGTGCTGCCTGGGATCATCTCACGTTCCTGGAAGGAACATTCTGGAATAACCCACTCTCGTCCCAATGGAGTTGGGTCTGCACCATGGGAGTGGAAGGATACCCATGGTGGGTCTGCCTCCAGCCTGTCCCCTCTGTCACAGGTGAATGCATGGACTCCAGTGGCCTCCATGTTGAGCCGGCGCAGCTCAGCGGGCGTTGCAGTGCTGGAAGGGGCCCTGTATGTGGCAGGGGGCAACGATGGCACAAGCTGCCTCAACTCAGTGGAGAGATACAGCCCCAAGGCTGGTGCCTGGGAAAGCGTGGCACCCATGAACATCCGCAGGGCGGCAGGCCAGGGGTGTACACTTGGGGGGTAGCTCTCACCACCACAGTTGGTCTGCCTCCCAAGAGGCCAATGATCGATCTGTGTCCCGCCTGCACCCCCCCCAGCCCTGCCCCATCCCGCTACAATTCCTCTCCGCTCTGCCTCTTGACCCGCCCCCATTGCTCTTCTAGGGGCCTCCTCGTGCCCTTCCCCAAGGTTTCCCCACTCCTTGCTTCTAAGTGGTTTCCTCTTTGGCTCGCTGCTGGCTGGACCTTTCAGCCCCGCCCACCCCACCCCTAGGAGCACGCATGACCTGGTGTCCATGGACGGCTGGCTGTACGCTGTAGGAGGTAACGACGGCAGCTCCAGCCTCAACTCCATTGAGAAGTACAACCCGAGGACCAACAAATGGGTGGCCGCATCCTGCATGTTCACGCGGCGCAGTAGCGTGGGTGTGGCGGTGCTGGAGCTGCTCAACTTCCCACCACCGTCCTCGCCCACGTTGTCGGTTTCCTCCACCAGCCTCTGACCCGCAGCGCGGGTCCACCAGATGCCCCGTGCCTTAAGCCCCACCAGGGCAGCCCCAGCGCCTCCCTCTCATCAGTCCTCATGTGTCAGGGGTGGGGTCCATGGTTCCCACCAGGGATAACCTGCATCGTCTGTCCATGTCTCTGTGTTCATTCCTCAGCGTTCGTTTGTGTGTGTGCCGTTTGTTATTTATTTACTTATTTATTTATTTATTAATTCGTTATTTATTGATGGATGAACACCGCTGCATCTACCAGTTTATACGTTTACTCTTGGAGCATATGTTCTCCTGCGCATCTGGGGACCAAGCTGTCCTCCCACCCCACTCCCTGCTTTGGGTGTAAGGGAAGTGATATGGGTGGAGACACACTGCACGGGAGTCAGAGCGGCCCAGTCGGACTCTGCAGAGCTGCTGGCCAGGGTAGGCAGAGAAGTGGGGGAGGGGCTTTGTGAGCAGCTGCAGCCCTCTAGCCCGTGCTTTGCACATTGCCTTCGTTTTGTGCAGCCAGTCACTGTCCCTAGAAAGGGCACAAAGCAGGCTCCCTGTGTCCTGTGTCTGCAGTGTGGTGTCTTCTCTGGATCTTGTGCAGAGCTGGGCACAAACTCATGCACACAGACCCTCTACAGCAATATGAACCAACTTGAACAATAAACATCTTTTTTGGGCTCCGTGGGCCTGAGGTTGCATGTCCATCTCTGGTCCTTTTTGTCTCCTGTGCCTGTGGGGCTGCAGCACAGCCTTGGGTCCTGCGGAGCACTAGGGTAAGGGCCTATGGGTGGGTGTGCCGCCTGGCTGAGAAGCTGCATTGGCATTTGTGGCCTGCAAGGCAATATCTTTGTGTCCAGCACAGACACTGTGCTGTGGTATCTGGATCAGCACCCAACTGTGAGCATGGTTTGCTGCCAGCCTGATTCCCAAGGCCCCTGTTGTACTCTAGGCCCTGGAATGGGGCGCGTATTGGAGAGTGTTGCCTCCATGTCACCATTACTGTCCTGGGTGCTTGGAAGACTTGTGACTTCCAGCCTGGGTGTCATGAAACCTAGGGTTAGGGTTGACCCCTGCAGGAGAGGAGGCTGAGGAGGTTCTGGCTCCCCCTTCCCCAATGCGGCAAAGTCTGTCCAGCAACTGAACACTCAGTGAGCACGCAGTCCCATACAGTCACTGGTGACTCACAGGCGAGGATTAAGGTGGAAACAGGATGTGTGCTCATGCTTGGGGGAAGGGAGGGCAACTGGAAGGGGGTCCCAGCTTCATGCAGCTCCAGCACCCAGGTACTCCCTGACTGAACACCAGCCAGGAGGATGTTCACAGACCAGACCGGGGTCACCCCTCCGGTATAGGCCAACTCGTGAAGTGGGGAGCTCTTATCCTTTCCTGAGGGTATACCTATTTCCCTCCAGCGAGGGCTTTCTGGAGAAAGAGGCCCTCTGCCCCAAGACTGGCCAGTCCATGTGGAGGACGCAGGGCAGAGAACTGGAAGGCTCGGGCTCAGGTAGGAGCCAGGCCCCACCCATAAAGGCTCCACCTTCGGCTGGCCCCTGGGCTTAGGGCCGGAGGTGCCAGGGCCCCGCCCACCGCGGGAGGCGGGTACTGGAGGCTCCTGACAGAGGGACCCAGACCTGTCGACCTGCTTGGCCCCGGCCAGCCGCTGCCGCCGCCCCCCCTG
>NW_006203430.1:8790703-8799771 GCF_000334495.1 Tupaia belangeri chinensis
CCCCGCGGCGCAGTAGCGTGGGTGTGGCGGTGCTGGAGCTGCTCAACTTCCCACCACCGTCCTCGCCCACGTTGTCGGTTTCCTCCACCAGCCTCTGACCCGCAGCGCGGAGCCCACAGAGGCCCGGCAGCCTTCTACATGCCTTAAGCCCCACCAGGGCAGCCCCAGCGCCTCCCTCTCATCAGTCCTCATGTGTCAGGGGTGGGGTCCATGGTTCCCACCAGGGATAACCTGCATCGTCTGTCCATGTCTCTGTGTTCATTCCTCAGCGTTCGTTTGTGTGTGTGCCGTTTGTTATTTATTTACTTATTTATTTATTTATTAATTCGTTATTTATTGATGGATGAACACCGCTGCATCTACCAGTTTATACGTTTACTCTTGGAGCATATGTTCTCCTGCGCATCTGGGGACCAAGCTGTCCTCCCACCCCACTCCCTGCTTTGGGTGTAAGGGAAGTGATATGGGTGGAGACACACTGCACGGGAGTCAGAGCGGCCCAGTCGGACTCTGCAGAGCTGCTGGCCAGGGTAGGCAGAGAAGTGGGGGAGGGGCTTTGTGAGCAGCTGCAGCCCTCTAGCCCGTGCTTTGCACATTGCCTTCGTTTTGCGCAGCCAGTCACTGTCCCTAGAAAGGGCACAAAGCAGGCTCCCTGTGTCCTGTGTCTGCAGTGTGGTGTCTTCTCTGGATCTTGTGCAGAGCTGGGCACAAACTCATGCACACAGACCCTCTACAGCAATATGAACCAACTTGAACAATAAACATCTTTTTTGGGCTCCGTGGGCCTGAGGTTGCATGTCCATCTCTGGTCCTTTTTGTCTCCTGTGCCTGTGGGGCTGCAGCACAGCCTTGGGTCCTGCGGAGCACTAGGGTAAGGGCCTATGGGTGGGTGTGCCGCCTGGCTGAGAAGCTGCATTGGCATTTGTGGCCTGCAAGGCAATATCTTTGTGTCCAGCACAGACACTGTGCTGTGGTATCTGGATCAGCACCCAACTGTGAGCATGGTTTGCTGCCAGCCTGGTTCCCAAGGCCCCTGTTGTACTCTAGGCCCTGGAATGGGGCGCGTATTGGAGAGTGTTGCCTCCATGTCACCATTACTGTCCTGGGTGCTTGGAAGACTTGTGACTTCCAGCCTGGGTGTCATGAAACCTAGGGTTAGGGTTGACCCCTGCAGGAGAGGAGGCTGAGGAGGTTCTGGCTCCCCCTTCCCCAATGCGGCAAAGTCTGTCCAGCAACTGAACACTCAGTGAGCACGCAGTCCCATACAGTCACTGGTGACTCACAGGCGAGGATTAAGGTGGAAACAGGATGTGTGCTCATGCTTGGGGGAAGGGAGGGCAACTGGAAGGGGGTCCCAGCTTCATGCAGCTCCAGCACCCAGGTACTCCCTGACTGAACACCAGCCAGGAGGATGTTCACAGACCAGACCGGGGTCACCCCTCCGGTATAGGCCAACTCGTGAAGTGGGGAGCTCTTATCCTTTCCTGAGGGTATACCTATTTCCCTCCAGCGAGGGCTTTCTGGAGAAAGAGGCCCTCTGCCCCAAGACTGGCCAGTCCATGTGGAGGACGCAGGGCAGAGAACTGGAAGGCTCTGGCTCAGGTAGGAGCCAGGCCCCACCCATAAAGGCTCCACCTTCGGCTGGCCCCTGGGCTTAGGGCCGGAGGTGCCAGGGCCCCGCCCACCGCGGGAGGCGGGTACTGGAGGCTCCTGACAGAGGGACCCAGACCTGTCGACTCCGGCCAGCCGCTGCCGCCGCCACCCATGGGGAACAGCCACTGTGTCCCTCAGGCCCCCAGAAGGTTCCGGGCCTCTTTCTCCAGAAAGCCCTCGCTGAAGGGAAATAGGTGAGTGGCCGAGGTGGGTGGGCCTTAGCCACTCGGCACAGGGTCTCCTTCAACCTGCCTCCAGGGCCAGGCCATGAGCCCCGCCTTCCCTTGTCCCCAGAGAGGACAGCGCGAGGAAGCTGGCCGGGCTGTTTGGCACGGAGGCTGGTCCCGACGGGGACACCACTCCAGACAAGATCTTCTACTACATCCCTGGGACGGTGAGCGGAGCGGGCGTGTCCCCACTGGAGTGGTCTGTGTGCGGCCCCGAGGGTGTCGCGGTGGTCGTGAGCGTGGTCCTGCCCACTCGTGTGCGACAGCGTGTGCCTGTGTCAGCGTGTGTACCGTGTCTGCCAGCAGCTCAGGGTCTTCCCGGTCAGAGCAGGGGGATTCAAATCCAAGGCAAGGTGAGGAAGTAGACACTGCCCCACCCTGGAGCGCTCCTCCGCCGAAAGTCTGAGCGGAGAGCGAAACTGAGACCCAGGACTGAGTCAGGCGGGCGAGCGAGAGGCCGGCAGGGGCGGGCCACGGGGCGGGGCCTCGGGAGTCTCGGTGGCATCGGGGTGGGGGGGCCGCGCCTGCCCCGCCCCCTGGCCGGGGCCCCGGGTCGTCGTGGGACCCTGCGCATGCATCTCTGGTTCTCTGCAGTGGGACACGGTGCTCTGTTGGTGGTGTCACTTGAGGGGGGTAAGGGGCTTCAGGCGCTAGCCAGTCTGTCATCGGTTCTAGGCCTGTTTCTCCCTGGGTATCTCCTGGGTACCAAAGCCTCAACCCATGGCAACCTTCTGCGTTCCTTACACTGCCCCCTCCACAACCTCCTACCAAGGCCACACAGCAAGGAAGTGGTTCCCAAGCATCTGCTAGACCATTGTTTCAGTGGAGGGAGCCCAAGACCAGGTCCACTCCTGCCACTGTGGGGCCTCGGGCTGGGTGGGGGGGAGACCCCACCCCCTTTCCCATCCAGGCTGGCGTTGGGTTGGGAGAACAGGAGAGCCTGGGCTGCAGAGCTGTCATGAATGCCCCGCCCCACAGGAGCCCCTCCTGCCCAGGACTGCTCACCTGGGTGGGTGGGGCTCTGCTATTTGGGGAAGAAGACAGACATTGTGAGTCCACAGGGGCTGGGCTGGCTCCTGCCTTGTACTTCTCCCCTGGCTCCTGGCATGGGCTTCCCGAACCTACCCTTCCAATATGACCCCCACGGGGCTGGGAAGCCTGTGCCCCACCTCCTTTTGCCCTCTGAGGTCCCAGGGCTCCCAGTAGGCAATTGTTGGGTGCTCAGAGAAGTAGACAAGGAGAGGGGTGCCTGACCAGGCCTCGGTGGGGCCCTTCCACATCTCCTGACTCCCTTTGTCCAGACCCAGATATGAATACAACACTGGCATATGGAAGGTGGCCCCAGAGTCCTCCCCTGCCAGGGTACAGTAGCTGAAGGAAGACACAAGATGTTGAGCCTCTGGAGGTTGGACAGAAGGGAGGCTCTCTGAGACAATCATAGAGTCAGTCCTCTGGCCCTGCAGCTGGGCTCTCAATTCTGCACCATGCTGCCATGGCCCTGTCATGGCTCTAGGCTGAGTCCTCCCCTGGGCTCCAAGGCTGAGCCTGGGCCGCAGGGCCGGCTGTGTGACCCTTCCTGATTCATGGCCTATTTTTCATGAGTGCCATCTCAGCGTCAGTTCCCACACTGGGTGTGGGTGCAGGAGGCTCCGCCCAGAGGCAGGGAGGCTGGGAAAGCTGTGCATCTGTCTGTTCACATTCCTGGGCTTGCCCAAGGGGCAGCTTAGCTTGGCCAGGGCATAGCAGCCTGTTTAGGTGGGCCTTGCCAGATCCCAAGGAAGCATGACCCCTACCTAACATACCCCTGAGCCCATAGGCCACAGCCTTCTCCTGCCCTAGGTCAGCACCTATCCCTGTCTGACCCCAACCTGATGATCAAACCCTTCCACTTTCAGAGGACTCCGTGTCCGTATTAGCTAAGTGTTGTGTGGACAGTGGCCTTCCTCCCCTTTCCCTCCTTCCCTCCCTCCCATCTTCCTCCTCCCTAGCAGACAAGACATACTTTGACCCCCCAGCACATTTCAGGCCCTGTCCAAAGAAACAAAGACCCCCGTTCTCATGGTGTTCTCATCCCCATGGCAGAGACAGATGACAAAGGGAAGTACAGTAAGTCAGAGTGCGATGAGTGCTCAGGAGAAGAGGAAAGGAGGAAAGGGATGCGGAAGGATCAGGGCAGGGTGGCATTTTAAAAAGGAATCCAGAAAGACCTTCAGGAAGAAGGCAAAATTGGAGCAAGATTTTGAAGTGGTTAAGGAAGTTAGGGCTGATCGGGCCTGGTATAGGGATCAGCAAGTCCAAGGCCCTGAGACAGGCATGTGCCTGATATGAGGGAAGATGAAGAAGAGTAAGCGAAGGGGGAGGGGCGGCTCATAGAGAAGTGTATTTATTTAGTATTTATTTTTCCATAAGCAAGAAAGAGTGAGAGAGAGCATCTCCCTATAGTATCTTCACGCCACAATCCACTCCCAGCCCTAGGCGGCCCCAGATCATGGACACATGCCTCGTATGTTCAGGGGGGTTTCTGGACGCAAACCTGGAACTTTCCCATGGGGATCAGCCTTGCAGAGTATTGCATCACCTGTGCCACTTTAGGAGTATTTACACCAAGGAAATGGCCATGATATTTTGGTTTTGCGTTTTTTGTTTTGTTTTGTTTTTGTTTTTGTTTTTGTTTTTGATTTTTGAGAGGTTTTTGCTATAGGGTGCATGCGCTCGCCAGAAAGACAGACAGAGACAGAGAGACAGAAAGCGAGAAATCACCCCCCAGGGGGGATGGCCACGCTGCAATCCCTTCTCCATTCTCCTCTTGGGATCTTGGGCACACATGCACACGTGCCCGGCGTGAGTTTAAGCCACCGGGTCCGGGACTTGAACTGCGATTGACTACATGGGAGTTCAGCGACATAGCCATAACACTAACTGCTGGTCCCTGTTTTTTGTTTTTTATAGAACTAAGTGTTAAGCATTTTGGAGCTGACACTAGAGACATGGGAGTTTTGAATATTGTGTCACCTAGACACTCCAAAATTCTTTTGACAAGTCTTAGGAGACTGAGTAATCAAAACAAGATTACACATCTTGAGAAATAACAAAGATGGGGCCACCAGGTTTGTGTGGTGGTTAAGGGCACTGGACTCCCACATGGCCGACCATGGTTCGAGTCCCAGACCTAGCAGCTTGCTTTCTCACTTTCTTGCTTTCTCTCTCACTGTATCCCTCTCTGGTCAAGTTAAAATAAATACATAAGTAAATAAATAAATAAAGTTAAATAAAATAATTCTAAAAAAAAAAAAAATCTATGTGTAGTGACTGGCAGGTGGCATAGCCTATCTCTACCATTGTTAGCCTGGCTGCAGCAAGGAAGCTGTGCATGTATGTGTATGTGTGTGTACACGTGTGCATGCACAAACATATGCATGCTTACCACATGTGTAACCTGCCACTATTTATTTTTTAATATTTATTTAATTTTATTTATTATAATTATTATCAGTTTTAATTTGATCAGAGAGAGACAGAGAGGGAAAGGGAAAATGAGAAAGCAAGCCACCAGGTCCAGGACTCGAACCATGGTCACCCATGTGGGAGTCCAAGCGCCTTAACTAACATGCCACCTGCCAGCCTCCTGCCACTATTTTATGTGAAGAGGCTGTGTGTGCACAGGGTTCTGTCCATACGTGTGGTGGCATGTCTAGTATGACTGCGTAGACAGATACCATGCCTAGATGTCTTTAGCGGCGTGTACATTGGCTCCTCTCTCCTGCCTGTCCTCTGAGTTCTGCTTCCCCCCAGGACATCCCAGGCCTGGACAGTCAGCGAGAGAACCTGGAGCAGCCATTCCTGAGTGTGTTCAAGAAGAGCCGGCGGAGGGTGCCTGTGAGGAACTTGGGCAAAGTGGTGCACTATGCCAAGGTCCAGTTGCGGTTCCAGCACAGCCAGGTGGGGACCTGGTCAGGTAGGGGCACGCTTGGGGAACCAATGCCCTGCAGCCTGAGGCCTGCTCCCCAGACCCTCAGACTGCTTTCCCCCTAGGATGTCAGCGACTGCTACCTGGAGCTATTCCCCTCCCACCTCTACTTCCAGGCCCATGGGTCTGAAGGACTCACGTTCCAGGTGAGGGTGATAGGAAAAGGGGGGATGGGGGGTGGCTACTCCCTTTGTGAGTCCCTGCAACCCCTCCCCCCTGTGCTCTGGCAGGGGCTGTTACCTCTGACTGAGTTGAGCGTCTGCCGGCTAGAGGGGTCCAGAGAGCATGCCTTCCAAATCACAGGTGTGTGGGGGACACCACCTGGCCCCCAGCCAGGCCCCCTGGAGGGGAGGGAGCATTTCCTGTGGGCTTTTGGGGCTCCAGGCTCAGACCATCCCCCCTACTTTGTCCTCCTCACAGGCCCTCTGCCTGCCCCACTCCTTGTACTCTGCCCCAGCGAGGGTGAGCTGGGCCGCTGGCTCTACCACCTGGAGAAGCAGATGGCTCTCGTGGGGGGACTGCGGCGCTGCCACTCAGCACCCTCGCAGGTTAGTGCCAGGACCCCACACCCCTTCCCCAGTCCAACTCTGCCCAGCCTGCCCTGACCTCCTCCTCACCAGGGCCGCCCTGGAGATGAGCTCCCCTGGACACTGCAGCGTCACCTGACCCGTCTGCGGACAGCATCAGGGCACAAGTTGGTGGGCAGCGCCATCTGTGCTTCCAGGGTCAAGCTGCAGCATCTGCCCTCCCAGGTGAGTGGGGAGGAATGGGCTGGGGTACACGGCAGTGGGGAGGGGCGGGCCCTGGGTCACAGTGTCCCCAGCTCCCCCGTCCTTTGCCCTCTCACAGGACCAGTGGGACCGGCTGCTAGTGCTGTACCCAACATCCCTGGCCATTTTCTCTGAGGAACCAGATGGGCTTTGCTTTAAGGTGGGCCACACCCCACTGTGGACCCGCCCCAGGGAGGAACCCTATGTGTGGGGGTGGGAGGGGGCAGCAACTCAGGAGGAACCTGTATTTCGGGCCTGTTGGGACAAAGCACAGGCTCCGCCCACTCAGCCCCACTCCCTTGGTCAGTCTGATCTTAGCACCAGTGTGGAGGAGTCCCTCCCTGAGCATCCCAAATCATCCTCCAGGATCCCCAGTCACCAACTGGACCATCACCCCAGGATGTGTGTCCTGGGGGGAGCCTCTCCTGATAGTCGCTGGCATGCGCTCGCCCCACACGCCTTCCCTGGGCCTGAGGGGTGTGTGCATGGGTGTGCATGTACGGGGTATCCTATGGACTGGAGTGTGTCACTTGTATGCACTCTGCAACCTTCAGTCACTACACATACGGAAGGATGCTCGTGATCCTCCCACCCCATCTTAGCAGGTGGCCCCCGGGGACCAGCCCTTATAAACACCTGTGTCTTTCATTGACTGGTGAAGATGCCCAGAAGTTGGCTGGCCTCCCTCAGGGTTCTGGCCTCAGTGCCCAACCAGGTCTGGAGGGCAAGACAGAGATGGGGCCAGGCAAGGTCCAGGTCCTCACTTGCTGCCCCCACAGGGGGAGCTCCCGCTCAGCGCCATCCACATCAACCTGGACGAAAAGGAAAAACAGATCCGCTCCTTCCTGATTGAAGGTGGGTCCTGGTCCCAGGCTTTGCCCTCCTGCCCAGCAGGGCCATTGGTGGGAGGGGAGAGGTGAGCCTGGTATGTGCCCCAGCTCTTTAGTGGGGGTTCTGTGGGGTGCACCCCATCCCAGAGCCCCGACTCATGGTGTCTGGTGCCAGGCCGCCTCATCAACACCATCCGCGTGGTGTGTGCCAGCTACGAGGACTACAGCCACTGGCTGCTCTTGAAGATGCCCAGAAGTTGGCTGGCCTCCCTCAGGGTTCTGGCCTCAGTGCCCAACCAGGTCTGGAGGGCAAGACAGAGATGGGGCCAGGCAAGGTCCAGGTCCTCACTTGCTGCCCCCACAGGGGGAGCTCCCGCTCAGCGCCATCCACATCAACCTGGACGAAAAGGAAAAACAGATCCGCTCCTTCCTGATTGAAGGTGGGTCCTGGTCCCAGGCTTTGCCCTCCTGCCCAGCAGGGCCATTGGTGGGAGGGGAGAGGTGAGCCTGGTATGTGCCCCAGCTCTTTAGTGGGGGTTCTGTGGGGTGCACCCCATCCCAGAGCCCCGACTCATGGTGTCTGGTGCCAGGCCGCCTCATCAACACCATCCGCGTGGTGTGTGCCAGCTACGAGGACTACAGCCACTGGCTGCTCTGCCTCCGGACAGTCTCCCTCAGGGATGGGGTCCCAGTGCTGCCCGGCCCTGACAGCTCCTCGGGGCTGCAGGTGCCCATACAGGTCAGCAGAGCACCCCCACAGCTTGGGTCCCGGGTGGTGGTCAAAAGTGGGGGCAGAGGGTGAGTCCAGGCGTGGGTAGGTGGGAGAGGACTCCAGCCACCTGGCTCACCCCCTGGCTGCCCAGGTTGTGGGCCGTGGTCAAGGCTCTCTCTCCTCGGATGGACGGACTAGCTGGGACTCTGGCTGCCCTGCACCCCCTTCCACCCGCACCAGCCACTCCCTCCCTGAGTCCTCAGTTCCATCGACTTCAAGCTGTCCTGCCCGGCCTGCCCACGTGAGTACCTGGGGGGGATGGTAGAGGGAAGGAGGTAGGAAGCCATCATATATGTGAGGGGGTCGGATCCCCATGACACTCCATCCTGGGCCTGGGCCTTGGTTCCTGAGGAGAAGGGACTCAGGCTGAAGGGAACTCCATGTAGCCTCAGAGAACTGAGGGCCCAAGAGAATTTTCTGGAAAGTCTTGGTGTCCACAGGACCAGGCCAACCCTGACTGCACCAGCATTGGCCGGAGGAGGGCAGAGCTGAGACGAGGCAGCAGTAGCAGGTCACTCAGAAGCAAGGCCCCGGTGGAAGGGCCTGGCCCAACAGCTCCACAACACCTGCACCTGGACCTGACCAAGGTGGGCCCGGCACACCAACCCCAGCTGCAGGCCTGGCTCTTGTGCCCACTCTCCACCTCCCTGGTCTCTGTCTCGCAGGTCCTCTCTCAGGCCCAGGTGGTCCTGGAGCACTCAGAGGCTTCCTGCACGGAGAAGGGAAGGTTCAGTTACTCTCACCTCGAGGAACCTCTCTTCCGTCTCTTCTCTCTAGCTGAACAGGCTGAGCCTGGAGGACAGTCCAGAGGCCCCAGACTACTCTTTGGAGACGCCACATTCCCCGCTC
>NW_006203430.1:8799802-8805148 GCF_000334495.1 Tupaia belangeri chinensis
TGCCCGCCACCCGCCACCTCCCACCGCAAAATCACAGACGTCCAGGGCCTGGATGAGGTGTGTCCCATTCTGGGTGACAGAAAGAGCTTAATGTCCCCGCAGACTGAGGTCAATATGTGCGGAAAGCCTAAGGTGTGGAGTCTGAGGTCTAGCCTATAAGGGGACTTGAAAAGTTCATGGAAGAGGCCAGCAGGTGGCGTGGTGGACTCCCACGTGGCTGACTGGTTAGGGCACTGGACTCACTCATGGCCCACTGCAGTGTGAGTCCTAGGCCTGGCAGTTTGCTTTCTCACTTTCTCTCACTCTCTCTCTGGTGAGCACACATGTCCTATAGCAAATTAATAATTAAAATAAAATAAATATTTTTTTTAAGTTCGTGGGAAATGTAATTAAATTATGAGTTTATTTTGATGCCAAAAAAAATTGAAATCCATGCAGCATTTCTTCATAAAATGCATTTCCCATGAACAGGTATTTTCCATTTTTAGTTTTGCTATGGGACTCTTGTGCTAGCCAGGAGGCAACAGACAGGAGAGAGCGAAAGTCAGCAGTCACTTTCTGGGGGATTGGAATGGCCATGCTGCAATCCTTCTCCTCCATTCTCCTCTTGAGAGTTTGTGTATGCACATGCGCGTGCTCCGTGTGTTTTTCAAGCTGCGGGTCCAAGACTGAAGCCGAGCAGTCAGTCTAGCTGCCTTAACCTCTACGCTACCTGCTGGCCCCTCCGTGTACAGTTTTAAGATCCCTTTCTGCTCTTCCCCCTGGGGTCTGGGGTTGCCACAGCCTGAGGTTTCGGACTGAAGCCTGCTCAGGCTATGATGGGTGGCCAGGTCCCTGGGCTCCACAGAGGCCCAGCCAGGTCCTCAGGTCACCCATGCTTTCCTGGCAGTTCCTCAGTGCAGTGCGGAGCCCACCTGGACCTGAGCCCTCCAGCCCATTCCCCTCAGTGCCTGTGTCTGTGCCTGTCTCTGACCCCGGCTCTGGCTCCCCCGGCCCCCACTTGCTGTCCAAGAAGGGGCTGCAGTCCCGAGCCTCTCAGAAGCACCGAGGCTCTGTCAAGGGCCGGGGGCCGCGGCCTCCAGACTCTCCTCAGCTTGTGAGTAGCACCCTCCACCCTAGTGCGAGGAGGCCCAGCTCAAGGGATGCTATGGGGAGGGGACGGTGTGGGTCTCTGAGGGGACCTCCAGGAAGGAGCAATGGGGGAGGGGGGCAGGAGGGGACATGTGGGGCAGGAGGTAAAAAGGGTGAGGTCTGGCAGATTTGGGGGCAGGGGGCTGATCTACAAGCTCCCTGCCTCAGGGTCTGCCTGGGCTCTCAGACTTGTGGTTTGGGGTTTCTAGGTCTCTTCCACTAGGGAAGGTTCGTCAGACCCCATGCCGCCTCCCCCAGGTAAGTGAGGGTCCCTCACATCTGGGGGTGAGCTCAGTGTCATTTCTGGAAAGCTGACACATCTCTGCCCTTCCCACCAGATGGCAGGTCCCCCAGAAGGAAAGACGGCCCGGCCTACGACAACATCTGGGGCAAGACTTCGTCTCCTTCCCACCAGAAGCGGCCCCAGCTCAGAGGGCCTGAGGCTGAAGGGGGGCTCATCCAGTGGATCTGAGGAGGGCCGCAGCTGCCCCTCCCCAACCCACATGAAATTCTGAGTCAGGGATAACCTCAGTGGGGCCAAGGGAGCCTTCCAATCCTGAGTCCAGAAGGACCCTGTCCTGGGCTCTGGCCTCATCTCTAGGGATGCCCTGGCTGGCATGGCCAGACCAAAGCTCAGGGAGGGACATTAAGGAAGTCCTGGCTATCGACAGGGGCCATTCCTTCACTCTACCTGCCCAGTGGGGAGGGCGCTTGCTGGAGAGTCACCTGGGAGGGCAGGGCAGCATGGGTATGAAGGTCAGAGGGCTGAGAAAGTCAGGTTAGCAGGGTCGGAGTATGTGAAGTCAGAGGTATGAGGGTCAGAGGTCAGCAAGGTGTGAACTACCACCAGCAGAGGTGTGCGGGTGTCCCAGTGAGGAGGGGCACAGGTCCCAGTGTTGCTTGGGCATGTTTGAGGGTCAGGAAACAGTGACACCACTGAACAAGGGAAAAAGAAAGAAAGAGGAGATTTTATTGTGTTGTGTCCATATGTTCTTCACTCAGTAGCCAGGAGCTTCTCACTGTCCTGGGGACCCTGTCATGCTGCCTCAGGCCAGAACCTCACTCAGCACCCAGACAGGTGGCCCCACTGCCCACCCATTACCTCCTCACTCACGTTCCCACTCTGTCTCTGACTTCCCTCAGTCCTCAGCCTCCACGTAAGCTCCCCTGTGGGAGCCCCTTGGACAATCCCAGGAGCCCAGTCCCTCCACCCAATGCCACCAAGTTCTGCCTCTGTACCTTTATCCAGGGCTCCCCAGAGAAGGAGCTCAGGACTCTGCCCACACACCCCTGCCCTGCAGGGTCTGCGGGGCCACTTCCAGACATGCCTGTGCAGGTACCTGCTCTGTCGCAGGCTGGAGCCCGAGGAGGCCTTGGCCACAGTCTCTCAGGACTCAGCGTCAGACAGGCCTTGGAGACCCTCACCAGCCCAGCCTGCTGTGAGCAGAGCAGTCACCCTATATACCTTCAAGGCCACCAGCATCCCTGTCCCCTTGCCCAGACCTCCAGAGAAGGCCTTGCTGCAGCTGACACCCCTGACTTCCAACGTCTTTTCCTGTCACTCATGCCCACCTACCTTACCAGATAGACACCAGGTGCCCAATTAGAGTTGTAGATAAACTACAAGTCATTTCCTAGTGTAAGTACGCCCCAAATATTGCCATGTCTGAAATTCACATTCAGCTGGACCCCCCGTGTTTTTATTTGCTAATCTGGCTACCCTACTGACTAGCTCCCTGCTGCCTTCCATTCACCCAGACTTCCAGAATCTTCTCCCCAGAGGCATGGGTGCAATCTTGGCCTTGGGACATTGGCTCCCTCCTGGAGGCTGTAGAGGACAGGGATCAAAGGGCAGAAATGAGGGCAGCACCTCATCCTGGGCACTGTGGACATCTTGTCCTGCGTCTTCCTGGGCCAGGCCTGGCTCTAGGAGCTGGAGCTGGAGCTGGGGCTGGGGCTGCGGCTGGGGCTGGGACTGTGGCGCCCGCGCCCCACCTGCCGGCGGAAGTAGCGGATGGCAGAGATGGTGCCGAGGTTGGCCAGCAACACTGCAAAAGAAGCACAAGGTCTCTTGAGGACCCACTCTAGCCTCGTCTTCACCTTCTGCGTGCATGACCCAGCCCTCAAAGGGCGGGACAGGCCAGCAGGCTAAGGGCAGCGGGTCAGAGGGGGGGTGGCAGCAGGAGAGTAAAGTCCAGGAAGAAATCTGCCTCCCATGCACTCTTGTCCCTGCCGCACGGTGCCATACGCTCCACTTGGCCCCCAGACAACAGCTCCCTCCACCCCAGGGCCCCCAAACCTGTCTTCCAGGCATCTGGAGTATGCAGATCAGATGTTTTCACAGCCCAAGTGGCAAAGGCTACAAACACCAGGCACATGTCATTCTGGCTAAAGGTAAACGAGGTGAGGGGACTCCGGAGCTCCCCTAGGAAAGACAAGCATACCCTCAGCTACAGCTCTCTGCTCGCGGACACATCTGTCCCAGAACCATCTATCCCAAAAATCTCCTGCCCTGGACACAGCTATCTGAGTCACATCTTCCCTCTGATAGCTCTGCCCTGAGACATTGGTGGCTTGTGGCATGGTTGAGTCAGACCAGTTCTAGCAAGTTGTCTCTGGGGTCCTCCTTTCCTGATCTGTACACCACCTTCCAGAGCGGATGGGAGCGCTCATCCTCTGGCTTGCCTGACCCTGAAGAGTGGGAGCAGTCCCTCACACTTGCCCCACTAGAGACTGGGGGCAGGGTGCTGTTGTCATTTGGAGCTGAACACAGGATAGTGATCAGCCAAACTCCTAGATGGCCACAGGGCCTGGCCTGGGTTGCCTCATCTAGACCGCGTCCTGGGGTCCCTCCCAACTACTTCCCAAGTCACCTCCCCCCTCCATTAGCAGACAACCCAGGGTCCTGCCTTGCCCCTCCCCAATAGCCCTCCTGGCTGAACTCCCTGGACAGTGTGTTCCCAGGACCTGGACAGGCCATGGGGCCCAAGCGACACGCACCTGCCTGCCCGACTGCCAGGCCAAGCTGCTCTGCTGTGGCTGAGCCAGGCGTGAGTGGGGTCCTAGGCCCCGCTCCCTGGAAGACTAGCCTGGGAGTCTCTGAGTTCTGCAGCTGGAGGAGGGTGGCTGGCCCCAGCACACTCCCGCACTTGTCCTCCCCAAGGAAGTGTTCATAGGCCTCAGGGATGGAGATGGGCATGGTGTCTGCAGCCTGTGGGGAGGCTGGCCCAGGCTCAGCTCTCAGAGGCGGGGCCGCAGAGCGGCCCCTCCTCTGCCTCGACCTCTGGGCTTGGCAGTCCTGGAAGAAGAACTCGCACATATCTGGCCACTGGACTTCAGCCGTGGTCTGGCTGGCCGCTGCCACCCCCTCAGCATCTTCATCTTCTTCCTCGATGGTGTCACAAAAAAAGAACTCATAGGCCTCGGGGAGGGTTACTGCAAAGCAGCTCCTGGGCCCCGGCCCCGCTGAGGCAGAGGGAGCAAGGGGTGGCAGGTGCTTGAGGATCCGAGGCTGGGGGGACCGGGGCGTGACTGCCACAGCATCCCAGGCTCCAGGCCCGCCACGGCCCCCAGTTGCCATCCTGGAGGCTGAAGAGTGGGCTGTGGCTAGTAACGGTCGGCACGAGGCTTCTCCTGGCTCTGGCTCCTCGGGGCTGGACACAGCCATGTTAAATCGTACCTTTTTCCTCTTGGGGGCTGGAACAGGGCCCAGGGGGAACTCCCCTGAGTGGTGTCCAGGGGCCCCTGCTGAGGACTCCTCTCTGGGCTTCTCTCCGTGTCCCCCCGGAAATACCACCTTTGTCTCCACCACATCAGGTCCAGCCTGGGGAAGAGGGGGCCAGCAGGGAGTGGCAGAGTTAGCTCTGGGAGTAAGTGTAGACACATCCACATCAGACTCAGCCTTGGAAACAGAGTGAGGTGGGGCTGTGTCCGGCACAGCCTCTGAAACAGGTGCAGGTGAAGCCTCTGCTGGCTTGACCACTGGGCTGGCTATAGGCGGGTCCACAGCTAGTCTAGGCTCAGAGGCAAGTGTAGACACAGTCACGTCTGCTCGAGGCTCAGAGGCAGGTGTAGATGCAGCCACATCTGCTCGAAGCTTGGAGACAGGTGTAGACATAGCCATGTCTGGTCGAGGCTCGGAGGCAGGTGTAGATGCAGCCACATCTGCTCGAGGCTCAGAGGCAGGGGGAGGAACAGCCCTATCCGCTTTAGGCG
>NW_006203430.1:8805169-8805491 GCF_000334495.1 Tupaia belangeri chinensis
TGCCTGAGTCTTGGAGGGAGGTGTAGACACAGCTATGTCCGCTTGAGGCTTGGAGGCAGGTGTAGATACAGTTATGTCTGATTGAGGCTTGGAGGCAGGTGTAGACACAGTCAGGTCTGGTCGAGGCTCGGAGGCAGGTGTAGATTCAGCCACATCTGCTTGAGGCTTAGAGGCCGGTGTAGACACAGCTTTCTCTGCTTGAGGCTTGGAGGCAGGTGTAGACACAGCTACATCTGCTCGAGGCTTAAAGGCAGATGTAGACACAGCCATGTCTGCTTGAGGCTTTGAGGCAGGGGTAGAAGTAGCCACATCTGGCTGAGGC
>NW_006203430.1:8805878-8814632 GCF_000334495.1 Tupaia belangeri chinensis
TCGGGTCGAGGCTTGGAGGCAGGTGTAGACACAGCCATGTCTGGCTGAAGCTCACAATCAGGTATAGACACAGTCACATCAGCTTGAGGCTCACAGGCAGGTGTAGACACAGCCACATCTGGCTTAGCCACTGAAACGTCCGGATGAGCCTCTTGCACAGGTGTGAGTGCCATGAGTAGCTGAGCACCGTGAGTTGTTCTGACTCCATGTACACCTTGCTCACTTACAGGGACAGATGTAGACAGGTCCACACCTGACCCTTGCTGGGCAACCTGCTCAGGAGGACTTTCTAAAGAGCCTGACCCCCATTTGTCCTGTCCAGCTTCTCCTGTGACCTTTGTCATCTCAGCCACAGGACTCTTCTCCCTGGATCCAGCCAGACCAGGGCCCTCCTCAGGTCTGGTCTCCAGCTGGGCAGGAGCAGGGCCAGGGGCTCCCAAGCGCCCACTCCCTTTTGCACCAACAGCTCGCCTCTTCTTTCGGCTAGGGCTCCGTGGTGGGCCTCCAGGACTGCGGCCAGGGGACTCAGGACTCGGAGGGGGCTCACCAGGGGGGCTGGGAGCAGGGCCCTTCAAAAGTCGCTGCATGTCGTCTCCAGAAGACTCTGGCCACAGGACGGGTGAGCTCTGGCCCAGAGGGGTGGCACCAGAGCCGAGGGACGGTCGAGCTTCTGACTGTGTGGACGTGCCGGGTGTCTGCTGACAGGCCCCCAGGGCCAGGACAGGCTCACACTGAGACCTGCTGACCAGCTGCTGGGTGGCCACGTCATCATCCTCCTCCTCACAGCTCTGCCAACCCCTCCCTGCTGGAGCCAGTTGCCCAGTGAAGAAGGAGGGGGGCCCAGGGGGACTGCTGCCACTGCTGTCCCCTTGGTCAATGTCACTAGATAAGAGCTCATCCCCAGAAGCCAGGCTGGCCTGTGGGAGGCCACACTCATCAGCAGTGGCTGAGAACTCAGCCCAGTCCTGGTCACTCAGATGGACACTGTACTGGAAGTTTTCCATCTCGGCTCAGCAGAAGTGCCTGGGGGGCAGCAGAACCTGGGGCCAGGTGGGGTCTTCATGGATCCAGGCACTGGGCACTGACCTGCGCACATGGCCACCACCCCACCCACCCTCAGGGATGCCCCCACTTCCCTGGCACTCCATCTCCACCCTGAAAGAAAGCAGAGCAGGGTCCCAGAAGCAAGGCTGGGACCCTTAAGAATCACTTAAGCGTAAGTGATTCTGCCGAGCTAGAAAATCCTCAATTCCCACTTTCGCTATTTCCAAACCAACCCCAAATGGTAACTGTACAATGGCATGGTATTACAGTCCTAAAATCAAGTAAAATTTACATTAACGATATACACTAGAAAATAGGGACCAGCAGTTGGCGTAATGGCTATGTCGCTGAATCCCATGTAGTTGACCGCTGTTCAAGTCCCAGACCCGGTGGCTTAAAACTCACATCGGGCGTGTGTGCGTGCATGCCCAAGATCCCGAGAGGAGAATGGAGGAGAAGGGATTGCGGCATGGCCATCCCCCATAGGGAGTGATTTCTCACTTTCTGTCTCTCTGTCTCTCTCTTTCTGGCAAGCGCATGCACCATATAGCAAAAACTCTCGAAAGAAAGAAAGAGAGAGAGAGAGAAAACAAGGAAGGAAGGAAGGAAGGAAGGAAGGAAGGAAGGAAGGAAGGAAGCAAGCGCATGCACCATATAAAACACTCTCAAGAAAGAAAGAGAGAGAGAGAGAAAGCAAGGAAGGAAGGAAGGAAGGAAGGAAGGAAGGAAGGAAGGAAGGAAGGAAGGAAGGAAAGAAAATAGTATTCCCCTGGCTGCACTGATGGTTCTCAGAATGGTTTTCCCTGTGAGCATTTCCTTTTCAGCCTTGCCTCCTCCAACAGTGTCTGTACCAGGGCCACCCACCTGGGATAAGTTCTCTCCAGTGATGGTCAGCCCTGCCTATCCCAATGTGCCCCAGGTGGCAGCTGGCCACAGGGAGAAGGACTGTGGTGTCCAGCAGGTGACTAGCCTTTGGCGATGACCTTCCACTAGCCTTGGCTGGAACAGGCTGACTGGACAGTCCCTGTGGCCAGGCTTCCTCAGAGCTCTCCAAGGTCACACTGGTGCTGGCCAGAGTCAGCTCAGGGGCCAGCAGGAAGAGCCTGGGCAGGAGGGTAAGGAGTGGAAGTGAGTTTTCCAACTCCCAGGCGCCACCTTGGGGTGTCCTCAGGGCTTGCACCCCTGACCCAGGTCTGCTAAGCTCCCCTTCCTCTGCTTGTCTCAGTGTACCAAGGTGACAGATGCTAGCCGCCTAAGAGCCTGCAGCCTCTGCTGCCACAGGGGGCTGCCCTTTGGCCTTTGGTCAGCTACGCTGGATCTGAGAGGGAGTTTTCTCTGGCTAGGACAGTCCTGAGGTGGAGATGCCTGAAGATACCTTGAGCCCAGAGAACTACGGCTTCCCACCCGCTGACCTCAGCCCCCCTCTGTGGCCCTTCGAGAGGCCTCCATGGAGACTGCACACCATTAGGACCTCTTAGGACAGGAAGGAGGGGGCTGCCCGAGTCCTACCTGAGTCCCTGCAGTGGCTGGTGTCTGAGAGGCCTGTCCCAGAGCGGCATGGTGCTGGGCTCGCCACACAGGCTCCACCTCTGCTGCCCAAAATACCCCATCTCTGTGGTCACATGTGGCCCGTGCCAGCATCAGGGTCAAGCCACAAATAAATGGCATTTGCTGGGCCTCTGGCTACGTGAGGAACGTCTTTCTGGCAGAGGGCCAGGCTCGAAGCTGGCCCACGTCGAAGTCAGGTCAGCCACTGGCCACAGCACACAGGCCTCTTTTCCCAAGCCAAAGACCATTCTGCTCTTTCGTTTCTCACTGAAACTTGAGATCTCTCCCAGCTCCTCCAGAGATGGGGCGCCGCCCACCAGAGAGGGCTTGTGCTTCCCTGGTCTGACCTCCAGGGGCTCCCAGGCCCCCCAGTGCTGCTGTTGAATCTGCCTATGGGGACCGGCGCAAGCGGGGCCATCGAGGGCTCTCGGTGGAGGATCCTCAAATGGGTATGGACTCTGGTTCTCGGAGAAGGGTTGGGAGGGGTCAAAAGGAGAAAGTGGGCTCACCCCACCACATCTCTACCCACTCAGCTCCTGTGAACGGGACTTAAAATGGGGGTAGCAGG
Organism: Tupaia belangeri chinensis; assembly: GCF_000334495.1. Lineage (NCBI taxonomy): Eukaryota > Metazoa > Chordata > Mammalia > Scandentia > Tupaiidae > Tupaia > Tupaia belangeri. The sequence continues at coordinate 8,809,039 of NW_006203430.1, forward strand.
GAGCTCTCTTCCTCCAGGAAAGGAGTGCGGTACCACCACCCCAGGCAAACCAGCCTCCAGGAGAAGGCCGGCAGGGGTGACATGACCTCTGTGCTGGACCTCCCTGGGAAGGCTCTCTTGAGCATTTTTCCATTAACTCATCCATCCTGAGAGGCAGCACTGGGAGGACACTTCTTTCCTAATAGAGCTCAGTGAGGCACAGAGAGGGTAACTTGCACACAGTCACACAGCTGGTTAAGTCACAAAGCGGATCCCGATACCTCTGCTCTTAGCCCGCTCAGCTGTAGAGTGGGTGGGCACCCCCACTCTCCAGGAAACCCTGACCTTGAGCTCACCATGCCCCTTCCTAAGCAAGCCTGGAGTTGGAGGTCAAAAGGACGGAGCAGAGGAAAGATGGAGCAATCTAAGCAAGAAATGGAATGGGGAGAGCGGAGCCGAAGAGCTGAAGACCCCTGTGAGGAAGCGGCCTTGGACCAAAACGCTTTCAAGGTTCTGGGGCTCAAGATATGGGAGGTGGAGCCAGTATGGACCAGTTGGGTGAGCAGCTGAGGGGTGACAGTGGAGGGTAAGAGTGCCATCAGGAGGGGGAGGCTGGGTTCTCTGCTTCATGTGTGATGCCCACGAAGGATGCGACAGGAGGGGAGTGTGATGTGTCTGCAGAAAGTAACCACCACCAGAACCCAGCAGAGGGGGCCATCCCATGAGGAACTCACACCCTATAAGCCTTTGTGTGTCTACTTCTTTCACTTCATGCCACAAACTGGAGACGTGAGTGCGTGGCCATGTTGCAGGGCTGCATCTCTGGATGGACACGTGTGTTGCTTGCCATTCACAGCTATGACAAATAGTGCTGCAGCGAACATTCTGGAACGTTTATTTTTTGCTTTCTTAATTTGCTTTGTCTACTGACTTTTTTCCACAAAGAAGACAGAGACAGAGAGACAAACAACCCAGCAGGGTCCCTACGCCACTATCAGCCCAGCCCCAGTTGGCCAAGATCAGGCCCCCACACAGGTGCATCCTGGACTCATGCACATCCAGATGTGTTATCAGTGTGCCACCACGTGGCCCCTCTGGAACATCTTTGGAGAATGTCCAAGTTCCTAGGATCATTTTTAAATTTTGCTGTAGGGCATGTGCACTCACCAGAGAAAGATAGCAAGAAAGAAGCCCGAGATTCGAACTACAGTCAGCCATGTGGGAGTCCAGTGCCTTAACTACCACGCCACCCGCTGGCCCCAGCTCTTTCTTTTTAACTTACTTATTTTATTTATTATTATTTTTAAAGTTTGTTATAGGGCATGTGTGCTCACCAGGGAAAGAGAGAAAGTGAGAAAGTAAGCCATCAGGTCTGGGACTTGAACTGTTTAAACCCATGTGGGAGTCCAGCACTCCAACCACCACTCTTTCTCTTTTTAAGGAATTCTGGGGACCAGTAGATGGCATAATGGTCACATCGCTGGACTCCCACATGTGTAAGCGTGCCAAAATTCCAGGAGGAGAATGGAGGAGAAGGGATTGCGGCGTGACCATCTCCCCTGGGGGGTGATTTCTCACTTTCTGTCTCTGTCTCTGTCTCTCTGGTGAGCACACACACCTACAGCAGAAAAAAAAAAATCTAAGACAATCAACCAAACTCTTTGTCCCCAAAGTCCTGACAATATCCTAAAGATCCTTACATTTAAAAAAGAAAATGGGAGGACCAGTAGGTGGCATGGTTGTTAAGGCCTTGGATTCACACATGGCTGACCATGGTTTGAGTCCCAAGCCCAGTGGCTTCAGAATCACTGTGGGGCAGGGGCGAGTACAGACAGCTCATCCCTGCATCAGTGCCTGCCTTCTTCCCTGGGGTGATAACAGCAGCCATGGTTGATATGCATCCAGTGCTCACTATGTACTGGATACCATCACCGTGCTTTAAAAGTGGGATCTGGGAACCAGCAGTTAGCATAATGGCTATGTCGCGGGACTCCCACGTAGTCGACCGCGGTTCGTGTCCCGGACCCGGTGGCTTAAAACTCACGCCGGGCGCGTGTGCGTGCGTGCCCAAGATCCCGAGAGGAGAATGGAGGAGAAGGGATTGCGGCGTGACCATCTCCCCTGGGGGGTGATTTCTCACTTTCTGTCTCTATGTCTCTCTCTGTCTGTCTGGCGAGCGCACGCGCCCTACAGTGAAAATCTCTCCAAAAAAAAAAAAAGAAAAAAAGTGGGATATTAGGACCAGCAGATGGTGTAAAAGTTATGTTGCTGAACTTCCATAGGGTTGATCATGGTTCGAGTCCCAGAACTGGAGGCTTGAAACTCATGCTGGGCATGTGAGCATGCATGCAAAACCCAGAGAAGAGAATGGAGGAGAAGGGATTGAGGTGTGGTCATCCCCTCTGGGGGATGATTTCTCACATTATCTCTCTGTCTTTCTCTGTCTCTACTGCAAGCATACCTGCCCTATAGCAAAAACAAAACAAAACAAAACAAAAAAACAAAAAAAAACCTCTCTCTTAAAAAAGTAGCATTTTGGGAACCAGCAGTTAGCGTAATGGGTATGTCGCTGAACTCCCACGTAGTCAACCGCGGTTTGCGTCCCGGACCCGGTGGCTTAAAACTCACATGTGCATGCGTGCCCAAGATCTCAAGAGGAGAATGGAGAAGGGATTGCGGCGTGGCCATCCCCCCTGGGGGGTGATTTCTCGCTTTCTGTCTCTATGTCTCTCTCTGTCTGGCGAGCGCACGCGCCCTATAGTGAAAAACCTCTCCAAAAAAAAAAAAGAGTAGCATTTTATTGGACCAGCAGGTGGCGCAGAACTTAAGGTGCCGGATGCCACATAGTCGATCACAGTTCCGAGTTCCAGACCTAGCGTCCAGAAAAATACACCAGGTGAGTGTGTGTGTGTGTGTGTGTGTGTGTGTGTGCCCAAAATCCCCAGAGGAGAATGCAGAGAAAGGAATTGAGGCATGGCCATTGCCCCCCGGGGGAGGGGGGGTTCTCATTTTCCTTCTCTTTCCAGCGAGTGTGTGTGCTCTAAAAATCTAAAAAAAAAAAAAAAAACCTCATGATGGGAGGTTATCACGTGACCTATTTTATTCCCATGTGGGCTTTCAGTTGTCCCAGCAGCAGATCCTACAAAGACGAGGTAGAGTCATCTTGGTACCAGGTAGGTGTGCTCTGGTGCCTCAAGGTCAGAGGCAGAGGAACTCAGACTGCTGTACCTGGAGAGGCCACTAGAGGGCACTAGGGCTCCGCTGAGAGCAGGCCTCAGCCAGCTGCTCCTGCCCTAGACCTGCCCTCTTGCATCGGAGAAAGGAGTGGTTAGCGCTTTCTGAGGAGTTGCCTGTCCCCCTTTCTGGAGCCATGTAGCCTCTTTCACATCTTTCCCTTTCAGTCTATCAGCTCTCAAAAATAAGAACTACTTTTCAATGGAGCTATTAACACACAGGGCGATCTTAAATGCTTCACATAGATTTTTTTTTCTCATTTTGTTTTTAATAACTTTATCGAGGTACAATTAATATACAATGAACTGTGAATATCGAGATGTACAGTTTGCTAGGTTTTGACATATGTATACACCCAGGAAACCAACCCATAGTCAGAGAGAGAATGTCTCCGTCATTCAGTGATTAACCCCACCTCCATGGCAAAACCTTAAAAAAAAAAATTATCTCACACAGTTGCCGATGGTCAGGAATCCAGCTAGTGGTTCTTGGTTAGGGTCTCTCATAAAATTAAGATGTCTGTAGTGGCTGTGGTCTCACCTGAAAACTCAGTGGGACTGGAGACTTCGCTTAGAGATTTTTTTGCTATAGGGCACATGTACTCGCCAGAGAGACAGTGAGAAATCACCCCCTAGGGGGATGGTCACACCGCAATCCCTCTCCATACTCCTCTCAGGATTTTGGGCACACATGTACACACGCCCAACATGAGTTTCAAGCAGCCAGGTTCAGGACTCGAGCCATGGTTAGTTCAGTGACGTAACCGTTATGCCATCTGCTATTCTCTACTTTTACGTTTTTTTTTTTTAAGAGGTTTTAGCAGAGACTAGCAGATAGCATAATGGTTACATTGCTGGACTCCCACATAGTCTAACGTGGTTTGAGTCCCGGACTTGATGGTTTTAAATTCATGCCAGAAGGGACCAGCAGTTGGCATAATGGCTATGTTGCTGGACTCCCATGTAGTCGACCGCGGTTCAAGTCCCAGACCCTGTGACTTAAACTCATGCCGGGCATGTGTGCGTGCGTGCCCAATATCTCAAGAGGAGAATGGAGGAAAAGGGATTTCGGCATGGCCATCCCTCCGGGGGATGATTTCTCGCTTTCTGTCTCTCTGTCTCTCTTTCTGGCAAGTGCACATGCCCTATAGCAAAAACCTCTCCCCCTTCCCCCACAAAAAAAAATTGTGCTGGGAGCATGTGCATACATTCCCAAAATCCCAAGGAGATAATGGAGGAGAAGGGATTGTGGCGTGGCCATTCCCCCAAAGGGGGGAGGTGGTGACTTTTTGCTCTGTTTCTCCAGCAAGCGCACGTGCGCTATAGCAAAAATCTCCTTTAAAAAAAAAAAAAGAGTTTTGCCTTAGGGCATGTATACTCGCAGAGGAGGGAGAGATGGCCACTCCACAATCCCTTCTTCATTTTCATCCTGGGATCTTGAACATGCATGCACATGCACCCAGCATGCGTTTTAAGCCACCAAGTCCAGGACTCAAACTAAGAGGCCTCCATGGGAGTCCGATGAAGTAACTGCTACACCGTCTGCTGGCGCCTGCAGGTTCCACTTCTAAACTCACTCATTGCTGTTGGCAGGAAGGCACAGGTCACAATGGGCGGTCTCTCCATAGGGAAGAACAGCAGGCTTCCCCAGGGCGAATGATATGAGAGAGAGGTGGAGACAGATGGCAGGAGAAAACATGAAACCTAACCTTGAAGTGACATCCCATCGCCTCTAGAGGTCACGCAAGGAAACCTCAGCGCACTGAGGTGTGAGTAGCGGGTCGGGGAAGGATGTCATTGGGAGGTCATCTGGGAGGCGGCCAACCCCAGGGCCTCAGGTGCCCTGCCCATGGGTCCATCCAAGAGTCGACAGAGCCCCCAGGGATCCAAGGAGCAGAGGAAGAGCAGCCAGGCTCAGCTGCAGAGCTCTCTAGGAAAACAAGACAGCCTTGGAGCCAGAGCATCCGAGGTGACAGGAGGAGGCTGGGTGACCATGAGGGGTTAGAAGAGGGGGGCTCACTGCTCATAAGCCAGGGCTCTAAGTAGTCCCAGGCCCACCCCGATTTCCCAGTGAATGGCATTTAACGGGCCTAGCCAGTCAACTTCTGCCACCACGGGGACACATTCTTTCTCCAGATTTCAAATACCTATGATCTGCTGTCATTGTTCCCCAAGCCGTGGTCCCACTGCAGACAGCCCCAGACACCACGGAGGCATGCAGACCGGCCAACAGAGCACGTGAATTCGGCAGACATTTATTGACCCTTGGTCTTCGCCATGCACTGGGCTAGGAGGCGGCTGTCAGAAATGAATTGGTGGGAAGTGACCAGCAGCCCCTGCAGGCACACCCCCTCTACCCAGAAGAAGGTGCTTCATCAATTA
>NW_006203430.1:8814682-8817732 GCF_000334495.1 Tupaia belangeri chinensis
CGCAGCAGAAGGTGCTTCGTCAATTAGGCAGCAGGAAGTGTCTGAAGACAAAAGCCATGATAAAAATAGCAGGGAGGAGGAGAAGCGACAGGGAATGACCCATGGGATAACCCGTCCCTCTAAGAGGCCTCCATGTGAGGCATGGGAAGGGGCAGGAAATGAATGTGTAGAAGATTGGAAAGGGCGGGAAGATGGAAAGACCTCTCATTGTGAGAGGCAGCACCCCACACTTGGGATCATAGCTTCCACCATGAGGTGCGTTTCTCAGGGGCTGTTGGCAGGCAGGACAGGAAGGTTTCCCAGGTTTGGGGGCTAGGTGTGGGGAGGCTGGAGACACCCAGGCAGAGGTACTCAGATGTTCCTGAGACTCAGCAACCCTTAGCTGCTAAAGGGCGCAGCTGGGTGGGGGGCAGGACAGCCCCTCTGGTGCTCCCCATGCAGCCCCCCTGGCCAGCCTCAGCCTACTCAGCCTAGGCTGTGTGTGCTAAAACCTGCCTAGTCTAACCCAGGGATGACACCCCCAACCTCCCAGCTCTCTTTCAGGTGAATCAATTGATCAGGTCAGTATGAATTCCATTTCGCTGTTTCAGGCAGGTGGTAAGGACAGAGGTGAGAGACACAGACATGGCCCTTGCTTCCTGGGGCCCAATCCAGCTGGGCACAGACAATACATAGGCCAGGGAGACTGGGATGGTCTGTGGAAAGGAGGGAGAGAATTCCAGGGGGAAAGGTGAGTACAAAGGGTCAGGGACAGACAGTACAAAGGGACATGCTTCTCTGAGGAGCGTGGTCCAGCCTGAGAGGTCCCTGGAGGACTAAGCAATGATCCCTTTGGCAACAGCTGCAGAACGGATAAAAGGAAACAGGAAGGAGGGAAACAAAGCAGGGAGGCCAGGGCTCTAGGAGAGTTGGTGCTGCCCAGAATCTTCTAGGAGGAGAGTGTGATGACCCTGACAGTCCTTGTCCCTCTGGCCACACAGGTGGGGAGTCCCTGCTTTCCCTGCATCTCTGAGCAGGCCCTGCTCTTGCCCTATTCACACACCCAGCTTCACTTCCTGAAGCACTCACGGCCTCCACTCCCTGGATGCTGCCTTCCCAGAGCAGCTCCCCTGCCCCAACCAGGCTGGGCTTCCAGCTAGCCCAGAAATATTCTCTCACACCCTCTAGCTGAGGAAGGCCTCTCAGGCTTGGTCCAGCTCTGAGCACCAGCAACAGCATCCTTCCTCACAGAGCTAGAACCCAGCCTTTAAAGGAGAAAGAGCTACTGAGGCTCCCCTAGGAACAGGACCACTGAGGACACACCCATAGGTAAAGCACCAGGCCCAAGAGGCCGCCTGTATGCAGGACCCAGCCCTCTGATGCGCAGGGGGTGGGCAAGGCAGCCAGAGAACGAGTGTGACTGGTAAGCAGGGCTGCATCGTGGAGGGCCCAGGTGAACCCTGGCTGAGACACAGGGGGACCCACTGGAGGAGGAGGGAGACAGCCTGTGGTGGAGGGTGGGCAGGTAGTGGGCAAATGCTGATAAACTCAGCCGAAGGTGGAAAATGGATCTCAGTGCAGCCTGGAGCTGGGCTCAGAATGACACCCCCACTGTCTCGGCCTGGACTACCTCCTCGCCAGACCTGGAGCACAGCCCCCTAGCAGCTTGCATGGCTGGCGAGCAGCACGGCTGTGCCCGGGGGTTGCTCGGGGTGGATGTCCAGCACAACCTGGTTTCCTGCCTGGTGTCCTCATGTCCAACAGCCAGTGCTCAGGACCGGAGTAAGGGAGGAACTCCCAGTTCACTCCCAGGGAAAAAACTCCCTTCCCAAGACAATGGAAGGTTTCAGCAGGCCCCTAACTCCCTGGGTAGAGTTATCTCCTATGTCCAGTCCAGGCCCTAAGTGCCTTCCCAGCCTCTCCTTACACCCCTGACCACCCTCCCTCAATACCCTCTCCTGCTGGCATCCCTCTCCAGTGCAGTCACTGGGCTGGGGGAAGGGGCCTGAGCTCAGTCCGTGGGTGGTCACAGGCAGCTCTGTACTGAACCATGAGAATGAAACAGGATGAGGGCCAGCCTGGCCAGAACTGAGGCTTCAGGGCAGGGAGCAATCCTCCCTCACCCCAGCACAGCACAATTGGGCCCAGGACCACAGCATCCCAGAAAGTAGAAGTTGGAAAAGGTATTAAAAAAAAAAAAAAAAAAAAAAAAAAAAAACTTGTTAAGAACAGCACATGGCATAACCGTTAGGAAGCTGGACTCTCACACGGAGACCACAATTCAAGTTGCCTCCCTGATTTAAGTCCCAGACCGGTGGCTTGAAAATCAGGCTGGGCATGTGTGTTCCTGCCTGCCCAAGATCCCAGGAGAATGAAGACGGAACTTGGCCATCCCCTTCCAGAGTCATTTCTCAGTTTCCCTCTGCCTCTGTGTTTGTCGCACACCCTAAGGCAAAAACCTCTTTAAAAAAGAAAAAAACAAAAACAAAAACACCTTGCCCAATGATGCTGTAAGACTGCCTTTCAACACATTCTGGAAAACTGAGTGACTGGCACCTTCCTGCCTGAACCTCTGGTGGGACTGCTCGCACTCCATCCAAGGCGGCACAGCCCCCGCAAGGGGGACCGACGGGTAGAGTTCTTGGGCCGGTCCCGGGAGAGGGTCAGCCGAGCAGCCGCGGAATGGCTCTGCAGACCCCACGCCTGGGAGGGCATCGGGACGCGCAGCACGGCCTGCGCTGCTGGTGCTACCCAATCACTCTTCACAAAACAAAACAAAAATAAACTCTTGACACGGTCTCTGGAAATAAATATTCTGCGGTACAGTCTCGGCAAAGGCCGTGGCCTGAGAATGGCGTGCGGCTCCGCTACAGTCCGAGGGTCGCAGTCTCATCGCAGCCACGGCCTCCAGGGTCCGTCCCCGCCCTGCGGCCCTTCCCTGGGGGCGGCGGGGAGGGCCCGGGTCAGGCCCGGCAGGAGCGGCGGCGCGAAGGCGGCCCCGGAGCGCAGCAGGGGGAAGGGGCCGTCGAGCGAGAGCAGCAGGGGGCGGCTGGCGTAGACCTCGGGCGCCG
>NW_006203430.1:8817972-8818798 GCF_000334495.1 Tupaia belangeri chinensis
TTCACCTCGGCTAGACACTCGTTGAAACCGGCGCGGTACTTGCCCAGGACCGCTGGGTCGGCGCTGAGCGCGGCTGTGGGGCGACATGGGGCAAGCGGTCGGTGCCTGCGGCGGCGTTCCTGGGCACCCCCCGCCCCCGAGCCTCCGCCGCGCCTCACCTGTCACCTGCACGCGACGCAGGTTCTGCAGGTGTCTCACGGTCATCTCCAGGATGTCCGCCTTCTCTAGCTTCGAGTGGCGGGAGCTCTGCCGGCAGGGACAGGGACGGAGCGGTAGGCTGTGCCCGAGACTCCGGGCCTTCCCCGCCCTCCCCACCCCGGACTCACTTCTTTTCGGAGGGCGTCCAGGATGAGGGTCTTGAGCTGCGCCAGGCTGTCATTTATGCGCGCTCGGCGCCGCTTCTCCATGACCGGCTTGGAGGAAAGTGGGTCCGGCAGTGACTATTTCAGTTCTGCGTTCCTCCGTCGTGCCCACCCCAGGGTCTCCCACCGCACACCCCCCAGCCAGGACCCCACCTTACGGTGCTCGGCCGCGCTCCGGGGCTTGTCCGGGGTCCAGCTGGCGCCGGCCGGTGTTCCGGCTAGAGGCGAGGCGCTCGACTTCCCCTGACCGGCTTGGAGGAAAGTGGGTCCGGCAGTGACTATTTCAGTTCTGCGTTCCTCCGTCGTGCCCACCCCAGGGTCTCCCACCGCACACCCCCCAGCCAGGACCCCACCTTACGGTGCTCGGCCGCGCTCCGGGGCTTGTCCGGGGTCCAGCTGGCGCCGGCCGGTGTTCCGGCTAGAGGCGAGGCGCTCGACTTCCCCGAGGTGTCCGCCGGCATGGT
>NW_006203430.1:8818946-8828471 GCF_000334495.1 Tupaia belangeri chinensis
CTGGGTTCTGGGCAAGGGGCCAGGAGGGGCCGCTCCGGGCTAGCGGAACCCCGGGGCTGGGCGGAGTCTCAGGGCTCACCTTCCAGCGGAGTGAGGGGTGGGAGTGGGACGGAGTTCGCTGCAGGCGGCTAAGGAAATCGGAGAGAAAATTTCAACAGGGGCACTGGGTCAGGCGCCCCTTGAGGTGGGCAAGCTTCTCCTTTCACTTCCTCCATTCCAGGCCCAGCCCCGACCCAGGCCTCTATGCACAGTCCTCACTGCCTGCAGGTGTGGAGTGGCAGTACTTGGCAAGGCCTTGGCACTGTGGACCCGTGGACGTGGAGTAGCCCTGTGGGGCGAGACACCACCAGTCTGGGCAGGAGAGGTGGGCTGGCCTGGTCAGGAGGCTGGCGCAAGAGTGATACCTCAGGGCAGACCCAATGATGTCACAGGCAGCAGGACAAGCTCTTGGCATAAAATGTGAGGATGATACAGAACGTCCTGGTGACGTCACCAATCAGAGGTGAGGTTGCACTGTTGACAAGATAGATGATGACACAAGCCTGATGTGATATCATTGCTGGATGACCCAATAACAGACTAAGCACCAGCAAAGTAGGGTTCACAACAAATAAGCAATTGTTAAAATGTTTCTGTTTGGGGGTCACTAGCAGGTGGCATGGTGGTTAAGGTGCTGGACTCCCACATGGCCTGCTAGGTTTTGATCTCCCACCCACTACTTGAAAATCAATCCAGGTGCTATTTGATAGAAATTGGTTGAATATGGAAGATTTATTGCTGAGTGAAGCCAGGGTATGAAAGAAAGATATTGTATGCCTCCACTTAACATATATTGACCATCGGGACCAGCAAGGTGGTGTAGTGGTTAAGGCGCTGGACACTCCCACATGGCCGACCACGGTTCGAATCCTGGACCTGGTGGCTTGCTTCCTCACTTTCCTTCTCTCTCTGTGTATCTCTCTGGTCAAATTAAAATAAATTAAATGAATAAATAATTCTTTAAAAAATATATTGACTAACTGTACTCTATGGTAGACTGAAAGATTGGAGGGCATAAAAGCAGTGAAAATAGTTATGGACACTGGAGACAGAGTAAAAGGGGGGGTGGGAGAGGGGAAGAGTATAGGAAAGGACATTAAAGGGAAAATAGAGAAGCAAGACATTTGTGGGACACGGTAATGGTTTATTACCTGTTGATGATAATGGGTATAGTATTCTCTACTGGACTGGTTTGAGGTGTATTTCATGTTGGATAAATTCTCCTTGCAAGACAAATGATGTGTAACTATTGAATGCTTAAAAAAAATGTTTTTTTAAGGAAAGAAAGAAAATCAGGCCAGATGCATGTGTGAATAGGCCCCAAATCCTGAGAGGAGCATGGAGAGAAGGGATTGTGGTGTGGCCATTCCACAGTGGGGTGATTTCTCATTTTCCCTCCCTCTCTCTCCAGCAAGTGCATGCACCTTGAGGGGAGGGGGAATCCTTTTTTGGTTTTGCTTTTTTTTTTTTTTTTTTCCAGAGGGACAGAGTAAAACAAACAGGGCTTAGGATTACTTTAATCTGCAATATTCTCATTTTGAATTACACTGTTGGGGCACTATAGTGTTCTAGTACATAGGGTCCCCCAGAGTACTATGGCCTGCTGGCCTTCATGCATCCATTTAGTAGAGATTTCTGAGGCCCACAGTGAGCTTTGAGGCTGGAGGACTCTCCTGGGGATTCTAATCCTGGCTGGAGGCCAAAGGTAAACAAGATAATCACACCGTTTTAAGAGACAGAATGGAAAGAGGTAGAGAAAACCCTCTTTTCCTTCGGGTCTTGAAGGCTTCTGTGAGGTGGGGTCTTCCGGAAAATCCATTTTACAAGACCCCAGAGGAAGAAAGGCTTTCCCAACAGAAAGGGGGAGGGGCAGGCAGAGCTAGCAGGGACTAGGGGCTTTTGCCTAGGGAAAGTTCTGGGGAGCCTTGGAGGGGGGCTTTTCTGAGCACGGGAGTAAGCTGCCTGCAGCTTCAAAGAGTCACGTTGTCGACCGCATGCGTTACCCCTTTCCCGAGTCTCTGTCCAGAAGCTGTCTCTCCTCTCTTTAGACCAATCCCAAGAAAAATGTGGTGCCCCACCTCCAGGAAGCCCTCTGGGATGTTGGCGCTTTACAATCCTTCCGCCATTGATTCCTCTTCTGCGTGAAGGTGGGATGAGAGGCAGCCCAGTCACAGCCTGCCGTCCCCCCCCCACACACACACACACATACACAGTCTACGCAGAGGTGTATGCCTCCGAATTGGCGGCAAGACCAGGCTGCTACTCTGGGGGGCGTGGCGGCGGACCCCAGTTGCGTAGGCGCGGACTTTGGAAAGCTGAGGCTGGTGGCCAGGAGTCCGCGGAGGTGACCGTGCTAGCGGAGAGCCCTGGGGTCGCTGACAGGGGACCTGCTCAGCTGCCTGGAACCTCTGCTCCTGTCCGTGCTGGGGCTGCTCAGGCCAGTCCTGATGTCGGGATCACCAGGATCGCGCTCCCCCTCCTCTTCCTCCAGGGCTTGCCGGCCAGGCCAAGACAGTAAAGCCTGCGAGCGCCCCCAGCGGCCGTAGTCGCCGCCTCTTCTTGCTGAGGGTCGTCTCCGCGGAGCCCACAGCCTGTGGCTCTCCACGCCCCTGGGCTGGGCACCTGGGAAGGGGCTAAGTGGGCTTCTGACCTCCCTCAGCCTCACGCGCCGAAACAGGACAGGTGGGGAGCGAAGAACAGGAGAGACCAGAGAAGCATCGTTCTTGACGGTTCTTTCCCTCACTGGTTAGATGGGCTCTCTCAATCCTCCTTGCACCTGTCTCCTCACCTGTAAAATGAGTTTCTATTTATCCAAGGACTACTGAGAAGATAAGTGAGATTTTTTTTCCCTTTGCTAGAAGGCATGTGCACTCACTAGAGAAATAGAGACAGAGGAGAGGGAGAAAGCATCCCCCATGGAGCCTAGTCATACTACAATCCCTTCTCCATCTCTCCATCCCTTCCGGGTTTGAGAGCACACTAGTACACGTGCCCAGGTGTTTCTCAAGCCATGGAATCAAACCAAAGGGTTGGCCATGTTGGATCCAGCTCCCTTACTCAAACCACAGGGTTGGCCATGTTGGATCCAGCTCCCTTAACTACCAAGCCATGGAGCCAGCACAGCCCCCTTCTCCCCAAACCACAGTGTGGGGAGAAGCTACTGGAGCCAGGTCTTGAATCCTGGTCAGTCACGTGGGATCTAGTTTCCTCTGAGCAGTGCTTAACCACTGTGCTAAGGAGCTAGCCCCTGAGGCTGAGTTTTAAAGAAGCCACACACGTCCAACTTGCTATCTTGGGACACCCACTCTTGGAACTCAGCTGCCATGCTGTGAGGAACCCCATGAAGAGACTCCAAGGAAAGATTCGATAGAAAGGCTCCAAGGAGAAACCCTGTGGAGTGGTCCGTGTAATTGCAGCAGTCAGCAGCCCGTTGGAGCACCCAGCTGACAGCCAGAATCAGCCAGACGTGACTGAGACACTTCCAGATGATCCCAGCCTGCAGCTGCCGAGTCACTGCACTTCACAGCTTCCCAGTCAAGGTCTCAGACGTGGCACTGCAGTCTCTGAATGCCCTACTCCCATACTTGATCCACCAAATAGGATGGCTGTTGACCATAAGGTTTTGGGGTCATTGTTACACAGCGTTAACTGGCATAGCAGGGATGGACTGACCCCTAGGGGACCCAGGAAGAACGACCCTTTTCTCCCCAACCCCTTCCTCCTTTTCTTGGTTTCTTCCCTTCTCTAGCAGTTGGAGAGGCTCGGGGGCTTCTCAATCCTTTCTTTCCCTCTGACAAGACACTTCTTAGGAGTGTCAAAGACCTGCTATCTTCCTAGCCCCACGTGAATCAAGCCCCAAATGGCTGGTGGTCCCAGGGACATGTCTAGGGACCATTGTTGGCTAGAGGGTGATGGAAAGCAAAGAGGCATACACAGGTTTAGTGGGAAGCCTAAGGGAAAAATAGGGGTATCTTCCAGGCTACACATGGTGCTTCAGCCTTGGGAAGGGGTCTCCTCATTTCTGGCCACCATGACAGTACTCCATGCCCCAACAGTCAGCCTGTGTCTCTGGAGGGCTTGTCAAGTGTTGGCCATGAACTCCCTTCCCAACCTCTGACCTAGAGGTGGTGACTGTGTCTGTGCCCTACCGCTCGGTATCCCCCTTGCACATGGTCTCCAGAAGGTCAGAAACCTGTGGGCCACCTCCTCTGCTGCACAGCCTCCTCGGGGTCCATTCCTGGTCCTCTTGCCAAGGGGCAGCAGCCCATGGACTTACGCAGCTCAGTAGAGATCAAAGCTGTCAAGGAGCAAGGTTAGAACTGTAATGGGTTTCTTTCCTGGGGTGTGGAGTTGGGCACTGAACAGGTGTTTGCTGGACTCCTAGAGATAGAAGACCAAGGTTGAGGGGCCAGCAGGTGGAGTGGTGGTTAAAAACACTGGATTCCCATTTGGCCAACTATGGTTTGGGTGCCAGACCTAGTGGCTTGCTTTCTCACTTTCCTTTTCTCTCTCTCTGGTCAAATTTAAAAAATAATAATAATAACAAATGGACTTAAATAAATCTTTAAAAAAAAAAAAAAGAAGAAGAAGAAGACCAAGGTTGAAGGAATCAAGGATGCAGAAGAGAGACTCAAGACCCTGGGTTTTGGCAGAAGCAGAGACACCAGGTTGCAAACATCAAGGTTCCAGCCATTCCCAACAGCTGGAACAGAGGTGACTTCTTCCGCTCTTACAGCCCATAGGACGTAAACAACTCTCAGCAACCTCAACATCTGGGCAGTGATAACATCTTCCCCATGATCTGGGCATGGTCAGCATTCTTCTTCAAAACCGGGCATTAGCATCTGTCCACAGATGGGAAGTCATATCCCCCCAACCTCTGGGTGTTGCGGGCACTTCCAGACCAGTTTCTCCACTAAGGCAGCCCCTGGGCTGTCAGATCTCACCTGTTCAACTCAAACTTCCCCTTCCTTCCTGAAGTTTTTAGTCCCTGTCACCTTCCCCAACCATACCTGTCAGAGTTCTCAGCGACAGACAATTCACCATCCTTCTGGACTTCCTGTCCTTCAGTGGTCTTGTCCCCTCCCCCACTGGGCCACTCACTCCATTGGCCGAGGTCCTTTCTGATAACTCCAGCCTCTCCACAATTTAACCTCATGGCCCATGAATTCTCTGACCCCCCTTGCAGTTTTGCATCTCATCCTCTCTACTCCTTCAGTCCCACTGAACTATGCAGTTCTTGCATATCATCTTAGGTTCATGCTCTCCCATCCAGGATGTCCATTCTCTTTCCGAATCAATAGTAATTGATCTGAGGTCAGTTGGTGGCATGGCGGTTAAGGTAGCTGGATCCCATATGGCTGACTGCATGGTTTGAGTTTTGGACCTGGTGGCTTGAAACATACATGTATGTGTTCATGCTTGAAATCCCAAAAGGAAAAATGGAGAAGGGATTATGGTGTGGCCATCTCCCATAGTGGGTGATTTTTCACTTTCACTCTCTTGCTCTTTCTTTCTCTGGGAACACACATGCACTCCAGTGGGAGGCAAAAAAAAAAAAAGAATAAGTTTTCTGGCCAGCCATTGTGTCTGGTCCCTCACTCTCCCTCTCTCCTCTTGCTTTATCATATTCATATGGCTGAACCATAGCACAGGTTAAATCCCAACCACTTTTGTGGCTCAACAACCACCCGCCCATTCTTTCTCACAGTTGGTGGGTTTGGGTAGCTCCAGTAGTTTTCCAGGGCCCCCACTCATGCAGCTGCCATCGGCCAAAGGGTCAACTAGGCTGAAAGGACCAAAGTAGTGCCATGTTGGACACTTGGGGCTGCTGTTGCTAGCATGCCTGGCTTTCTGCCATGGCCTGGAACCCTGCCTAACCTAGACCGGCTTCCTCATGAGATTTGGCCAACATTCCAGGAGGCTGAAATGGAGACTCAGTCTTTTGAGTCCTGGACTCTGGAACTTGCATAATGTAACTTCCACCACATTCCATCAGCCAAAGCAAGATTCCAGGGGAAGAGCTTCAAAATGCCCAAGACATGTCCTCCCTCTGCTACACCAACCCTTTACTTCTGGCTATGATGTGATGTCGGCCTACAGCCAGCACTTGGTCAGAGAGGCGCCACATGCTGCCCACTAGCCGCATGATGGGAGACCCCCAGTGTTTCTGATGCTGCCCAGGCATCATACCATGTCCTAGCCCACCCCAGCCCTGCCCCTGGGTGACTGTTTCATGCCTTTGTCCCTCTTCTCAAACCTCCCTCTCCAACTCAGCTGATGTGGCTTGCTGCAGGTCAGAACATCCTGATGCTGAGAGCCCAGTGAAGCGCCACACTCTGCCCTCAGGCCCAATGCTGCCACCACCACCACCACCCCCAGTGCCCTCTGCCCCACCCACCCCCTCCACACCTCCTGAGCCCCACCCCTTGCCTCCCTGCGTGTGCCAGTATGCTGGGTGCTCTAGTCTACTGCAACTGCATTTTCTCCCTACTCCTGCACTGTTGCTCTACTCCCTATGGGATCCTTTCCACTATACTGCTCACCTTGGAAAAATAGCTGGTGGGTTGGTGGCTAAGGCCTTGAATTCTCACATAGCAGGCCATGGTTCAAGTCTCAGACCTGGCGGTGGCTTGAAAATCACGCCAATCACGTGTGCATGTGTGCTCAAAATCCTGAGAGAATGGAGAAGGGATTCGGCATGGTCATTCCCCCTGGGACAGCCAGAACCACAGACGTGCATGTGCTCAGCGTGCACGTCAGCCTGAGAACTGAATCCCAATCTTCCACATTGCCTCCAGCGTCGCTGAATATTACACCTCTGGTGCAACAGCATGGTTAGTCCAAAACGTAACTCGTATACAGAATGAGCACATGTGTTTATCTTGCTCACAGATGAGGGAACCATCAGTTCTGAGGCGCCTTTGGGTGGCAAAGTCTTTATAGGCACTGAGGGGATGAGGGACTCAAGAATGAAATTAGTCAAGAACAAAACTGGCAGATGCCACATGGAGCAAGCAGATCCTCATTTCCCTAGGACAGAAACTCCCTGCATTTGGTCCAATAGACCAAATCTACAGCCTGGTAATTTGTGACTTCAATGTTGGGGACCCTCAACGACAAATGGAAGATCAACAAAATCACCTCTAAGGGGCCTGCTCAGAAAGGTTCTTGTGCCTGGTTTCCAAATCTGGGATGATTAAAAAAAATTTTTTTTAATTTAATTGTATTTATTCACTCTTTTTTTTTCTTTCTTTCTTTCTTTCTTTCTTTCTTTCTTTCTTTCTTTCTTTCTTTCTTTCTTTCTTTCTTTCTTTCTTTTTTTTAATTTGACCAGAGAGAGAGAAAGAGAGAGAGGGAAACTGAGAAAGCAAGCCACCAGGTCCAAGACTCAAACCGTGGTCAGCCATGTGGGAGTTTCCAGCACCTTAACCACCATGCTACCTGCTTGTCCTGATTTTTTTTTCCAAAATTTCATTCATTATTTTGTGAGAGAGAGAAAGAAAGAGACACCCTTAACAAGATCTCACCACACCGTATTCTACCTCCAGCCTTCTAGCCAGCCAAGATCATGGGCACATCATGGATCTGCCTAGTGGGTTCAGACCAACCCGCTGCATGGCTCTGATACTGCCTGTGCCACTGTGGCTGGGTCTGGGATGACTTCTCCAAACACTGAAGATGGATGGCTTTCTGACGTCCATCTGGGAGTGGAGGCTTTTCCCCCAACCTCTCTGACCTGAGCCCTCCTCCCTTTAGCCCCAGGGACCTGTGAAGTGAGAATTGTGGAGTGTGACTCAGGGCAAGAGCTCCAGACCTCCAAACTCAATGGTCCTCCCTCCACCAAGTAGGATGGCTTCCAGGCCAGGCAGGAATCCCATTCTGAGACCATTAACTTTTGAGTTCCTCTTTAAATCTAGAAAGAGCTCTGCTCACAGGGAGGCTAAGTGGTTAACCCCTGCTCCTTCTTCTTTAATATTTTTTTTTCTTTATTCATGATAAAGTACATGCACACATGTGAGAGTGTGTGAGAGAGGGGTACCTCACACAGGTTTGGTCATGCTACAATCCCCTTACTCCAGTGGCCCAGATCTTGTATGAGTGCCCAGCATGTTTCACTAATGGGGTGGGGATTCCATGTGGAATCCACCTTCTCTCAAACAGCACATCACCACGGTGCCACAGAGCTCCAGCCCTGACCACCACCACCCCCATCTTTAATTCTGCCCTCCTTTAGCAGGGAGCAGGGCCTGATACCACCCACCATCTTTGTTTTGTGTCCCCCACAACCAGCCTTGGATCTGTCAGGTGTCTTCAAGTGAGCAGAGGCCTGCTGGAGAGGCCTACAGCTAGTTTGGAAAGGCCAGGGATGGAAGTGTCACTCACTGGCAAAGAATATTAGAAAGATTCGTTTCGGGGACCAGCAGATGGCATAATGGCTACATTGCTGGACTCCCATGCAGTCGACCGTGGTTTGAGTCTCAGACTTAGTGGCTTAAACTCATGCCAGGCACATGTGCGTGCGTGCCCAAGATCCCAAGAGAATGGAGGAGAAGGGATTGCAGCATGGCCATCCCCTGGGGGTGATTTCTCGCTTTCTGTCCCTCTGTCTCTCTCTGTCTTCCTTGGCGAGCGCAAAAACACCTCTCCCCCCCCCACACCCCACCCCACCCCGCAAAAAAAAAAAAAAAAAAAAAGAAAGACTTGTTTGGCCACAGCCTAAGTCCCAGCCCCTTATGGTGAGGACCCCAGTACAGATGGCCGGAGTCTCTGTGTGGGTCTGAAGTACAAAGACTGGCTGTGAGTTGACCTAACACCTCAGTGACTGCACAAGGTTAGGTAGCCCTGCCTGGGGCATGTGGGAGGGGTGCCCAGTTCGGGGTGTCTGGCTTTGGGCATGCTCAGTCCCTTTCCACTCCCTCAGGTGTGTGCCTCCTCCTTTACCCTGAGTGCCCCATGCTCTGTCCACCCAGACCACTCACCGACAGCTCTCTGCCCTGCCCAGACCCAATCAGCAGTCCTCTACTTCCATGCCTCCCCACAGGCCGTCTCCGATGCAGCCAGAGGCACCCTTCTCATCTGAAGCCGCCTCCTGCCTCCCCTGAGGGCTAAGCCCCAAGGCCCAGGGTCTATTCTGGCAAGAACCAGAAGTCAGAAGGTTCTGAGTGGTCCACTGGGCCTGCTGCACAGTGTGGGTACAGGCCCCTTCTCACCTCCTGCCCTGTATCTAGCCATTGTGCTAGACTCCCACATGGCCGATGCAATTCGAGTTCTGGACCTGGTAGTTTGCTTACTTTCTCTCTCTCTCTGGTCAAATTAAAATAACAATAACAACAACAACAATAACAATAATAAATTACATTATGATTCTTTAAAAATAAAAATAGCTCAGAGGGACCAGCAGTTAGTGTAATGGCTATGTCGTTGGACTCCCATGTAGTTGACTGCAGTTCAAGTCCTGGACCCGGTGGCTTAAACTCATGCCGG